>NC_082726.1:69894656-70261086 GCF_030144855.1 Hypanus sabinus | reverse complement strand
TAACCCTAACCCTAACCCTAACCCTAACCCTAACCCTAACCCTAACCCTAACCCTAACCCTAACCCTAACCCTAACCCTAACCCTAACCCTAACCCTAACCCTAACCCTAACCCTAACCCTAACCCTAACCCTAACCCTAACCCTAACCCTAACCCTAACCCTAACCCTAACCCTAACCCTAACCCTAACCCTAACCCTAACCCTAACCCTAACCCTAACCCTAACCCTAACCCTAACCCTAACCCTAACCCTAACCCTAACCCTAACCCTAACCCTAACCCTAACCCTAACCCTAACCCTAACCCTAACCCTAACCCTAACCCTAACCCTAACCCTAACCCTAACCCTAACCCTAACCCTAACCCTAACCCTAACCCTAACCCTAACCCTAACCCTAACCCTAACCCTAACCCTAACCCTAACCCTAACCCTAACCCTAACCCTAACCCTAACCCTAACCCTAACCCTAACCCTAACCCTAACCCTAACCCTAACCCTAACCCTAACCCTAACCCTAACCCTAACCCTAACCCTAACCCTAACCCTAACCCTAACCCTAACCCTAACCCTAACCCTAACCCTAACCCTAACCCTAACCCTAACCCTAACCCTAACCCTAACCCTAACCCTAACCCTAACCCTAACCCTAACCCTAACCCTAACCCTAACCCTAACCCTAACCCTAACCCTAACCCTAACCCTAACCCTAACCCTAACCCTAACCCTAACCCTAACCCTAACCCTAACCCTAACCCTAACCCTAACCCTAACCCTAACCCTAACCCTAACCCTAACCCTAACCCTAACCCTAACCCTAACCCTAACCCTAACCCTAACCCTAACCCTAACCCTAACCCTAACCCTAACCCTAACCCTAACCCTAACCCTAACCCTAAGCGGACCCTAACCCTAACCCTAACCCTAACCCTAACCCTAATACCCTAACCCTAACCCTAACCCTAACCCTAACCCTAACCCTAACCCTAACCCTAACCCTAACCCTAACCCTAACCCTAACCCTAACCCTAACCCTAACCCTAACCCTAACCCTAACCCTAACCCTAACCCTAACCCTAACCCTAACCCTAACCCTAACCCTAACCCTAACCCTAACCCTAACCCTAACCCTAACCCTAACCCTAACCCTAACCCTAACCCTAACCCTAACCCTAACCCTAACCCTAACCCTAACCCTAACCCTAACCCTAACCCTAACCCTAACCCTAACCCTAACCCTAACCCTAACCCTAACCCTAACCCTAACCCTAACCCTAACCCTAACCCTAACCCTAACCCTAACCCTAACCCTAACCCTAACCCTAACCCTAACCCTAACCCTAACCCTAACCCTAACCCTAACCCTAACCCTAACCCTGGAATTAAACCCTTAGAAGTAGTATGACCTGTACAATTTTGTGCCTTTCGTTGTCTGGTTTAGGGGGTAGTACATACGCCAAGCGTGATTGGCTTGGTTTAAGCCGTTTCAGGGGAGGTGTCGCCTTTCATTGTCTGGTCCAGGGGTAATACACACGGCAAGCTTGATCAACTTGACGGAGCCGGCTCGAGGAGGGTGTCTAATGTAAAGGCTCGAAACACCCGACGATCCGAGAGTGCATTACTGATGATGTGTCCTGGCACATGATAATGAGAGGTTTCGATTTTCCTATACAAGCAGCTGGCTTAGGAGCTCAGACTTTAAATTCTGCAGACTAACCTTTGCCAGCTAAACATATAGATCCACCAGCCCTACACTTAAACCTAATCCTAAAGTCCAAAAGGGGCATACACCCCCATAAATAGGCAAATTCCAAGAGGGGTAGTCACCCCCATAAACCCTAGGCAACTTCCAAGGGGGGCATACACCCCCACAAACCCTAGGCATTCCCCGATTAACTTTTGATATTCTGAGAGGGGTAGGATTCAACAAGGGCAAGTGTGGGACCTGGTTAATGAAGGCGTGGGCCAGATCAAAGTGGCAGGGTGATGTGAAACAGAATCTCAAGTGGGGAGATCAGAAATCACAAGAGGGCTTTTTAGCCCACTGCCCGCATAATTTCAACCTAACCTATCAGTGACACGCTCTTCATTCTCCCGGCCCCAGAAAGGCCAATAAGAAAACCCAGATATTTTATTTCACCTATCAGGTGTTAAAAAATTCATAGTTAAAAGAATGGAGAGGTTCACTAATCAGCAGCTAATGTACCTTTAAGGGCTGAGGTGAGCCGGTCTCCTAGCAACAGCCAGGTTTGCAGTAGGTGGACAATTAGGTTTTAGTATCACATTAGTTAAAAGAGGCCCTGCGGGGGGGGAAGAAGGTGAGGGATGTTTTAACTGGATAGCAGTACTGTCTGGGTTTAGAGACTCCACAGAAGACCCGAGTGACGGACGAGAGTCGAGTTGGACCTTCCGGTCGGGAATCACGCTTTTTTGAAGGCAATTGGTTGGAGTCGAAATCGCAGACGCAAGATAAGCAGTAGGAACATTATTCTTTTATTTATTGTCTTACTTACATTATTGTCTTAATGATGTGGAAAGGCAAGGATAGGAGAGGTTGTGTGGATCGATACCTGCCACGTGGGCGAGTGGGTAACTCTGGTTAGTGTCCCTGGGGATTCCTTCTTAACCACGGTCAGGTTAAAAATAGTCCAGAACTTTCATTATGTGAAAATTCTGGAAAAATAGTCCCAACTACTAAAGGGAATTAAGAAGTAGGCCTACAGATTCTCCGCATGGCCTGAATGAGGCCCAAGGAGCTAGGCCGCCCTGGAATTAAACCCTTAAAGTAGTATGACCTGTACAATTTTGTGCCTTTCGTTGTCTGGTCTAGGGGGTAGTACATATGCCAAGCGTGATTGGCTTGGTTTAAGCCATTTCAGGGGAGGTGTCGCCTTTCATTGTCTGGTCCAGGGGTAATACACACGGCAAGCTTGATCAACTTGACGGAGCCGGCTCGAGGAGGGTGTCTAATGTAAAGGCTCGAAACACCCGAAGATCCGAGAGTGCATTACTGATGATGTGTCCTGGCACATGATAATGAGAGGATTCGATTTTCCTATACAAGCAGCTGGCTTAGGAGCTCAGACTTTAAATTCTGCAGACTAACCTTTGCCAGCTAAACATATAGATCCACCAGCCCTACACTTAAACCTAATCCTAAAGTCCAAAAGGGGCATACACCCCCATAAATAGGCAAATTCCAAGAGGGGTAGTCACCCCCATAAACCCTAGGCAACTTCCAAGGGGGGCATACACCCCCACAAACCCTAGGCATTCCCCGATTAACTTTTGATATTCTGAGAGGGGTAGGATTCAACAAGGGCAAGTGTGGGACCTGGTTAATGAAGGCGTGGGCCAGATCAAAGTGGCAGGGTGATGTGAAACAGAATCTCAAGTGGGGAGATCAGAAATCACAAGAGGGCTTTTTAGCCCACTGCCCGCATAATTTCAACCTAACCTATCAGTGACACGCTCTTCATTCTCCCGGCCCCAGAAAGGCCAATAAGAAAACCCAGATATTTTATTTCACCTATCAGGTGTTAAAAAATTCATAGTTAAAAGAATGGAGAGGTTCACTAATCAGCAGCTAATGTACCTTTAAGGGCTGAGGTGAGCCGGTCTCCTAGCAACAGCCAGGTTTGCAGCAGGTGGACAATTAGGTTTTAGTATCACATTAGTTAAAAGAGGCCCTGCGGGGGGGAAGAAGGTGAGGGATGTTTTAACTGGATAGCAGTACTGTCTGGGTTTAGAGACTCCACAGAAGACCCGAGTGACGGACGAGAGTCGAGTTGGACCTTCCGGTCGGGAATCACGCTTTTTTGAAGGCAATTGGTTGGAGTCGAAATCGCAGACGCAAGATAAGCAGTAGGAACATTATTCTTTTATTTATTGTCTTACTTACATTATTGTCTTAATGATGTGGAAAGGCAAGGATAGGAGAGGTTGTGTGGATCGATACCTGCCACGTGGGCGAGTGGGTAACTCTGGTTAGTGTCCCTGGGGATTCCTTCTTAACCACGGTCAGGTTAAAAATAGTCCAGAACTTTCATTATGTGAAAATTCTGGAAAAATAGTCCCAACTACTAAAGGGAATTAAGAAGTAGGCCTACAGATTCTCCGCATGGCCTGAATGAGGCCCAAGGAGCTAGGCCGCCCTGGAATTAAACCCTTAGAAGTAGTATGACCTGTACAATTTTGTGCCTTTCGTTGTCTGGTCTAGGGGGTAGTACATACGCCAAGCGTGATTGGCTTGGTTTAAGCCATTTCAGGGGAGGTGTCGCCTTTCATTGTCTGGTCCAGGGGTAATACACACGGCAAGCTTGATCAACTTGACGGAGCCGGCTCGAGGAGGGTGTCTAATGTAAAGGCTCGAAACACCCGAAGATCCGAGAGTGCATTACTGATGATGTGTCCTGGCACATGATAATGAGAGGTTTCGATTTTCCTATACAAGCAGCTGGCTTAGGAGCTCAGACTTTAAATTCTGCAGACTAACCTTTGCCAGCTAAACATATAGATCCACCAGCCCTACACTTAAACCTAATCCTAAAGTCCAAAAGGGGCATACACCCCCATAAATAGGCAAATTCCAAGAGGGGTAGTCACCCCCATAAACCCTAGGCAACTTCCAAGGGGGGCATACACCCCCACAAACCCTAGGCATTCCCCGATTAACTTTTGATATTCTGAGAGGGGTAGGATTCAACAAGGGCAAGTGTGGGACCTGGTTAATGAAGGCGTGGGCCAGATCAAAGTGGCAGGGTGATGTGAAACAGAATCTCAAGTGGGGAGATCAGAAATCACAAGAGGGCTTTTTAGCCCACTGCCCGCATAATTTCAACCTAACCTATCAGTGACACGCTCTTCATTCTCCCGGCCCCAGAAAGGCCAATAAGAAAACCCAGATATTTTATTTCACCTATCAGGTGTTAAAAAATTCATAGTTAAAAGAATGGAGAGGTTCACTAATCAGCAGCTAATGTACCTTTAAGGGCTGAGGTGAGCCGGTCTCCTAGCAACAGCCAGGTTTGCAGTAGGTGGACAATTAGGTTTTAGTATCACATTAGTTAAAAGAGGCCCTGCGGGGGGGAAGAAGGTGAGGGATGTTTTAACTGGATAGCAGTACTGTCTGGGTTTAGAGACTCCACAGAAGACCCGAGTGACGGACGAGAGTCGAGTTGGACCTTCCGGTCGGGAATCACGCTGTTTTGAAGGCAATTGGTTGGAGTCGAAATCGCAGACGCAAGATAAGCAGTAGGAACATTATTCTTTTATTTATTGTCTTACTTACATTATTGTCTTAATGATGTGGAAAGGCAAGGATAGGAGAGGTTGTGTGGATCGATACCTGCCACGTGGGCGAGTGGGTAACTCTGGTTAGTGTCCCTGGGGATTCCTTCTTAACCACGGTCAGGTTAAAAATAGTCCAGAACTTTCATTATGTGAAAATTCTGGAAAAATAGTCCCAACTACTAAAGGGAATTAAGAAGTAGGCCTACAGATTCTCCGCATGGCCTGAATGAGGCCCAAGGAGCTAGGCCGCCCTGGAATTAAACCCTTAGAAGTAGTATGACCTGTACAATTTTGTGCCTTTCGTTGTCTGGTCTAGGGGGTAGTACATACGCCAAGCGTGATTGGCTTGGTTTAAGCCATTTCAGGGGAGGTGTCGCCTTTCATTGTCTGGTCCAGGGGTAATACACACGGCAAGCTTGATCAACTTGACGGAGCCGGCTCGAGGAGGGTGTCTAATGTAAAGGCTCGAAACACCCGAAGATCCGAGAGTGCATTACTGATGATGTGTCCTGGCACATGATAATGAGAGGTTTCGATTTTCCTATACAAGCAGCTGGCTTAGGAGCTCAGACTTTAAATTCTGCAGACTAACCTTTGCCAGCTAAACATATAGATCCACCAGCCCTACACTTAAACCTAATCCTAAAGTCCAAAAGGGGCATACACCCCCATAAATAGGCAAATTCCAAGAGGGGTAGTCACCCCCATAAACCCTAGGCAACTTCCAAGGGGGGCATACACCCCCACAAACCCTAGGCATTCCCCGATTAACTTTTGATATTCTGAGAGGGGTAGGATTCAACAAGGGCAAGTGTGGGACCTGGTTAATGAAGGCGTGGGCCAGATCAAAGTGGCAGGGTGATGTGAAACAGAATCTCAAGTGGGGAGATCAGAAATCACAAGAGGGCTTTTTAGCCCACTGCCCGCATAATTTCAACCTAACCTATCAGTGACACGCTCTTCATTCTCCCGGCCCCAGAAAGGCCAATAAGAAAACCCAGATATTTTATTTCACCTATCAGGTGTTAAAAAATTCATAGTTAAAAGAATGGAGAGGTTCACTAATCAGCAGCTAATGTACCTTTAAGGGCTGAGGTGAGCCGGTCTCCTAGCAACAGCCAGGTTTGCAGTAGGTGGACAATTAGGTTTTAGTATCACATTAGTTAAAAGAGGCCCTGCGGGGGGGAAGAAGGTGAGGGATGTTTTAACTGGATAGCAGTACTGTCTGGGTTTAGAGACTCCACAGAAGACCCGAGTGACGGACGAGAGTCGAGTTGGACCTTCCGGTCGGGAATCACGCTTTTTTGAAGGCAATTGGTTGGAGTCGAAATCGCAGACGCAAGATAAGCAGTAGGAACATTATTCTTTTATTTATTGTCTTACTTACATTATTGTCTTAATGATGTGGAAAGGCAAGGATAGGAGAGGTTGTGTGGATCGATACCTGCCACGTGGGCGAGTGGGTAACTCTGGTTAGTGTCCCTGGGGATTCCTTCTTAACCACGGTCAGGTTAAAAATAGTCCAGAACTTTCATTATGTGAAAATTCTGGAAAAATAGTCCCAACTACTAAAGGGAATTAAGAAGTAGGCCTACAGATTCTCCGCATGGCCTGAATGAGGCCCAAGGAGCTAGGCCGCCCTGGAATTAAACCCTTAGAAGTAGTATGACCTGTACAATTTTGTGCCTTTCGTTGTCTGGTCTAGGGGGTAGTACATACGCCAAGCGTGATTGGCTTGGTTTAAGCCATTTCAGGGGAGGTGTCGCCTTTCATTGTCTGGTCCAGGGGTAATACACACGGCAAGCTTGATCAACTTGACGGAGCCGGCTCGAGGAGGGTGTCTAATGTAAAGGCTCGAAACACCCGAAGATCCGAGAGTGCATTACTGATGATGTGTCCTGGCACATGATAATGAGAGGTTTCGATTTTCCTATACAAGCAGCTGGCTTAGGAGCTCAGACTTTAAATTCTGCAGACTAACCTTTGCCAGCTAAACATATAGATCCACCAGCCCTACACTTAAACCTAATCCTAAAGTCCAAAAGGGGCATACACCCCCATAAATAGGCAAATTCCAAGAGGGGTAGTCACCCCCATAAACCCTAGGCAACTTCCAAGGGGGGCATACACCCCCACAAACCCTAGGCATTCCCCGATTAACTTTTGATATTCTGAGAGGGGTAGGATTCAACAAGGGCAAGTGTGGGACCTGGTTAATGAAGGCGTGGGCCAGATCAAAGTGGCAGGGTGATGTGAAACAGAATCTCAAGTGGGGAGATCAGAAATCACAAGAGGGCTTTTTAGCCCACTGCCCGCATAATTTCAACCTAACCTATCAGTGACACGCTCTTCATTCTCCCGGCCCCAGAAAGGCCAATAAGAAAACCCAGATATTTTATTTCACCTATCAGGTGTTAAAAAATTCATAGTTAAAAGAATGGAGAGGTTCACTAATCAGCAGCTAATGTACCTTTAAGGGCTGAGGTGAGCCGGTCTCCTAGCAACAGCCAGGTTTGCAGTAGGTGGACAATTAGGTTTTAGTATCACATTAGTTAAAAGAGGCCCTGCGGGGGGGAAGAAGGTGAGGGATGTTTTAACTGGATAGCAGTACTGTCTGGGTTTAGAGACTCCACAGAAGACCCGAGTGACGGACGAGAGTCGAGTTGGACCTTCCGGTCGGGAATCACGCTTTTTTGAAGGCAATTGGTTGGAGTCGAAATCGCAGACGCAAGATAAGCAGTAGGAACATTATTCTTTTATTTATTGTCTTACTTACATTATTGTCTTAATGATGTGGAAAGGCAAGGATAGGAGAGGTTGTGTGGATCGATACCTGCCACGTGGGCGAGTGGGTAACTCTGGTTAGTGTCCCTGGGGATTCCTTCTTAACCACGGTCAGGTTAAAAATAGTCCAGAACTTTCATTATGTGAAAATTCTGGAAAAATAGTCCCAACTACTAAAGGGAATTAAGAAGTAGGCCTACAGATTCTCCGCATGGCCTGAATGAGGCCCAAGGAGCTAGGCCGCCCTGGAATTAAACCCTTAGAAGTAGTATGACCTGTACAATTTTGTGCCTTTCGTTGTCTGGTCTAGGGGGTAGTACATACGCCAAGCGTGATTGGCTTGGTTTAAGCCATTTCAGGGGAGGTGTCGCCTTTCATTGTCTGGTCCAGGGGTAATACACACGGCAAGCTTGATCAACTTGACGGAGCCGGCTCGAGGAGGGTGTCTAATGTAAAGGCTCGAAACACCCGAAGATCCGAGAGTGCATTACTGATGATGTGTCCTGGCACATGATAATGAGAGGTTTCGATTTTCCTATACAAGCAGCTGGCTTAGGAGCTCAGACTTTAAATTCTGCAGACTAACCTTTGCCAGCTAAACATATAGATCCACCAGCCCTACACTTAAACCTAATCCTAAAGTCCAAAAGGGGCATACACCCCCATAAATAGGCAAATTCCAAGAGGGGTAGTCACCCCCATAAACCCTAGGCAACTTCCAAGGGGGGCATACACCCCCACAAACCCTAGGCATTCCCCGATTAACTTTTGATATTCTGAGAGGGGTAGGATTCAACAAGGGCAAGTGTGGGACCTGGTTAATGAAGGCGTGGGCCAGATCAAAGTGGCAGGGTGATGTGAAACAGAATCTCAAGTGGGGAGATCAGAAATCACAAGAGGGCTTTTTAGCCCACTGCCCGCATAATTTCAACCTAACCTATCAGTGACACGCTCTTCATTCTCCCGGCCCCAGAAAGGCCAATAAGAAAACCCAGATATTTTATTTCACCTATCAGGTGTTAAAAAATTCATAGTTAAAAGAATGGAGAGGTTCACTAATCAGCAGCTAATGTACCTTTAAGGGCTGAGGTGAGCCGGTCTCCTAGCAACAGCCAGGTTTGCAGTAGGTGGACAATTAGGTTTTAGTATCACATTAGTTAAAAGAGGCCCTGCGGGGGGGAAGAAGGTGAGGGATGTTTTAACTGGATAGCAGTACTGTCTGGGTTTAGAGACTCCACAGAAGACCCGAGTGACGGACGAGAGTCGAGTTGGACCTTCCGGTCGGGAATCACGCTTTTTTGAAGGCAATTGGTTGGAGTCGAAATCGCAGACGCAAGATAAGCAGTAGGAACATTATTCTTTTATTTATTGTCTTACTTACATTATTGTCTTAATGATGTGGAAAGGCAAGGATAGGAGAGGTTGTGTGGATCGATACCTGCCACGTGGGCGAGTGGGTAACTCTGGTTAGTGTCCCTGGGGATTCCTTCTTAACCACGGTCAGGTTAAAAATAGTCCAGAACTTTCATTATGTGAAAATTCTGGAAAAATAGTCCCAACTACTAAAGGGAATTAAGAAGTAGGCCTACAGATTCTCCGCATGGCCTGAATGAGGCCCAAGGAGCTAGGCCGCCCTGGAATTAAACCCTTAGAAGTAGTATGACCTGTACAATTTTGTGCCTTTCGTTGTCTGGTCTAGGGGGTAGTACATATGCCAAGCGTGATTGGCTTGGTTTAAGCCATTTCAGGGGAGGTGTCGCCTTTCATTGTCTGGTCCAGGGGTAATACACACGGCAAGCTTGATCAACTTGACGGAGCCGGCTCGAGGAGGGTGTCTAATGTAAAGGCTCGAAACACCCGAAGATCCGAGAGTGCATTACTGATGATGTGTCCTGGCACATGATAATGAGAGGTTTCGATTTTCCTATACAAGCAGCTGGCTTAGGAGCTCAGACTTTAAATTCTGCAGACTAACCTTTGCCAGCTAAACATATAGATCCACCAGCCCTACACTTAAACCTAATCCTAAAGTCCAAAAGGGGCATACACCCCCATAAATAGGCAAATTCCAAGAGGGGTAGTCACCCCCATAAACCCTAGGCAACTTCCAAGGGGGGCATACACCCCCACAAACCCTAGGCATTCCCCGATTAACTTTTGCTAAATCCCCATAAATTAGATATTCTGAGAGGGGTAGGATTCAACAAGGGCAAGTGTGGGACCTGGTTAATGAAGGTGTGGGCCAGATCAAAGTGGCAGGGTGATGTGAAACAGAATCTCAAGTGAGGAGATCAGAAATCACAAGAGGGCTTTTTAGCCCACTGCCCGCATAATCTCAACCTAACCTATCAGTGACACGCTCTTCATTCTCCCGGCCCCAGAAAGGCCAATAAGAAAACCCAGATATTTTATTTCACCTACTAGGTGTTATGAAATTAGAAATGAAAAATTCATAGTTAAAAGAATGGAGAGGTTCACCAATCAGCAGCTAATGTACCTTTAAGGGCTGAGGTGGGCCGGTCTCCTAGCAACAGCCAGGTTTGCAGCAGGTGGACAATTAGGTTTTAGTATCACATTAGTTAAAAGAGGCCCTGCGGGGGGGGGGGGGGGGGGGGGGGGGGGGGGGGGGAGGAAGGTGAGGGACGTTTTAACTGGATAGCAGTACTGTCTGGGTTTAGAGACTCCACAGAAGACCCGAGTGACGGACGAGAGTCGAGTTGGACCTTCCGGTCGGGAATCACGCTTTTTTGAAGGCAATTCGTTGGAGTCGAAATCGCAGACGCAAGATAAGCAGTAGGAACATTATTCTTTTATTTATTGTCTTACTTACATTATTGTCTTAATGATGTGGAAAGGGAAAGATAGGAGAGGTTGTGTGGATCGATACCTGCCACGTGGGCGAGTGGGTAACTCCGGTTAGTGTCCCTGGGGATTCCTTCTTAACCACGGTCAGGTTAAAAATAGTCCAGAACTTTCATTATGTGAAAATTCTGGAAAAATAGTCCCAACTACCAAAGGGAATTAAGAAGTAGGCCTACAGATTCTCCGCATGGCCTGAATGAGGCCCAAGGAGCTAGGCCGCCCTGGAATTAAACCCTTAGAAGTAGTATGACCTGTACAATTTTGTGCCTTTCGTTGTCTGGTCTAGGGGGTAGTACATACGCCAAGCGTGATTGGCTTGGTTTAAGCCGTTTCAGGGGAGGTGACGCCTTTCATTGTCTGGTCCAGGGGTAATACACACGGCAAGCTTGATCAACTTGACGGAGCCGGCTCGAGGAGGGTGTCTAATGTAAAGGCTCGAAACACCCGACGATCCGAGAGTGCATTACTGATGATGTGTCCTGGCACATGATAATGAGAGGTTTCGATTTTCCCATACAAGCAGCTGGCTTAGGAGCTCAGACTTTAAATTCTGCAGACTAACCTTTGCCAGCTAAACATATAGATCCACCAGCCCTACACTTAAACCTAATCCTAAAGTCCAAAAGGGGCATACACCCCCATAAATAGGCAAATTCCAAGAGGGGTAGTCACCCCCACAAACCCTAGGCAACTTCCAAGGGGGCATACACCCCCACAAACCCTAGGCATTCCCCGATTAACTTTTGCTAAATCCCCATAAATTAGATATTCTGAGAGGGGTAGGATTCAACAAGGGCAAGTGTGGGACCTGGTTAATGAAGGCGTGGGCCAGATCAAAGTGGCAGGGTGATGTGAAACAGAATCTCAAGTGAGGAGATCAGAAATCACAAGAGGGCTTTTTAGCCCACTGCCCGCATAATCTCAACCTAACCCTAACCAGTCCTACACTCAACCCTAATCCTAAAGTCGAAAAGGGGCACACACCCCCACAAACCCTAGGCACTCCCTGATTAACCCTTGCTAAACCCCCACCAACCGGATATCCTATGTCGAGAGCGGCAAGATTCAACAAAGGCAAGTGTGGGACCTGGTTAATGAAGGCGTGGGCCAGATCAAAGTGGCAAGGTCACGTGAAACGGAATCTCAAGTGAGGAGATCAAAAATCACAAGAGGGCATTTTAGCCCACTGCCCGCATAATCTCAACCTAACCCAATTTCAACCTAACCCTAACCCTAACCATAATGACAGTTTGGCTGTGAACAACATTTCCACCTGCAGATGTACAGCGGCATGGACTGATCCCTTGCTGTCAACACTCCCACCTTGTGGTGTCCTGCCGCAATGACAGTTCGTCTGTAGACAATACTCCCACCTGGTGGTGTGCTGTCATAACGACAGATCAGATGTGGACAATACTCCCACCTGGTGGTGTCCTGCAACCATGACATATCAGATGTGGAGAATACTCCCACCTGGTGGTGTCTTGCCACAATGAAGGATTAGGTGAAGACAGAAATCCAACCTGGTGGTGACCTGTCGGTATGACAGTTTTGCAACAAAATCCTAACCTTTACCCTGATGCGAGCCTATCCGCCATAGCAGTTCATACATCACTGCTCAAAACTCGACAGCCTTTCCTGTGACTGCCACATATATACATCCACCAGCTCAATACTCAAACCAAATCCTAAAGTGCAAAAGGGACACACACCCCCACAAACCCTAGGCAACTTCCAAAAGGGGCACACCCCCCCACAAACCCTAGGCACTCCCCGGTTAACCCTTGCTAAACCCCCACAAACCGGATATCCCATGTCGAGAGGGGCAAGATTCAACAAGGGCAAGTGTGGGACCTGGTGAATGAAGGCGTGGGCCAGATCAAAGTGGCAGGGTGATGTGAAACGGAATCTCAAGTGAGGAGATCAAAAATCACAAGAGGGCTTTTTAGCCCACTGCCCGCATAATCTCAACCTAACCTATCAGTGACACGCTCTTCATTCTCCCGGCCCATGAAAGGCCAATAAGAAAGCCCAGATACACACAAGGCGAGAGAGAACTAGTAAATTAAACCCCGGATGGGGACGACAGACAGGTCAGTGCTAAACTCAGGTACAGCTCTGCTGAATGCCCAGTAAACACTTTGAATTTAACCCATGCAATCCCAGGCATACATGTGCCAGGTAATGATATTTAATAATATCATTACCCTTAGAATTACATGCCTCTCATTATTGGTCCCTGGGAAAAATACAGGCAGTGTCTGAGTCGGACACTGTTGGGCCGCTTCTGTAGGCTGTCTAGTGATTAAAGGCCCGAAACAGCCGAGTATCCGAATGTTCACTACTGACGATGTGCCCCAGTGCACACCCGGTTCGCTGAACCAAGTGATGTCGGACCACGATAATGAAAGGCATGGGCCAGATTAACCTGACTTCCCAGTACAAGCCGAGCAGGCATAGCAACTCATACTTCAAATTGTGCAGCCTAAACTCCGCCAGCCAAACATATACATCCACCAGCCCTACAGTCAAACCTGATCCTAAAGTCCAATAGAGGCACACACCCCCACAAACCCTAGGCAAATTCCAAGAGGGGCACACACCCCCACAAACCATTGGCAAATTCCAAGAGGGGCATACAGCCCTACTAACCCTAGGCAAATTCCAACAGGTGCACACACCCCCACAAACCATAGGCAACTTCCAAAAGGGGCACACCCCCCCAGAAACCCTAGGCACTCCCCGATTAACCCTTGCTAAACCCCCAGGAACTGGATATCCTATGTCGAGAGGGGCAAGATTCAAAAAAGACAATTGTGGGACCTGGTTAATGAAGGCATGGGCCAGATCAAAGTGGCAGGGTGACGTGAAATGGAATCTCAAGTGAGGAGATCAAAAATCACAAGAGGGCTTTCTAGCCCACTGCCCACATAATCTCAACATAACCCTAATGACAGTTTGGCTGTGTACAACATTTCCACCTGCAGATGTACGGCGGCAAGGACTGATTCCTTGTTGACAACACTCCCACCTTGTGGTGTCCTGTCATAACGACAGATCAGATGTGGACAATACTCCCACCTGGTGGTGTCCTGTCATAACGACAGATCAGATGTGGACAATACTCCCACCTGGTGGTGTCCTGTCATAACGACAGATCAGATGTGGACAATACTCCCACCTGGTGGTGTCCTGTCATAACGACAGATCAGATGTGTACAACACTCCCACCTGCTGGTGTCCTGCAACCATGGGATATCAGATGTGGAGAATACTCCCACCTGGTGGTGTCTTGGCACAATGACAATTCGTCTGTAGACAATTCTCCCACCTGGTGGTGTCCTGTCATAATGACAGATCAGATGTGGACAATACTCCCACCTGGTGGTGTCCTGTCATAATGACAGGTCAGATGCATACAACACTCCCACCTGCTGGTGTCCTGCCGCCATGACAGATGAGATGTGCAGAATACTCCCACCTGGTGGTGTCCAGCTAGAATGACAGTTCGTCGGTAGACAATACTCCCACCTGGTGGTGTCCTGTCATAATGACAGATCAGATGTGTACAACACTCCCACCTGCTGGCGTCCTGCCGCCATGACAGATCCGATTTGGTCAATTCTCCCACCTGGTGGTGTCCTGTCACAATGAAGGATTAGGTGAAGACAGAAATCCCACCTGGTGGTGACCAGTCGGTATGACAGTTTTGCAACAAAATCCTAACCCTTACCCTGATGCGAGCCTATCTGCCATAGCAGTTCATACATCACTGCTCAAAACTCGACAGCCTTACCTGTGACTGCCACATATATACATCCACCAGCTCAATACTGAAACCAAATCCTAAAGTGCAAAAGGGACACACACCGCCACAAACCGAAGGCAAATTCCAAAAGGGGCACACACCCCCACAAACCCTAGGCACTCCCTGATTAACCCTTGCTAATCCCCAACGAACCGGAGAGGGCAAGATTCAAAAAAGGCAAGTGTGGGACCTGGTTAATGGCGTGGGCCAGATCAAACTGGCAGGGTCTCGTGAAACGGAATCTCAAGTGAGGAGATCAAAAATCACAAGATGGCTTTTTAGCCCATTGCCCGCATAATTTCAACCTAACCCTAACCCTAACCCTAATGCGGCTAACCTCTGCTAGGCAAACATATAAATCCACCAGCCCTACACTGAAAACTAATCCTAAAGTCCAAAAGGGGCACACACCCCCACAAACTCTAGGCAAATTCCAAAAGGGGCACACACCCCCACAAATCCGAGGGAACTTCCAAAAGGGGCACACACCCCCACAAACCCTAGGCACTCCCTGATTAACCCTTGCTAAACCCCCACAAACCAGCTTTCCTATGTCCAGAGGGGCAAGATTCAACAAAGGCAGGTGTTGGACCTGGTTAATGAAGGCGTGGGCCAGATCAAAGTGGCAGGGTCACGTGAAACGGAATCTCAAGTGAGGAGATCAAAAATCACAAGAGGGGTTTTTAGCATAATCTCAGCCTAACCTATCAGTGACACACTCTTCATTCTCCCGGCCCACGAAAGGCCAATAAGAAAGCCCAGATACACACAAGGCGAGGCAGAGCCAGTAAATTAACCCCAGGATGGGGCGACAGACAGGTCAGTGCTAAACTCAGGTACAGCTCTGCTGAATGCCCAGTAACCACTCTCAATTGAACCAATGCAATCCCAGGCATACAGGTGCCAGGGAGTGATATTTAAAAATATCATTACTCTCAGAATTACATGCCTCTCTTTATTGGTCCCTGGGAAAAATACCAGCAGTGTCTGAGTCGGACACTGTTGGGCCGCTTCTGTAGGCTGTCTAGTGATTAAAGGCCCGAAACAGCCGAGGATCCGAATGTTCACTACTGACGATGTGCCCCAGTGCACACCCGGTTCGCTGAAACAAGTGGTGTCGGACCACGATAATGAAAGGCATGGGCCAGATTAACCTGACTTCCCTGTACAAGCCGAGATGGCATAGCACCTCATACTTCAAATTCTACAGCCTGACCTCTGCCAGCCAAACATATACATCCACCAGTCCTACACTCAACCCTAATCCTAAAGTCAAAAAGGGGCACACACCCCCACAAACCCTAGGCACTCCCTGATTAACCCTTGCTAAACCCCCACCAACCGGATATCCTATGTCGAGAGCGGCAAGATTCAACAAAGGCAAGTGTGGGACCTGGTTAATGAAGGCGTGGGCCAGATCAAAGTGGCAGGGTCACGTGAAACAGAATCTCAAGTGAGGAGATCAAAAATCACAAGAGGGCATTTTAGCCCACTGCCCGCATAATCTCAACCTAACCCAATTTCAACCTAACCCTAACCCTAACCATAATGACAGTTTGGCTGTGTACAACATTTCCACCTGCAGATGTCCTGAGGCAAGGACTGATCCCTTGCTGTCAACACTCCCACCTTGTGGTGTCCTGCCGCAATGACAGTTCGTCTGTAGACAATACTCCCACCTGGTGGTGTCCTGTCACAATGAAGGATTAGGTGAAGACAGAAATCCCACCTGGTGGTGACCTGTCGGTATGAGAGTTGTGCAACAAAATCCTAACCCTTACGCCGATGCGAGCCTATCCGCCATAGCAGTTCATACATCACTGCTCAAAACTCGACAGCCTTACCTGTGACTGCCACATATATACATCCACCAGCACAATACTCAAACCAAATCCTAAAGTGCAAAAGGGACACACACCCCCACAAACCCTAGGCAAATTCCAGAAGGGGCACCCACCCCCACAAACCCTGGGCAAATGCCAAAAGGGGCACACAACCCCACAAACCCTAGGCACTCCCCGATTAACCCTTGCTAATCCCCAACGAACCGGAGAGGGCAAGATTAAAAAAAGGCAAGTGTGGGACCTGGTTAATGGCGTGGGCCAGATCAAAGTGGCAGGGTCTCGTGAAACGGAATCTCAAGTGAGGAGATTAAAAATCACAAGAGGGCATTTTAGCCCACTGCCCGCATAGTCTCAACCTAACCCAATTTCAACCTAACCCTAACCCTAACCATAATGACAGTTTGGCTGTGTACAACATTTCCACCTGCAGATGTCCTGAGGCAAGGACTGATCCCTTGCTGTCAACACTCCCACTTTGTGGTGTCCTGCCGCAATGACAGTTCGTCTGTAGACAATACTCCCACCTGGTGGTGTCCTGTCACAATGAAGGATTAGGTGAAGACAGAAATCCCACCTGGTGGTGACCTGTCGGTATGAGAGTTGTGCAACAAAATCCTAACCCTTACGCCGATGCGAGCCTATCCGCCATAGCAGTTCATACATCACTGCTCAAAACTCGACAGCCTTACCTGTGCCTGCCACATATATACATCCACCAGCACAATACTCAAACCAAATCCTAAAGTGGAAAAGGGACACACACCCCCACAAACCCTAGGCAAATTCCAGAAGGGGCACCCACCCCCACAAACCCTAGGCAAATGCCAAAAGGGGCACACAACCCCACAAACCCTAGGCACTCCCCGATTAACCCTTGCTAATCCCCAACGAACCGGAGAGGGCAAGATTAAAAAAAGGCAAGTGTGGGACCTGGTTAATGGCGTGGGCCAGATCAAAGTGGCAGGGTCTCGTGAAACGGAATCTCAAGTGAGGAGATTAAAAATCACAAGAGGGCATTTTAGCCCACTGCCCGCATAGTCTCAACCTAACCCAATTTCAACCTAACCCTAACCCTAACCCTAATGACAGTTTGGCTGTGTACAACATTTCCACCTGCAGATGTACTGCGGCAAGGACTGATCCCTTGCTGACAACACTCCCACCTTGTGGTGTCCTGCTGCAATGACAGTTCGTCTGTAGACAATCTCCCACCTGGTGGTGTCCTGTCATAACGACAGATCAGATGTGGACAATACTCCCACCTGGTGGTGTCCTGCAACCATGACATATCAGATGTGGAGAATACTCCCACCTGGTGGTGTCTTGCCACAATGACAGATCCGATGTGGTCAATACTCCCACCTGGTGGTGTCCTGTCACAATGAAGGATTAGGTGAAGACAGAAATCCAACCTGGTGGTGACCTGTCGGTATGACAGTTTTGCAACAAAATCCTAACCTTTACCCTGATGCGAGCCTATCCGCCATAGCAGTTCATACATCACTGCTCAAAACTCGACAGCCTTACCTGTGACTGCCACATATATACATCCACCAGCTCAATACTCAAACCAAATCTAAAGTGCAAAAGGGACCCACACCCCCACAAACCCTAGGCAACTTCCAAAAGGGGCACACCCCCCCACAAACCCTAGGCACTCCCCGGTTAACCCTTGCTAAACACCCACAAACCGGATATCCCATGTCGAGAGGGGCAAGATTCAACAAGGGCAAGTGTGGGACCTGGTGAATGAAGGCATGGGTCAGATCAAAGTGGCAGGGTGATGTGAAACGGAATCTCAAGTGAGGAGATCAAAAATCACAAGAGGGCTTTTTAGCCCACTGCCCGCATAATCTCAACCTAACCTATCAGTGACACGCTCTTCATTCTCCCGGCCCATGAAAGGCCAATAAGAAAGCCCAGATACACACAAGGCGAGAGAGAACTAGTAAATTAAACCCCGGATGGGGACGACAGACAGGTCAGTGCTAAACTCAGGTACAGCTCTGCTGAATGCCCAGTAAACACTTTGAATTTAACCCATGCAATCCCAGGCATACATGTGCCAGGTAATGATATTTAATAATATCATTACCCTTAGAATTACATGCCTCTCATTATTGGTCCCTGGGAAAAATACAGGCAGTGTCTGAGTCGGACACTGTTGGGCCGCTTCTGTAGACTGTCTAGTGATTAAAGGCCCGAATCAGCCGAGTATCCGAATGTTCACTACTGACGATGTGCCCCAGTGCACACCCGGTTCGCTGAACCAAGTGATGTCGGACCACGATAATGAAAGGCATGGGCCAGATTAACCTGACTTCCCAGTACAAGCCGAGCAGGCATAGCAACTCATACTTCAAATTGTGCAGCCTAAACTCCGCCAGCCAAACATATACATCCACCAGCCCTACAGTCAAACCTAATCCTAAAGTCCAATAGAGGCACACACCCCCACAAACCCTAGGCAAATTCCAAGAGGGGCACACACCCCCACAAACCATTGGCAAATTCCAAGAGGGGCACACAGCCCCACTAACCCTAGGCACTCCCCGATTAACCCTTGCTAAACCCCCAGAAACCGGATATCCTATGTCGAGAGGGGCAAGATTCAAAAAAGACAATTGTGGGACCTGGTTAATGAAGGCATGGGCCAGATCAAAGTGGCAGGGTGACGTGAAACGGAATCTCAAGTGAGGAGATCAAAAATCACAAGAGGGCTTTCTAGCCCACTGCCCGCATAATCTCAACCTAACCCTAATGACAGTTTGGCTGTGTACAACATTTCCACTTGCAGATGTACGGCGGCAAGGACTGATTCCTTGTTGACAACACTCCCACCTTGTGGTGTCCTGCCGCAATGACAGTTCATTTGTAGACAATACTCCCTCCTGGTGGTGTCCTGTCATAACGACAGATCAGATGTGGACAATACTCCCACCTGGTGGTGTCCTGTCATAATGACAGATCAGATGTGGACAATACTCCCACCTGGTGGTGTCCTGTCATAACGACAGATCAGATGTGTACAACACTCCCACCTGCTGGTGTCCTGCAACCATGACATATCAGATGTGGAGAATACTCCCAACTGGTGGTGTCTAGCCACAATGACTGTTCGTCTGTAGACAATACTCCCACCTGGTGGTGTCCTGTCATAATGACAGATCAGATGTGGACAATACTCCCACCTGGTGGTGTCCTGTCATAATGACAGGTCAGATGCATACAACACTCCCACCTGCTGGTGACCTGCCGCCATGACAGATGAGATGTGCAGAATACTCCCACCTGGTGGTGTCCAGCTACAATGACAGTTCGTCCGTAGACAATACACCCACCTGGTGGTGTCCTTTCATAATGACAGATCAGATGTGGACAATACTCCCACCTGGTGGTGTCCTGTCATAATGACAGGTCAGATGCATACAACACTCCCACCTGCTGGTGTCCTGTCACAATGAAAATTAGGTGAAGACAGAAATCCCACCTGGTGGTGACCAGTCGGTATGACAGTTTTGCAACAAAATCCTAACCCTTACCCTGATGCGAGCCTATCCGCCATAGCAGTTCATACATCAGTGCTCAAAACTCGACAGCCTTACCTGTGACTGCCACATATATACATCCACCAGCTGAATACTGAAACCAAATCCTAAAGTGCAAAAGGGACACACACCGCCACAAACCGAAGGCAAATTCCAAAAGGGGCACACACCCCCACAAACCCTAGGCACTCCCCGATTAACCCTTGCTAATCCCCAATGAACCGGAGAGGGCAAGATTAAAAAAAGGCAAGTGTGGGACCTGGTTAATGGCGTGGGCCAGATCAAAGTGGCAGGGTCTCGTGAAACGGAATCTGAAGTGAGGAGATCAAAAATCACAAGAGGGCATTTTAGCCCACTGCCCGCATAATCTCAACCTAACCCAATTTCAACCTAACCCTAACCCTAACCCTAATGACAGTTTGGCTGTGTACAACATTTCCACCTGCAGATGTACGGCGGCAAGGACTGATCCCTTGCTGACAACACTCCCACCTTGTGGTGTCCTGTCATAACGACAGATCAGATGTGGACAATACTCCCACCTGGTGGTGTCCTGCAACCATGACATATCAGATGTGGAGAATACTCCCACCTGGTGGTGTCTTGCCACAATGACAGATCCGATGTGGTCAATACTCCCACCTGGTGGTGTCCTGTCACAATGAAGGATTAGGTGAAGACAGAAATCCAACCTGGTGGTGACCTGTCGGTATGACAGTTTTGCAACAAAATCCTAACCTTTACCCTGATGCGAGCCTATCCGCCATAGCAGTTCATACATCACTGCTCAAAACTCGACAGCCTTACCTGTGACTGCTACATATATACATCCACCAGCTCAATACTCAAACCAAATCCTAAAGTGCAAAAGGGACACACCCCCCCACAAACCCTAGGCAACTTCCAAAAGGGGCACACCCCCCCACAAACCCTAGGCACTCCCCGGTTAACCCTTGCTAAACCCCCACAAACCGGATATCCCATGTCGAGAGGGGCAAGATTCAACAAGGGCAAGTGTGGGACCTGGTGAATGAAGGCATGGGCCAGATCAAAGTGGCAGGGTGATGTGAAACGGAATCTCAAGTGAGGAGATCAAAAATCACAAGAGGGCTTTTTAGCCCACTGCCCGCATAATCTCAACCTAACCTATCAGTGACACGCTCTTCATTCTCCCGGCCCATGAAAGGCCAATAAGAAAGCCCAGATACACACAAGGCGTGAGAGAACTAGTAAATTAAACCCCGGATGGGGACGACAGACAGGTCAGTGCTAAACTCAGGTACAGCTCTGCTGAATGCCCAGTAAACACTTTAAATTTAACCCATGCAATCCCAGGCATACATGTGCCAGGTAATGATATTTAATAATATCATTACCCTTAGAATTACATGCCTCTCATTATTGGTCCCTGGGAAAAATACAGGCAGTGTCTGAGTCGGACACTGTTGGGCCGCTTCTGTAGGCTGTCTAGTGATTAAAGGCCCGAAACAGCCGAGGATCCGAATGTTCACTACTGACGATGTGCCCCAGTGCACACCCGGTTCGCTGAAACAAGTGGTGTTGGACCACGATAATGAAAGGCATGGGCCAGATTAACCTGACTTCCCTGTACAAGCCGAGATGGCATAGCACCTCATACTTCAAATTCTACAGCCTGACCTCTGCCAGCCAAACATATACATCCACCAGTCCTACACTCAACCCTAATCCTAAAGTCAAAAAGGGGCACACACCCCCACAAACCCTAGGCACTCCCTGATTAACCCTTGCTAAACCCCCACCAACCGGATATCCTATGTCGAGAGCGGCAAGATTCAACAAAGGCAAGTGTGGGACCTGGTTAATGAAGGCGTGGGCCAGATCAAAGTGGCAGGGTCACGTGAAACAGAATCTCAAGTGAGGAGATCAAAAATCACAAGAGGGCATTTTAGCCCACTGCCCGCATAATCTCAACCTAACCCAATTTCAACCTAACCCTAACCCTAACCATAATGACAGTTTGGCTGTGTACAACATTTCCACCTGCAGATGTCCTGAGGCAAGGACTGATCCCTTGCTGTCAACACTCCCACCTTGTGGTGTCCTGCCGCAATGACAGTTCGTCTGTAGACAATACTCCCACCTGGTGGTGTCCTGTCACAATGAAGGATTAGGTGAAGACAGAAATCCCACCTGGTGGTGACCTGTCGGTATGAGAGTTGTGCAACAAAATCCTAACCCTTACGCCGATGCGAGCCTATCCGCCATAGCAGTTCATACATCACTGCTCAAAACTCGACAGCCTTACCTGTGACTGCCACATATATACATCCACCAGCACAATACTCAAACCAAATCCTAAAGTGCAAAAGGGACACACACCCCCACAAACCCTAGGCAAATTCCAGAAGGGGCAACCACCCCCACAAACCCTAGGCAAATGCCAAAAGGGGCACACAACCCCACAAACCCTAGGCACTCCCCAATTAACCCTTGCTAATCCCCAACGAACCGGAGAGGGCAAGATTAAAAAAAGGCAAGTGTGGGACCTGGTTAAAGGCGTGGGCCAGATCAAAGTGGCAGGGTCAAGTCAAACGGAATCTCAAGTGAGGAGATCAAAAATCACAAGAGGGCTTTTTAGTGCACTGCCCGCATAATCTCAGCCTAACCTATCAGTGACACGCTCTTCATTCTCCCGGCCCACGAAAGGCCAATAAGAAAGCCCAGATACACACAAGGCGAGGCAGAACCAGTCAATTAAACCCCGGATGGGGGCGACAGACAGGTCAGTGCTAAACTCAGGTACAGCTCTGCTGAATGCCCAGTAAACACACTCAATTGAACCCATGCAATCCCAGGCATACAGGTGCCAGGTAGTAATATTTAAAAATATCATTACTTTCAGAATTACATGCCTCTCTTTATTGGTCCCTGGGAAAAATACCAGCAACGTCTGAGTCGGACACTGTTGGGCCGCTTCTGTAGGCTGTCTAGTGATTAAAGGCCCGAAACAGCCGAGGATCCGAATGTTCACTACTGACGATGTGCCCCAGTGCACACCCGGTTCGCTGAACCAAGTGGTGTCGGACCACGATAATGAATGGCATGGGCCAGATTAACCTGACTTCCCTGCACAAGCTGAGCTGGCATAGCAGCTCATACTTCAAATTCTGCAGCCTAACCTCTGCCAGCCAAACATATACATCCACCAGCCCTACACTCAAACCTAATCCTAAAGTCGAAAAGGGGCACACACCCCCAGGAACCCTAGGCAAATTCCAAAAGGGGCACACACCCCCACTAATCCGAGGCAACTTCCAAAAGGGGCACACACCCCCACAAACCCTAGGCACTCCCCGATTAACCCTTGCTAATCCCCAACGAACCGGAGAGGGCAAGATTAAAAAAAGGCAAGTGTGGGACCTGGTTAATGGCGTGGGCCAGATCAAAGTGGCAGGGTCTCGTGAAACGGAATCTCAAGTGAGGAGATTAAAAATCACAAGAGGGCATTTTAGCCCACTGCCCGCATAGTCTCAACCTAACCCAATTTCAACCTAACCCTAACCCTAACCCTAATGACAGTTTGGCTGTGTACAACATTTCCACCTGCAGATGTCCTGAGGCAAGGACTGATCCCTTGCTGTCAACACTCCCACCTTGTGGTGTCCTGCCGCAATGACAGTTCGTCTGTAGACAATACTCCCACCTGGTGGTGTCCTGTCACAATGAAGGATTAGGTGAAGACAGAAATCCCACCTGGTGGTGACCTGTCGGTATGAGAGTTGTGCAACAAAATCCTAACCCTTACGCCGATGCGAGCCTATCCGCCATAGCAGTTCATACATCACTGCTCAAAACTCGACAGCCTTACCTGTGACTGCCACATATATACATCCACCAGCACAATACTCAAACCAAATCCTAAAGTGCAAAAGGGACACACACCCCCACAAACCCTAGGCAAATTCCAGAAGGGGCAACCACCCCCACAAACCCTAGGCAAATGCCAAAAGGGGCACACAACCCCACAAACCCTAGGCACTCCCCAATTAACCCTTGCTAATCCCCAACGAACCGGAGAGGGCAAGATTAAAAAAAGGCAAGTGTGGGACCTGGTTAAAGGCGTGGGCCAGATCAAAGTGGCAGGGTCAAGTCAAACGGAATCTCAAGTGAGGAGATCAAAAATCACAAGTGGGCTTTTTAGTGCACTGCCCGCATAATCTCAGCCTAACCTATCAGTGACACGCTCTTCATTCTCCCGGCCCACGAAAGGCCAATAAGAAAGCCCAGATACACACAAGGCGAGGCAGAACCAGTAAATTAAACCCCGGATGGGGGCGACAGACAGGTCAGTGCTAAACTCAGGTACAGCTCTGCTGAATGCCCAGTAAACACACTCAATTGAACCCATGCAATCCCAGGCATACAGGTGCCAGGTAGTAATATTTAAAAATATCATTACTTTCAGAATTACATGCCTCTCTTTATTGGTCCCTGGGAAAAATACCAGCAACGTCTGAGTCGGACACTGTTGGGCCGCTTCTGTAGGCTGTCTAGTGATTAAAGGCCCGAAACAGCCGAGGATCCGAATGTTCACTACTGACGATGTGCCCCAGTGCACACCCGGTTCGCTGAACCAAGTGGTGTCGGACCACGATAATGAATGGCATGGGCCAGATTAACCTGACTTCCCTGCACAAGCTGAGCTGGCATAGCAGCTCATACTTCAAATTCTGCAGCCTAACCTCTGCCAGCCAAACATATACATCCACCAGCCCTACACTCAAACCTAATCCTAAAGTCGAAAAGGGGCACACACCCCCAGGAACCCTAGGCAAATTCCAAAAGGGGCACACACCCCCACTAATCCGAGGCAACTTCCAAAAGGGGCACACACCCCCACAAACCCTAGGCACTCCCCGATTAACCCTTGCTAATCCCCAACGAACCGGAGAGGGCAAGATTAAAAAAAGGCAAGTGTGGGACCTGGTTAATGGCGTGGGCCAGATCAAAGTGGCAGGGTCTCGTGAAACGGAATCTCAAGTGAGGAGATTAAAAATCACAAGAGGGCATTTTAGCCCACTGCCCGCATAATCAAACCTAACCCAATTTCAACCTAACCCTAACCCTAACCCTAATGACAGTTTGGCTGTGTACAACATTTCCACCTGCAGATGTACTGCAGCAAGGACTGATCCCTTGCTGACAACACTCCCACCTTGTGGTGTCCTGCTGCAATGACAGTTCGTCTGTAGACAATCTCCCACCTGGTGGTGTCCTGTCATAACGACAGATCAGATGTGGACAATACTCCCACCTGGTGGTGTCCTGCAACCATGACATATCAGATGTGGAGAATACTCCCACCTGGTGGTGTCTTGCCACAATGACAGATCCGATGTGGTCAATACTCCCACCTGGTGGTGTCCTGTCACAATGAAGGATTAGGTGAAGACAGAAATCCAACCTGGTGGTGACCTGTCGGTATGACAGTTTTGCAACAAAATCCTAACCTTTACCCTGATGCGAGCCTATCCGCCATAGCAGTTCATACATCACTGCTCAAAACTCGACAGCCTTACCTGTGACTGCCACATATATACATCCACCAGCTCAATACTCAAACCAAATCCTAAAGTGCAAAAGGGACCCACACCCCCACAAACCCTAGGCAACTTCCAAAAGGGGCACAACCCCCCACAAACCCTAGGCACTCCCCGGTTAACCCTTGCTAAACACCCACAAACCGGATATCCCATGTCGAGAGGGGCAAGATTCAACAAGGGCAAGTGTGGGACCTGGTGAATGAAGGCATGGGTCAGATCAAAGTGGCAGGGTGATGTGAAACGGAATCTCAAGTGAGGAGATCAAAAATCACAAGAGGGCTTTTTAGCCCACTGCCCGCATAATCTCAACCTAACCTATCAGTGACACGCTCTTCATTCTCCCGGCCCATGAAAGGCCAATAAGAAAGCCCAGATACACACAAGGCGAGAGAGAACTAGTAAATTAAACCCCGGATGGGGACGACAGACAGGTCAGTGCTAAACTCAGGTACAGCTCTGCTGAATGCCCAGTAAACACTTTGAATTTAACCCATGCAATCCCAGGCATACATGTGCCAGGTAATGATATTTAATAATATCATTACCCTTAGAATTACATGCCTCTCATTATTGGTCCCTGGGAAAAATACAGGCAGTGTCTGAGTCGGACACTGTTGGGCCGCTTCTGTAGGCCGTCTAGTGATTAAAGGCCCGAATCAGCCGAGTATCCGACTGTTCACTACTGACGATGTGCCCCAGTGCACACCCGGTTCGCTGAACCAAGTGATGTCGGACCACGATAATGAAAGGCATGGGCCAGATTAACCTGACTTCCCAGTACAAGCCGAGCAGGCATAGCAACTCATACTTCAAATTGTGCAGCCTAAACTCCGCCAGCCAAACATATACATCCACCAGCCCTACAGTCAAACCTAATCCTAAAGTCCAATAGAGGCACACACCCCCACAAACCCTAGGCAAATTCCAAGAGGGGCACACACCCCCACAAACCATTGGCAAATTCCAAGAGGGGCACACAGCCCCACTAACCCTAGGCACTCCCCGATTAACCCTTGCTAAACCCCCAGAAACCGGATATCCTATGTCGAGAGGGGCAAGATTCAAAAAAGACAATTGTGGGACCTGGTTAATGAAGGCAAGGGCCAGATCAAAGTGGCAGGGTGACGTGAAACGGAATCTCAAGTGAGGAGATCAAAAATCACAAGAGGGCTTTCTAGCCCACTGCCCGCATAATCTCAACCTAACCCTAATGACAGTTTGGCTGTGTACAACATTTCCACTTGCAGATGTACGGCGGCAAGGACTGATTCCTTGTTGACAACACTCCCACCTTGTGGTGTCCTGCCGCAATGACAGTTCATCTGTAGACAATACTCCCACCTGGTGGTGTCCTGTCATAACGACAGATCAGATGTGGACAATACTCCCACCTGGTGGTGTCCTGTCATAACGACAGATCAGATGTGTACAACACTCCCAGCTGCTGGTGTCCTGCAACCATGACATATCAGATGTGGAGAATACTCCCAACTGGTGGTGTCTAGCCACAATGACTGTTCGTCTGTAGACAATACTCCCACCTGGTGGTGTCCTGTCATAATGACAGGTCAGATGCATACAACACTCCCACCTGCTGGTGACCTGCCGCCATGACAGATGAGATGTGCAGAATACTCCCACCTGGTGGTGTCCAGCTACAATGACAGTTCGTCCGTAGACAATACACCCACCTGGTGGTGTCCTTTCATAATGACAGATCAGATGTGGACAATACTCCCACCTGGTGGTGTCCTGTCATAATGACAGGTCAGATGCATACAACACTCCCACCTGCTGGTGTCCTGTCACAATGAAAATTAGGTGAAGACAGAAATCCCACCTGGTGGTGACCAGTCGGTATGACAGTTTTGCAACAAAATCCTAACCCTTACCCTGATGCGAGCCTATCCGCCATAGCAGTTCATACATCAGTGCTCAAAACTCGACAGCCTTACCTGTGACTGCCACATATATACATCCACCAGCTGAATACTGAAACCAAATCCTAAAGTGCAAAAGGGACACACACCGCCACAAACCGAAGGCAAATTCCAAAAGGGGCACACACCCCCACAAACCCTAGGCACTCCCCGATTAACCCTTGCTAATCCCCAATGAACCGGAGAGGGCAAGATTAAAAAAAGGCAAGTGTGGGACCTGGTTAATGGCGTGGGCCAGATCAAAGTGGCAGGGTCTCGTGAAACGGAATCTGAAGTGAGGAGATCAAAAATCACAAGAGGGCATTTTAGCCCACTGCCCGCATAATCTCAACCTAACCCAATTTCAACCTAACCCTAACCCTAACCCTAATGACAGTTTGGCTGTGTACAACATTTCCACCTGCAGATGTACGGCGGCAAGGACTGATTCCTTGTTGACAACACTCCCACCTTGTGCTGTCCTGCCGCAATGACAGTTCATCTGTAGACAATACTCCCACCTGGTGGTGTCCTGTCATAACGACAGATCAGATGTGGACAATACTCCCACCTGGTGGTGTCCTGTCATAACGACAGATCAGATGTGGACAATACTCCCACCTGGTGGTGTCCTGTCATAACGACAGATCAGATGTGTACAACACTCCCACCTGCTGGTGTCCTGCAACCATGGGATATCAGATGTGGAGAATACTCCCACCTGGTGGTGTCTTGGCACAATGACAATTCGTCTGTAGACAATTCTCCCACCTGGTGGTGTCCTGTCATAATGACAGATCAGATGTGGACAATACTCCCACCTGGTGGTGTCCTGTCATAATGACAGGTCAGATGCATACAACACTCCCACCTGCTGGTGTCCTGCCGCCATGACAGATGAGATGTGCAGAATACTCCCACCTGGTGGTGTCCAGCTAGAATGACAGTTCGTCGGTAGACAATACTCCCACCTGGTGGTGTCCTGTCATAATGACAGATCAGATGTGTACAACACTCCCACCTGCTGGCGTCCTGCCGCCATGACAGATCCGATTTGGTCAATTCTCCCACCTGGTGGTGTCCTGTCACAATGAAGGATTAGGTGAAGACAGAAATCCCACCTGGTGGTGACCAGTCGGTATGACAGTTTTGCAACAAAATCCTAACCCTTACCCTGATGCGAGCCTATCTGCCATAGCAGTTCATACATCACTGCTCAAAACTCGACAGCCTTACCTGTGACTGCCACATATATACATCCACCAGCTCAATCCTGAAACCAAATCCTAAAGTGCAAAAGGGACACACACCGCCACAAACCGAAGGCAAATTCCAAAAGGGGCACACACCCCCACAAACCCTAGGCACTCCCCGATTAACCCTTGCTAATCCCCAACGAACCGGAGAGGGCAAGATTCAAAAAAGGCAAGTGTGGGACCTGGTTAATGGCGTGGGCCCGATCAAACTGGCAGGGTCTCGTGAAACGGAATCTCAAGTGAGGAGATCAAAAATCACAAGATGGCTTTTTAGCCCATTGCCCGCATAATTTCAACCTAACCCTAACCCTAACCCTAATGCGGCTAACCTCTGCTAGGCAAACATATAAATCCACCAGCCCTACACTGAAAACTAATCCTAAAGTCCAAAAGGGGCACACACCCCCACAAACTCTAGGCAAATTCCAAAAGGGGCACACACCCCCACAAACCCTAGGCACTCCCTGATTAACCCTTGCTAAACCCCCACAAACCAGCTTTCCTATGTCCAGAGGGGCAAGATTCAACAAAGGCAGGTGTTGGACCTGGTTAATGAAGGCGTGGGCCAGATCAAAGTGGCAGGGTCACGTGAAACGGAATCTCAAGTGAGGAGATCAAAAATCACAAGAGGGGTTTTTAGCCCACTGCCCGCATAATCTCAGCCTAACCTATCAGTGACACACTCTTCATTCTCCCGGCCCACGAAAGGCCAATAAGAAAGCCCAGATACACACAAGGCGAGGCAGAGCCAGTAAATTAACCCCAGGATGGGGACGACAGACAGGTCAGTGCTAAACTCAGGTACAGCTCTGCTGAATGCCCAGTAACCACTCTCAATTGAACCAATGCAATCCCAGGCATACAGGTGCCAGGGAGTGATATTTAAAAATATCATTACTCTCAGAATTACATGCCTCTCTTTATTGGTCCCTGGGAAAAATACCAGCAGTGTCTGAGTCGGACACTGTTGGGCCGCTTCTGTAGGCTGTCTAGTGATTAAAGGCCCGAAACAGCCGAGGATCCGAATGTTCACTACTGACGATGTGCCCCAGTGCACACCCGGTTCGCTGAAACAAGTGGTGTCGGACCACGATAATGAAAGGCATGGGCCAGATTAACCTGACTTCCCTGTACAAGCCGAGATGGCATAGCACCTCATACTTCAAATTCTACAGCCTGACCTCTGCCAGCCAAACATATACATCCACCAGTCCTACACTCAACCCTAATCCTAAAGTCAAAAAGGGGCACACACCCCCACAAACCCTAGGCACTCCCTGATTAACCCTTGCTAAACCCCCACCAACCGGATATCCTATGTCGAGAGCGGCAAGATTCAACAAAGGCAAGTGTGGGACCTGGTTAATGAAGGCGTGGGCCAGATCAAAGTGGCAGTGTCACGTGAAACAGAATCTCAAGTGAGGAGATCAAAAATCACAAGAGGGCATTTTAGCCCACTGCCCGCATAATCTCAACCTAACCCAATTTCAACCTAACCCTAACCCTAACCATAATGACAGTTTGGCTGTGTACAACATTTCCACCTGCAGATGTCCTGAGGCAAGGACTGATCCCTTGCTGTCAACACTCCCACCTTGTGGTGTCCTGCCGCAATGACAGTTCGTCTGTAGACAATACTCCCACCTGGTGGTGTCCTGTCACAATGAAGGATTAGGTGAAGACAGAAATCCCACCTGGTGGTGACCTGTCGGTATGAGAGTTGTGCAACAAAATCCTAACCCTTACGCCGATGCGAGCCTATCCGCCATAGCAGTTCATACATCACTGCTCAAAACTCGACAGCCTTACCTGTGACTGCCACATATATACATCCACCAGCACAATACTCAAACCAAATCCTAAAGTGCAAAAGGGACACACACCCCCACAAACCCTAGGCAAATTCCAGAAGGGGCACCCACCCCCACAAACCCTAGGCAAATGCCAAAAGGGGCACACAACCCCACAAACCCTAGGCACTCCCCAATTAACCCTTGCTAATCCCCAACGAACCGGAGAGGGCAAGATTAAAAAAAGGCAAGTGTGGGACCTGGTTAAAGGCGTGGGCCCGATCAAAGTGGCAGGGTCAAGTCAAACGGAATCTCAAGTGAGGAGATCAAAAATCACAAGAGGGCTTTTTAGTGCACTGCCCGCATAATCTCAGCCTAACCTATCAGTGACACGCTCTTCATTCTCCCGGCCCACGAAAGGCCAATAAGAAAGCCCAGATACACACAAGGCGAGGCAGAACCAGTAAATTAAACCCCGGATGGGGGCGACAGACAGGTCAGTGCTAAACTCAGGTACAGCTCTGCTGAATGCCCAGTAAACACACTCAATTGAACCCATGCAATCCCAGGCATACAGGTGCCAGGTAGTAATATTTAAAAATATCATTACTTTCAGAATTACATGCCTCTCTTTATTGGTCCCTGGGAAAAATACCAGCAACGTCAGAGTCGGACACTGTTGGGCCGCTTCTGTAGGCTGTCTAGTGATTAAAGGCCCGAAACAGCCGAGGATCCGAATGTTCACTACTGACGATGTGCCCCAGTGCACACCCGGTTCGCTGAACCAAGTGGTGTCGGACCACGATAATGAATGGCATGGGCCAGATTAACCTGACTTCCCTGCACAAGCTGAGCTGGCATAGCAGCTCATACTTCAAATTCTGCAGCCTAACCTCTGCCAGCCAAACATATACATCCACCAGCCCTACACTCAAACCTAATCCTAAAGTCGAAAAGGGGCACACACCCCCAGGAACCCTAGGCAAATTCCAAAAGGGGCACACACCCCCACTAATCCGAGGCAACTTCCAAAAGGGGCACACACCCCCACAAACCCTAGGCACTCCCCGATTAACCCTTGCTAATCCCCAACGAACCGGAGAGGGCAAGATTAAAAAAAGGCAAGTGTGGGACCTGGTTAATGGCGTGGGCCAGATCAAAGTGGCAGGGTCTCGTGAAACGGAATCTCAAGTGAGGAGATTAAAAATCACAAGAGGGCATTTTAGCCCACTGCCCGCATAATCAAACCTAACCCAATTTCAACCTAACCCTAACCCTAACCCTAATGACAGTTTGGCTGTGTACAACATTTTCACCTGCAGATGTACTGCGGCAAGGACTGATCCCTTGCTGACAACACTCCCACCTTGTGGTGTCCTGCTGCAATGACAGTTCGTCTGTAGACAATCTCCCACCTGGTGGTGTCCTGTCATAACGACAGATCAGATGTGGACAATACTCCCACCTGGTGGTGTCCTGCAACCATGACATATCAGATGTGGAGAATACTCCCACCTGGTGGTGTCTTGCCACAATGACAGATCCGATGTGGTCAATACTCCCACCTGGTGGTGTCCTGTCACAATGAAGGATTAGGTGAAGATAGAAATCCAACCTGGTGGTGACCTGTCAGTATGACAGTTTTGCAACAAAATCCTAACCTTTACCCTGATGCGAGCCTATCCGCCATAGCAGTTCATACATCACTGCTCAAAACTCGACAGCCTTACCTGTGACTGCCACATATATACATCCACCAGCTCAATACTCAAACCAAATCCTAAAGTGCAAAAGGGACCCACACCCCCACAAACCCTAGGCAACTTCCAAAAGGGGCACACCCCCCCACAAACCCTAGGCACTCCCCGGTTAACCCTTGCTAAACCCCCACAAACCGGATATCCCATGTCGAGAGGGGCAAGATTCAACAAGGGCAAGTGTGGGACCTGGTGAATGAAGGCGTGGGTCAGATCAAAGTGGCAGGGTGATGTGAAACGGAATCTCAAGTGAGGAGATCAAAAATCACAAGAGGGCTTTTTAGCCCACTGCCCGCATAATCTCAACCTAACCTATCAGTGACACGCTCTTCATTCTCCCGGCCCATGAAAGGCCAATAAGAAAGCCCAGATACACACAAGGTGAGAGAGAACTAGTAAATTAAACCCCGGATGGGGACGACAGACAGGTCAGTGCTAAACTCAGGTACAGCTCTGCTGAATGCCCAGTAAACACTTTGAGTTTAACCCATGCAATCCCAGGCATACATGTGCCAGGTAATGATATTTAATAATATCATTACCCTTAGAATTACATGCCTCTCATTATTGGTCCCTGGGAAAAATACAGGCAGTGTCTGAGTCGGACACTGTTGGGCCGCTTCTGTAGGCCGTCTAGTGATTAAAGGCCCGAATCAGCCGAGTATCCGACTGTTCACTACTGACGATGTGCCCCAGTGCACACCCGGTTCGCTGAACCAAGTGATGTCGGACCACGATAATGAAAGGCATGGGCCAGATTAACCTGACTTCCCAGTACAAGCCGAGCAGGCATAGCAACTCATACTTCAAATTGTGCAGCCTAAACTCCGCCAGCCAAACATATACATCCACCAGCCCTACAGTCAAACCTAATCCTAAAGTCCAATAGAGGCACACACCCCCACAAACCCTAGGCAAATTCCAAGAGGGGCACACACCCCCACAAACCATTGGCAAATTCCAAGAGGGGCACACAGCCCCACTAACCCTAGGCACTCCCCGATTAACCCTTGCTAAACCCCCAGAAACCGGATATCCTATGTCGAGAGGGGCAAGATTCAAAAAAGACAATTGTGGGACCTGGTTAATGAAGGCATGGGCCAGATCAAAGTGGCAGGGTGACGTGAAACGGAATCTCAAGTGAGGAGATCAAAAATCACAAGAGGGCTTTCTAGCCCACTGCCCGCATAATCTCAACCTAACCCTAATGACAGTTTGGCTGTGTACAACATTTCCACTTGCAGATGTACGGCGGCAAGGACTGATTCCTTGTTGACAACACTCCCACCTTGTGGTGTCCTGCCGCAATGACAGTTCATCTGTAGACAATACTCCCACCTGGTGGTGTCCTGTCATAACGACAGATCAGATGTGGACAATACTCCCACCTGGTGGTGTCCTGTCATAATGACAGATCAGATGTGGACAATACTCCCACCTGGTGGTGTCCTGTCATAACGACAGATCAGATGTGTACAACACTCCCAGCTGCTGGTGTCCTGCAACCATGACATATCAGATGTGGAGAATACTCCCAACTGGTGGTGTCTAGCCACAATGACTGTTCGTCTGTAGACAATACTCCCACCTGGTGGTGTCCTGTCATAATGACAGGTCAGATGCATACAACACTCCCACCTGCTGGTGACCTGCCGCCATGACAGATGAGATGTGCAGAATACTCCCACCTGGTGGTGTCCAGCTACAATGACAGTTCGTCCGTAGACAATACACCCACCTGGTGGTGTCCTTTCATAATGACAGATCAGATGTGGACAATACTCCCACCTGGTGGTGTCCTGTCATAATGACAGGTCAGATGCATACAACACTCCCACCTGCTGGTGTCCTGTCACAATGAAAATTAGGTGAAGACAGAAATCCCACCTGGTGGTGACCAGTCGGTATGACAGTTTTGCAACAAAATCCTAACCCTTACCCTGATGCGAGCCTATCCGCCATAGCAGTTCATACATCAGTGCTCAAAACTCGACAGCCTTACCTGTGACTGCCACATATATACATCCACCAGCTGAATACTGAAACCAAATCCTAAAGTGCAAAAGGGACACACACCGCCACAAACCGAAGGCAAATTCCAAAAGGGGCACACACCCCCACAAACCCTAGGCACTCCCCGATTAACCCTTGCTAATCCCCAATGAACCGGAGAGGGCAAGATTAAAAAAAGGCAAGTGTGGGACCTGGTTAATGGCGTGGGCCAGATCAAAGTGGCAGGGTCTCGTTAAACGGAATCTGAAGTGAGGAGATCAAAAATCACAAGAGGGCATTTTAGCCCACTGCCCGCATAATCTCAACCTAACCCAATTTCAACCTAACCCTAACCCTAACCCTAATGACAGTTTGGCTGTGTACAACATTTCCACCTGCAGATGTACGGCGGCAAGGACTGATCCCTTGCTGACAACACTCCCACCTTGTGGTGTCCTGTCATAACGACAGATCAGATGTGGACAATACTCCCACCTGGTGGTGTCCTGCCGCAATGACAGTTCATCTGTAGACAATACTCCCACCTGGTGGTGTCCTGTCATAACGACAGATCAGATGTGGACAATACTCCCACCTGATGGTGTCCTGTCATAATGAAAGATCAGATGTGGACAATACTCCCACCTGGTGGTGTCCTGTCATAACGACAGATCAGATGTGGACAATACTCCCACCTGGTGGTGTCCTGTCATAACGACAGATCAGATGTGTACAACACTCCCACCTGCTGGTGTCCTGCAACCATGGGATATCAGATGTGGAGAATACTCCCACCTGGTGGTGTCTTGGCACAATGACAATTCGTCTGTAGACAATTCTCCCACCTGGTGGTGTCCTGTCATAATGACAGATCAGATGTGGACAATACTCCCACCTGGTGGTGTCCTGTCATAATGACAGGTCAGATGCATACAACACTCCCACCTGCTGGTGTCCTGCCGCCATGACAGATGAGATGTGCAGAATACTCCCACCTGGTGGTGTCCAGCTACAATGACAGTTCGTCGGTAGACAATACTCCCACCTGGTGGTGTCCTGTCATAATGACAGATCAGATGTGTACAACACTCCCACCTGCTGGCGTCCTGCCGCCATGACAGATCCGATTTGGTCAATTCTCCCACCTGGTGGTGTCCTGTCACAATGAAGGATTAGGTGAAGACAGAAATCCCACCTGGTGGTGACCAGTCGGTATGACAGTTTTGCAACAAAATCCTAACCCTTACCCTGATGCGAGCCTATCTGCCATAGCAGTTCATACATCACTGCTCAAAACTCGACAGCCTTACCTGTGACTGCCACATATATACATCCACCAGCTCAATACTGAAACCAAATCCTAAAGTGCAAAAGGGACACACACCGCCACAAACCGAAGGCAAATTCCAAAAGGGGCACACACCCCCACAAACCCTAGGCACTCCCCGATTAACCCTTGCTAATCCCCAACGAACCGGAGAGGGCAAGATTCAAAAAAGGCAAGTGTGGGACCTGGTTAATGGCGTGGGCCAGATCAAACTGGCAGGGTCTCGTGAAACGGAATCTCAAGTGAGGAGATCAAAAATCACAAGATGGCTTTTTAGCCCATTGCCCGCATAATTTCAACCTAACCCTAACCCTAACCCTAATGCGGCTAACCTCTGCTAGGCAAACATATAAATCCACCAGCCCTACACTGAAAACTAATCCTAAAGTCCAAAAGGGGCACACACCCCCACAAACTCTAGGCAAATTCCAAAAGGGGCACACACCCCCACAAATCCGAGGGAACTTCCAAAAGGGGCACACACCCCCACAAACCCTAGGCACTCCCTGATTAACCCTTGCTAAACCCCCACAAACCAGCTTTCCTATGTCCAGAGGGGCAAGATTCAACAAAGGCAGGTGTTGGACCTGGTTAATGAAGGCGTGGGCCAGATCAAAGTGGCAGGGTCACGTGAAACGGAATCTCAAGTGAGGAGATCAAAAATCACAAGAGGGGTTTTTAGCCCACTGCCCGCATAATCTCAGCCTAACCTATCAGTGACACACTCTTCATTCTCCCGGCCCACGAAAGGCCAATAAGAAAGCCCAGATACACACAAGGCGAGGCAGAGCCAGTAAATTAACCCCAGGATGGGGCGACAGACAGGTCAGTGCTAAACTCAGGTACAGCTCTGCTGAATGCCCAGTAACCACTCTCAATTGAACCAATGCAATCCCAGGCATACAGGTGCCAGGGAGTGATATTTAAAAATATCATTACTCTCAGAATTACATGCCTCTCTTTATTGGTCCCTGGGAAAAATACCAGCAGTGTCTGAGTCGGACACTGTTGGGCCGCTTCTGTAGGCTGTCTAGTGATTAAAGGCCCGAAACAGCCGAGGATCCGAATGTTCACTACTGACGATGTGCCCCAGTGCACACCCGGTTCGCTGAAACAAGTGGTGTCGGACCACGATAATGAAAGGCATGGGCCAGATTAACCTGACTTCCCTGTACAAGCCGAGATGGCATAGCACCTCATACTTCAAATTCTACAGCCTGACCTCTGCCAGCCAAACATATACATCCACCAGTCCTACACTCAACCCTAATCCTAAAGTCAAAAAGGGGCACACACCCCCACAAACCCTAGGCACTCCCTGATTAACCCTTGCTAAACCCCCACCAACCGGATATCCTATGTCGAGAGCGGCAAGATTCAACAAAGGCAAGTGTGGGACCTGGTTAATGAAGGCGTGGGCCAGATCAAAGTGGCAGGGTCACGTGAAACAGAATCTCAAGTGAGGAGATCAAAAATCACAAGAGGGCATTTTAGCCCACTGCCCGCATAATCTCAACCTAACCCAATTTCAACCTAACCCTAACCCTAACCATAATGACAGTTTGGCTGTGTACAACATTTCCACCTGCAGATGTCCTGAGGCAAGGACTGATCCCTTGCTGTCAACACTCCCACCTCGTGGTGTCCTGCCGCAATGACAGTTCGTCTGTAGACAATACTCCCACCTGGTGGTGTCCTGTCACAATGAAGGATTAGGTGAAGACAGAAATCCCACCTGGTGGTGACCTGTCGGTATGAGAGTTGTGCAACAAAATCCTAACCCTTACGCCGATGCGAGCCTATCCGCCATAGCAGTTCATACATCACTGCTCAAAACTCGACAGCCTTACCTGTGACTGCCACATATATACATCCACCAGCACAATACTCAAACCAAATCCTAAAGTGCAAAAGGGACACACACCCCCACAAACCCTAGGCAAATTCCAGAAGGGGCACCCACCCCCACAAACCCTAGGCAAATGCCAAAAGGGGCACACAACCCCACAAACCCTAGGCACTCCCCAATTAACCCTTGCTAATCCCCAACGAACCGGAGAGGGCAAGATTAAAAAAAGGCAAGTGTGGGACCTGGTTAAAGGCGTGGGCCAGATCAAAGTGGCAGGGTCAAGTCAAACGGAATCTCAAGTGAGGAGATCAAAAATCACAAGAGGGCTTTTTAGTGCACTGCCCGCATAATCTCAGCCTAACCTATCAGTGACACGCTCTTCATTCTCCCGGCCCACGAAAGGCCAATAAGAAAGCCCAGATACACACAAGGTGAGGTAGAACCAGTAAATTAAACCCCGGATGGGGGCGACAGACAGGTCAGTGCTAAACTCAGGTACAGCTCTGCTGAATGCCCAGTAAACACACTCAATTGAACCCATGCAATCCCAGGCATACAGGTGCCAGGTAGTAATATTTAAAAATATCATTACTTTCAGAATTACATGCCTCTCTTTATTGGTCCCTGGGAAAAATACCAGCAACGTCTGAGTCGGACACTGTTGGGCCGCTTCTGTAGGCTGTCTAGTGATTAAAGGCCCGAAACAGCCGAGGATCCGAATGTTCACTACTGACGATGTGCCCCAGTGCACACCCGGTTCGTTGAACCAAGTGGTGTCGGACCACGATAATGAATGGCATGGGCCAGATTAACCTGACTTCCCTGCACAAGCTGAGCTGGCATAGCAGCTCATACTTCAAATTCTGCAGCCTAACCTCTGCCAGCCAAACATATACATCCACCAGCCCTACACTCAAACCTAATCCTAAAGTCGAAAAGGGGCACACACCCCCAGGAACCCTAGGCAAATTCCAAAAGGGGCACACACCCCCACTAATCCGAGGCAACTTCCGAAAGGGGCACACACCCCCACAAACCCTAGGCACTCCCCGATTAACCCTTGCTAATCCCCAACGAACCGGAGAGGGCAAGATTAAAAAAAGGCAAGTGTGGGACCTGGTTAATGGCGTGGGCCAGATCAAAGTGGCAGGGTCTCGTGAAACGGAATCTCAAGTGAGGAGATTAAAAATCACAAGAGGGCATTTTAGCCCACTGCCCGCATAATCTCAACCTAACCCAATTTCAACCTAACCCTAACCCTAACCCTAATGACAGTTTGGCTGTGTACAACATTTCCACCTGCAGATGTACTGCGGCAAGGACTGATCCCTTGCTGACAACACTCCCACCTTGTGGTGTCCTGCTGCAATGACAGTTCGTCTGTAGACAATCTCCCACCTGGTGGTGTCCTGTCATAACGACAGATCAGATGTGGACAATACTCCCACCTGGTGGTGTCCTGCAACCATGACATATCAGATGTGGAGAATACTCCCACCTGGTGGTGTCTTGCCACAATGACAGATCCGATGTGGTCAATACTCCCACCTGGTGGTGTCCTGTCACAATGAAGGATTAGGTGAAGACAGAAATCCAACCTGGTGGTGACCTGTTGGTATGACAGTTTTGCAACAAAATCCTAACCTTTACCCTGATGCGAGCCTATCCGCCATAGCAGTTCATACATCACTGCTCAAAACTCGACAGCCTTACCTGTGACTGCCACATATATACATCCACCAGCTCAATACTCAAACCAAATCCTAAAGTGCAAAAGGGACCCACACCCCCACAAACCCTAGGCAACTTCCAAAAGGGGCACACCCCCCCACAAACCCTAGGCACTCCCCGGTTAACCCTTGCTAAACACCCACAAACCGGATATCCCATGTCGAGAGGGGCAAGATTCAACAAGGGCAAGTGTGGGACCTGGTGAATGAAGGCATGGGTCAGATCAAAGTGGCAGGGTGATGTGAAACGGAATCTCAAGTGAGGAGATCAAAAATCACAAGAGGGCTTTTTAGACCACTGCCCGCATAATCTCAACCTAACCTATCAGTGACACGCTCTTCATTCTCCCGGCCCATGAAAGGCCAATAAGAAAGCCCAGATACACACAAGGCGAGAGAGAACTAGTAAATTAAACCCCGGATGGGGACGACAGACAGGTCAGTGCTAAACTCAGGTACAGCTCTGCTGAATGCCCAGTAAACACTTTGAATTTAACCCATGCAATCCCAGGCATACATGTGCCAGGTAATGATATTTAATAATATCATTACCCTTAGAATTACATGCCTCTCATTATTGGTCCCTGGGAAAAATACAGGCAGTGTCTGAGTCGGACACTGTTGGGCCGCTTCTGTAGGCCGTCTAGTGATTAAAGGCCCGAATCAGCCGAGTATCCGAATGTTCACTACTGACGATGTGCCCCAGTGCACACCCGGTTCGCTGAACCAAGTGATGTCGGACCACGATAATGAAAGGCATGGGCCAGATTAACCTGACTTCCCAGTACAAGCCGAGCAGGCATAGCAACTCATACTTCAAATTGTGCAGCCTAAACTCCGCCAGCCAAACATATACATCCACCAGCCCTACAGTCAAACCTAATCCTAAAGTCCAATAGAGGCACACACCCCCACAAACCCTAGGCAAATTCCAAGAGGGGCACACACCCCCACAAACCATTGGCAAATTCCAAGAGGGGCACACAGCCCCACTAACCCTAGGCACTCCCCGATTAACCCTTGCTAAACCCCCAGAAACCGGATATCCTATGTCGAGAGGGGCAAGATTCAAAAAAGACAATTGTGGGACCTGGTTAATGAAGGCATGGGCCAGATCAAAGTGGCAGGGTGACGTGTAACGGAATCTCAAGTGAGGAGATCAAAAATCACAAGAGGGCATTTTAGCCCACTGCCCGCATAATCTCAACCTAACCCAATTTCAACCTAACCCTAACCCTAACCCTAATGACAGTTTGGCTGTGTAGAACATTTCCACCTGCAGATGTACTGCGGCGAGGACTGATCCCTTGCTGACAACACTCCCACCTTGTGGTGTCCTGTCATAACGACAGATCAGATGTGGACAATACTCCCAGCTGGTGGTGTCCTGCAACCATGACATATCAGATGTGGAGAATACTCCCACCTGGTGGTGTCTTGCCACAATGACAGATCCGATGTGGTCAATACTCCCACCTGGTGGTGTCCTGTCACAATGAAGGATTAGGTGAAGACAGAAATCCAACCTGGTGGTGACCTGTCGGTATGACAGTTTTGCAACAAAATCCTAACCTTTACCCTGATGCGAGCCTATCCGCCATAGCAGTTCATACATCACTGCTCAAAACTCGACAGCCTTACCTGTGACTGCTACATATATACATCCACCAGCTCAATACTCAAACCAAATCCTAAAGTGCAAAAGGGACACACCCCCCCACAAACCCTAGGCAACTTCCAAAAGGGGCACACCCCCCCACAAACCCTAGGCACTCCCCGGTTAACCCTTGCTAAACCCCCACAAACCGGATATCCCATGTCGAGAGGGGCAAGATTCAACAAGGGCAAGTGTGGGACCTGGTGAATGAAGGCGTGGGCCAGAACAAAGTGGCAGGGTGATGTGAAACGGAATCTCAAGTGAGGAGATCAAAAATCAGAAGAGGGCTTTTTAGCCCACTGCCCGCATAATCTCAACCTAACCTATCAGTGACACGCTCCTCATTCTCCCGGCCCATGAAAGGCCAATAAGAAAGCCCAGATACACACAAGGCGAGAGAGAACTAGTAAATTAAACCCCGGATGGGGACGACAGACAGGTCAGTGCTAAACTCAGGTACAGCTCTGCTGAATGCCCAGTAAACACTTTAAATTTAACCTATGCAATCCCAGGCATACATGTGCCAGGTAATGATATTTAATAATATCATTACCCTTAGAATTACATGCCTCTTATTATTGGTCCCTGGGAAAAATACAGGCAGTGTCTGAGTCGGACACTGTTGGGCCGCTTCTGTAGGCTGTCTAGTGATTAAAGGCCCGAAACAGCCGAGTATCCGAATGTTCACTACTGACGATGTGCCCCAGTGCACACCCGGTTCGCTGAACCAAGTGATGTCGGACCACGATAATGAAAGGCATGGGCCAGATTAACCTGACTTCCCTGTACAAGCCGAGCAGGCATAGCAACTCATACTTCAAATTGTGCAGCCTAAACTCCGCCAGCCAAACATATACATCCACCAGCCCTACAGTCAAACCTAATCCAAAAGTCCAATAGAGGCATACACCCCCACAAACCCTAGGCAAATTCCAAGAGGGGCACATACCCCCACAAACCATTGGCAAATTCCAAGAGGGGCACACAGCCCCACTAACCCTAGGCAAATTGCAACAGGTGCACACACCCCCACAAACCATAGGCATCTTCCAAAAGGGGCACACCCCCCCAGAAACCCTAGGCACTCCCCGATTAACCCTTGCTAAACCCCCAGAAACCGGATATCCTATGTCGAGAGGGGCAAGATTCAAAAAAGACAATTGTGGGACCTGGTTAATGAAGGCATGGGCCAGATCAAAGTGGCAGGGTGACGTGAAACGGAATCTCAAGTGAGGAGATCAAAAATCACAAGAGGGCTTTCTAGCCCACTGCCCACATAATCTCAACATAACCCTAATGACAGTTTGGCTGTGTACAACATTTCCACCTGCAGATGTACGGCGGCAAGGACTGATTCCTTGTTGACAACACTCCCACCTTGTGGTGTCCTGTCATAACGACAGATCAGATGTGGACAATACTCCCACCTGGTGGTGTCCTGTCATAATGAAAGATCAGATGTGGACAATACTCCCACCTGGTGGTGTCCTGTCATAACGACAGATCAGATGTGGACAATACTCCCACCTGGTGGTGTCCTGTCATAACGACAGATCAGATGTGTACAACACTCCCACCTGCTGGTGTCCTGCAACCATGGGATATCAGATGTGGAGAATACTCCCACCTGGTGGTGTCTTGCCACAATGACAGTTCATCTGTAGACAATACTCCCACCTGGTGGTGTCCTGCCGCCATGACAGATGAGATGTGCAGAATACTCCGACCTGGTGGTGTCCAGCTACAATGACAGTTCGTCGGAAGACAATACTCCCACCTGGTGGTGTCCTGTCATAATGACAGATCAGATGTGTACAACACTCCCACCTGCTGGCGTCCTGCCGCCATGACAGATCCGATTTGGTCAATTCTCCCACCTGGTGGTGTCCTGTCACAATGAAGGATTAGGTGAAGACAGAAATCCCACCTGGTGGTGACCAGTCGGTATGAGAGTTGTGCAACAAAATCCTAACCCTTACGCCGTTGCGAGCCTATCCGCCGTAGCAGTTCATACATCACTGCTCAAAACTCGACAGCCTTACCTGTGACTGCCACATATATACATCCACCAGCACAATACTCAAACCAAATCCTAAAGTGCAAAAGGGACACACACCGCCACAAACCCTAGGAAAATTCCAGAAGGGGCACCCACCCCCACAAACCCTAGGCAAATTCCAAAAGGGGCACACAACCCCACAAACCCTAGGCACTCCCCAATTAACCCTTGCTAATCCCCAACGAACCGGAGAGGGCAAGATTAAAAAAAGGCAAGTGTGGGACCTGGTTAATGGCGTGGGCCAGATCAAAGTGGCAGGGTCAAGTCAAACGGAATCTCAAGTGAGGAGATCAAAAATCACAAGTGGGCTTTTTAGTGCACTGCCCGCATAATCTCAGCCTAACCTATCAGTGACACGCTCTTCATTCTCCCGGCCCACGAAAGGCCAATAAGAAAGCCCAGATACACACAAGGCGAGGCAGAACCAGTAAATTAAACCCCGGATGGGGGCGACAGACAGGTCAGTGCTAAACTCAGGTACAGCTCTGCTGAATGCCCAGTAAACACACTCAATTAAACCCATGCAATCCCAGGCATACAGGTGCCAGATAGTAATATTTAAAAATATCATTACTTTCAGAATTACATGCCTCTCCTTATTGGTCCCTGTGGAAAATACCAGCAACGTCTGAGTCGGACACTGTTGGGCCGCTTCTGTAGGCTGTCTAGTGATTAAAGGCCCGAAACAGCCGAGGATCCGAATGTTCACTACTGACAATGTGCCCCAGTGCACACCCGGTTCACTGAACCAAGTGGTGTCGGACCACGATAATGAAAGGCATGGGCCAGATTAACCTGACTTCCCTGCACAAGCTGAGCTGGCATAGCAGCTCATACTTCAAATTCTGCAGCCTAACCTCTGCCAGCCAAACATATACATCCACCAGCCCTACACTCAAACCTAATCCTAAAGTCGAAAAGGGGCACACACCCCCAGAAACCCTAGGCAAATTCCAAAAGGGGCACACACCCCTACTAATCCGAGGCAACTTCCAAAACGGGCACACACCCCCACAAACCCTAGGCACTCCCCGATTAACCCTTGCTAATCCCCAACGAACCGGAGAGGGCAAGATTAAAAAAAGGCAAGTGTGGGACCTGGTTAATGGCGTGGGCCAGATCAAAGTGGCAGGGTCTCGTGAAACGGAATCTCAAGTGAGGAGATCAAAAATCACAAGAGGGCATTTTAGCCCACTGCCCGCATAATCTCAACCTAACCCAATTTCAACCTAACCCTAACCCTAACCCTAATGACAGTTTGGCTGTGTACAACATTTCCACCTGCAGATGTACTGCGGCAAGGACTGATCCCTTGCTGACAACACTCCCACCTTGTGGTGTCCTGCTGCAATGACAGTTCGTCTGTAGACAATACTCCCACCTGGTGGTGTACTGTCATAACGACAGATCAGATGTGGACAATACTCCCACCTGGTGGTGTCCTGCAACCATGACATATCAGATGTGGAGAATACTCCCACCTGGTGGTGTCTTGCCACAATGACAGATCCGATGTGGTCAATACTCCCACCTGGTGGTGTCCTGTCACAATGAAGGATTAGGTGAAGACAGAAATCCAACCTGGTGGTGACCTGTCGGTATGACAGTTTTGCAACAAAATCCTAACCTTTACCCTGATGCGAGCCTATCCGCCATAGCAGTTCATACATCACTGCTCAAAACTCGACAGCCTTACCTGTGACTGCCACATATATACATCCACCAGCTCAATACTGAAACCAAATCCTAAAGTGCAAAAGGGACACACACCCCCACAAACCCTGGGCAACTTCCAAAAGGGGCACACCCCCCCACAAACCCTAGGCACTCCCCGGTTAACCCTTGCTAAACCCCCACAAACCGGATATCCCAAGTCGAGAGGGGCAAGATTCAACAAGGGCAAGTGTGGGACCTGGTGAATGAAGGCATGGGCCAGATCAAAGTGGCAGGGTGATGTGAAACGGAATCTCAAGTGAGGAGATCAAAAATCACAAGAGTGCTTTTTAGCCCACTGCCCGCATAATCTCAACCTAACCTATCAGTGACACGCTCTTCATTCTCCCGGCCCATGAAAGGCCAATAAGAAAGCCCAGATACACACAAGGCGAGAGAGAACTAGTAAATTAAACCCCGGATGGGGACGACAGACAGGTCAGTGCTAAACTCAGGTACAGCTCTGCTGAATGCCCAGTAAACACTTTGAATTTAACCCATGCAATCCCAGGCATACATGTGCCAGGTAATGATATTTAATAATATCATTACCCTTAGAATTACATGCCTCTCATTATTGGTCCCTGGGAAAAATACAGGCAGTGTCTGAGTCGGACACTGTTGGGCCGCTTCTGTAGGCCGTCTAGTGATTAAAGGCCCGAAACAGTCGAGTATCCGAATGTTCACTACTGACGATGTGCCCCAGTGCACACCCGGTTCGCTGAACCAAGTGATGTCGGACCACGATAATGAAAGGCATGGGCCAGATTAACCTGACTTCCCAGTACAAGCCGAGCAGGCATAGCAACTCATACTTCAAATTGTGCAGCCTAAACTCCGCCAGCTAAACATTTACATCCACCAGCCCTACAGTCAAACCTAATCCTAAAGTCCAATAGAGGCACACACCCCCACAAACCCTAGGCAAATTCCAAGAGGGGCACACACCCCCACAAACCATTGGCAAATTCCAAGAGGGGCACACAGCCCCACTAACCCTAGGCAAATTCCAACAGGTGCACACACCCCCACAAACCATAGGCAACTTCCAAAAGGGGCACACCCCCCCCAGAAACCCTTGGCACTCCCCGATTAACCCTTGCTAAACCCCCAGAAACCGGATATCCTATGTCGAGAGGGGCAAGATTCAAAAAAGACAATTGTGGGACCTGGTTAATGAAGGCATGGGCCAGATCAAAGTGGCAGGGTGACGTGAAACGGAATCTCAAGTGAGGAGATCAAAAATCACAAGAGGGCTTTCTAGCCCACTGCCCGCATAATCTCAACCTAACCCTAATGACAGTTTGGCTGTGTACAACCTTTCCACCTGCAGATGTACGGCGGCAAGGACTGATTCCTTGTTGACAACACTCCCACCTTGTGGTGTCCTGCCGCAATGACAGTTCATCTGTAGACAATACTCCCACCTGGTGGTGTCCTGTCATAACGACAGATCAGATGTGGACAATACTCCCACCTGGTGGTGTCCTGTCAGAATGACAGATCAGATGTGGACAATACTCCCACCTGGTGGTGTCCTGTCATAACGACAGATCAGATGTGTACAACACTCCCACCTGCTGGTGTCCTGCAACCATGACATATCAGATGTGGAGAATACTCCCAAATGGTGGTGTCTAGCCACAATGACTGTTCGTCTGTAGACAATACTCCCACCTGGTGGTGTCCTGTCATAATGACAGATCAGATGTGGACAATACTCCCACCTGGTGGTGTCCTGTCATAATGACAGGTCAGATGCATACAACACTCCCACCTGCTGGTGACCTGCCGCCATGACAGATGAGATGTGCAGAATACTCCCACCTGGTGGTGTCCAGCTACAATGACAGTTCGTCCGTAGACAATACACCCACCTGGTGGTGTCCTTTCATAATGACAGATCAGATGTGGACAATACTCCCACCTGGTGGTGTCCAGTCATAATGACAGGTCAGATGCATACAACACTCCCACCTGCTGGTGTCCTGTCACAATGAAAATTAGGTGAAGACAGAAATCCCACCTGGTGGTGACCAGTCGGTATGACAGTTTTGCAACAAAATCCTAACCCTTACCCTGATGCGAGCCTATCCGCCATAGCAGTTCATACATCAGTGCTGAAAACTCGACAGCCTTACCTGTGACTGCCACATATATACATCCACCAGCTGAATACTGAAACCAAATCCTAAAGTGCAAAAGGGACACACACCGCCACAAACCGAAGGCAAATTCCAAAAGGGGCACACACCCCCACAAACCCTAGGCACTCCCCGATTAACCCTTGCTAATCCCCAACGAACCGGAGAGGGCAAGATTCAAAAAAGGCAAGTGTGGGACCTGGTTAATGGCGTGGGCCAGATCAAACTGGCAGGGTCTCGTGAAACGGAATCTCAAGTGAGGATATCACAAATCACAAGATGGCTTTTTAGCCCATTGCCCGCATAATTTCAACCTAACCCTAACCCTAATCCTAATGCGGCTAACCTCTGCTAGGCAAACATATAAATCCACCAGCCCTACACTGAAAACTAATCCTAAAGTCGAAAAGGGGCACACACCCCCAGAAACCCTAGGCAAATTCCAAAAGGGGCACCCACCCCCACTAATCTGAGGCAACTTCCAAAAGGGGCACACACCCCCACAAACCCTAGGCACTCCCCGATTAACTCTTGCTAATCCCCAACGAACCGGAGAGGGCAAGATTAAAAAAAGGCAAGTGTGGGACCTGGTTAATGGCGTGGGCCAGATCAAAGTGGCAGGGTCTCGTGAAACGGAATCTGAAGTGAGGAGATCAAAAATCACAAGAGGGCATTTTAGCCCACTGCCCGCATAATCTCAACCTAACCCAATTTCAACCTAACCCTAACCCTAACCCTAATGACAGTTTGGCTGTGTACAACATTTCCATCTGCAGATGTACTGCGGCAAGGACTGATCCCTTGCTGACAACACTCCACCTTGTGGTGTCCTGCTGCAATGACAGTTCGTCTGTAGACAATACTCCCACCTGGTGGTGTCCTGTCATAACGACAGATCAGATGTGTACAACACTCCCACCTGCTGGCGTCCTGCCGCCATGACAGATCTGATGTGGTCAATACTCCCACCTGGTGGTGTCCTGTCACGATGAAGGATTAGGTCAGGGGTCAGCAACCTTTACCACTGAAAGAGCCACTTGGACCCGTTTCCCACAGAAAAGAAAACACTGGGAGCCGCAAAACCCGTTTGACATTTAAAATGAAATAACACTGCATACAACGTTTTGTTTTGCCTTTATGCTATGTATAAATAAACTATAATGTGTTGCATTTATGAAATTGATGAACTCCTGCAGAGAAAACGAAATTACATTTCTGCATGCAACAAAAACATTTTGAACTCCGAAAAAAAGACGTTGGGTTGAAGGTTACTTTTAAGTAAAATACTCAACGTCTATTTGAGTCCTTCTTGTATTTATGAAAAACGCCAAACTTAAATTTGCCGCCAGCAGCAAACCAAAAATAACGTCAGCCAGCTGTCAACCTGAAAAATAAAAGGACTATTTCACTGAACAATGAAAACATATGAATATACGTAAAATAATACGCAATTAAAATATTTATCATACTTCTTCAGGTTGACTCACACCTGACAATGCAGTCGTATTCAGTAGGGATGGATCGATGCTTAGGGGAGTGACCGGGAAGGATAATGTGTTTTTTTCCTCTCTGAACTCACAGAAGCGTTTCCCAAACGATGTTTGCATTGCGATGATTGCAGAATGTAAATACTCCGAATTTATCATGTCGTGACATTGTTTGAACTCTCTCAAATTGGGCAAGTGAGACAATGTGCCTTTCTGTAAATCTCTGGCAAGCAACGTCAACTTGCGCTCGAATGCAAAACATCCTCCAACATGTGCAGGGCTGTACGTCCTTTCCCCTGAAGAGCTGTGTTCAGCGTGTTCAGGTGCGCTGTCATGTCTACCATGAAGTGTAGCTTTTCCAGCCACTCTGGCTGTTCCAGCTCAGGAAAGTTGAGCCCTTTGCTGCCCAGGAAAGTTTTCACTTCTTCCAGACGCGCGACAAAGCGTTTCAGCACCTCCCCTCTGGACAGCCAGCGATAAAAACACGTTGTAGCGGTTGCTACACGCAGTCAGTAAACTGCAGTCAAAGATAGCTTTATTCGAACTAAACAGCCTTGCTTTTAAGCCTCCCTCAACCCGCCCCCCATGGGCGCAGATGCTGCAAAAGACACGTACTCACAAACCCCCGTAGGCTATCTCCCTTAGCCTGAACGCTGGCTAATTGTGAGCCGGTTCGGATGTGTCAGGAAATGCGTCGCCACAACGTCTTATTTAGATTGTACAAGATCACCATAATCTTCAAATTTAGATTTACATTTCAAAAACTAACAAACTAACATAAAATACATATTAATTAAATACTGACCATGTAGCGGTGTGCTACACGCAGCGCTAAAATTACGACACGGAGTCGGTAACTGCAGTCGAAGGAAAAAAACTTTATTCGAAATCTTCAGCCTCACTTTTAAGCCTCCCTCAACCTGCCCCCCCCCCCCCATGGCGCAGAGGCTCCAAAGCTCTGTGCTCGCAAACCCCCGTAGGCTATCTTATTGTGAGTCGGTTCGGATGTGCCAGGAAAAGGGTCGCCACAACCAATTATTTCCCAAAGCAACAGGGAGCCGCAGCACAGACGTAAAAGAGCCACATGTGGCTCCGGAGCCGCGGGTTGCCGACCCCCGGATTAGGTGAAGACAGAAATCCAACCTGGTGGTGACCTGTCGGTAAGACAGTTTTGCAACAAAATCCTAACCCTTACCCTGATGCGAGCCTATCCGCCATAGCAGTTCATACATCAGTGCTCAAAACTCGACAGCCTTACCTGTGACTGCCACATATATACATCCACCAGCTCAATACTCAAACCAAATCCTAAAGTGCAAAAGGGACACACAACCCCACAAACACTAGGCAAATTCCAAAAGGGGCACACAACCCCACAAACCCTAGGCACACCCCGATTAACCCTTGCTAATCCCCAACGAACCGGAGAGGGCAAGATTCAAAAAAGGCAAGTGTGGGACCTGGTTAATGGCGTGGGCCAGATCAAACTGGAAGGGTCTCGTGAAACGGAATCTCAAGTGAGGAGATCAAAAATCACAAGAGGGCTTTTTAGCCCACTGCCCGCATAATTTCAACCTAACCCTAACCCTAACCCTAATGCGGCTAACCTCTGCTAGGCAAACATATAAATCCACCAGCCCTACACTGAAAACTAATCCTAAAGTCCAAAAGGGGCACACACCCCCACAAACCCTAGGCAAATTCCAAAAGGGGCACACACCCCCACAAACCCAAGGCACTCCCTGATTAACCCTTGCTAAACCCCCACAAACCGGATATCCTATGTCCAGAGGGGCAAGATTCAACAAAGGCAGGTGTTGGACCTGGTTAATGAAGGCGTGGGCCAGATCAAAGTGGCAGGGTCACGTGAAACGGAATCTCAAGTGAGGAGATCAAAAATCACAAGAGGGCTTTTTAGCCCACTGCCCGCATAATCTCAGCCTAACCTATCAGTGACACGCTCTTCATTCTCCCGGCCCACGTAAGGCCAATAAGAAAGCCCAGATACACCCAAGGTGAGGCAGAACCAGTAAATTAAACCCCGGATGGGGGTGACAGACAGGTCAGTGCTAAACTCAGGTACAGCTCTGCTGAATGCCCAGTAACCACTCTCAATTGAACCAATGCAATCCCAGGCATACAGGTGCCAGGTAGTGATATTTAAAAATATCATTACTCTCAGAATTACATGCCTCTCTTTATTGGTCCCTGGGAAAAATACCAGCAGTGTCTGAGTCGGACACTGTTGGGCCGCTTCTGTAGACTGTCTAGTGATTAGAAGCCCGAAACAGCCGAGGATCCGAATGTTCACTACTGACGATGTGCCCCAGTGCACACCCGGTTCGCTGAAACAAGTGGTGTCGGACCACGATAATGAAAGGCATGGGCCAGATTAACCTGACTTCCCTGTACAAGCCGAGATGGCATAGCACCTCATACTTCAAATTCTACAGCCTAACCTCTGCCAGCCAAACATATACATCCACCAGTCCTACACTCAACCCTAATCCTAAAGTTGAAAAGGGGCACACACCCCCACAAACCCTAGGCACTCCCCGATTAACCCTTGCTAAACCCCCACCAACAGGATATCCTACGTCGAGAGCGGCAAGATTCAACAAAGGCAAGTGTGGGACCTGGTTAATGAAGGCGTGGGCCAGATCAAAGTGGCAGGGTCACGTGAAACAGAATCTCAAGTGAGGAGATCAAAAATCACAAGAGGGCATTTTAGCCCACTGCCCGCATAATCTCAACCTAACCCAATTTCAACCTAACCCTAACCCTAACCATAATGACAGTTTGGCTGTGTACAACATTTCCACCTGCAGATGTACTGCGGCAAGGACTGATCCTTTGCTGTCAACACTCCCACCTTGTGGTGTCCTGCTGCAATGACAGTTCGTCTGTAGACAATACTCCCACCTGGTGGTGTCCTGTCACAATGAAGGATTAGGTGAAGACAGAAATCCCACCTGGTGGTGACCTGTCGGTATGAGAGTTGTGCAACAAAATCCTAACCCTTACCCTGATGCGAGCCTATCCACCATAGCAGTTCATACATCACTGCTCAAAACTCGACAGCCTTACCTGTGACTGCCACATATATACATCCACCAGCACAATACTCAAACCAAATCCTAAAGTGCAAAAGGGACACACACCCTCACAAACCCTAGGCAAATTCCAGAAGGGGCACCCACCCCCACAAACCCTAGGCAAATTCCAAAAGGGGCACACAACCCCACAAACCCTAGGCACTCCCCAATTAACCCTTGCTAATCCCCAACGAACCGGAGAGGGCAAGATTACAAAAAGGCAAGTGTGGGACCTGGTTAATGGCGTGGGCCATATCAAAGTGGCAGGGACTCGTGAAACGGAATCTCAAGTGAGGAGATCAAAAATCACAAGAGGGCATTTTAGCCCACTGCCCGCATAATCTCAACCTAACCCAATTTCAACCTAACCCTAACCCTAACCCTAATGACAGTTTGGCTGTGTACAACATTTCCACCTGCAGATGTACTGCGGCAAGGACTGATCCCTTGCTGACAACACTCCCACCTTGTGGTGTCCTGCAGCAATGACAGTTCGTCTGTAGACAATACTCCCACCTGGTGGTGTACTGTCATAACGACAGATCAGATGTGGACAATACTCCCACCTGGTGGTGTCCTGTCATTATGACAGATCAGATGTGTACAACACTCCCACCTGCTGGCGTCCTGCCGCCATGACAGATCTGATGTGGTCAATACTCCCACCTGGTGGTGTCCTGTCACAATGAAGGATTAGGTGAAGACAGAAATCCCACCTGGTGGTGACCTGTCGGTAAGACAGTTTTGCAACAAAATCCTAACCCTTACCCTGATGCGAGCCTATCCGCCATAGCTGTTCATACATCAATGCTCAAAACTCGACAGCCTTACCTGTGACTGCCACATATATACATCCACCAGCTCAATACTCAAACCAAATCCTAAAGTGCAAAAGGGACACACACCCCCACAAACCCTAGGCAAATTCCAAAAGGGGCACACACCCCCACAAACCCTAGGCACTCCCCGATTAACCCTTACTAAACCCCCACAAACCGGATTTCCTATGTCCAGAGGGGCAAGATTCAACAAAGGCAGGTGTTGGACCTGGTTAATGAAGGCGTGGGCCAGATCAAAGTGGCAGGGTCACGTGAAACGGAATCTCAAGTGAGGAGATCAAAAATCACAAGAGGGCTTTTTAGCCCACTGCCCGCATAATCTCAGCCTAACCTATCAGTGACACGCTCTTCATTCTCCCGGCCCACGTAAGGCCAATAAGAAAGCCCAGATACACCCAAGGCGAGGCAGAACCAGTAAATTAAACCCCGGATGGGGGTGACAGATAGGTCAGTGACTAAACTCAGGTACAGCTCTGCTGAATGCCCAGTAACCACTCTCAATTGAACCCATGCAATCCCAGGCATACAGGTGCCAGGTAGTGATATTTAAAAATATCATTACTCTCAGAATTACATGCCTCTCTTTATTGGTCCGTGGGAAAAATACCAGCAGTGTCTGTTGGGCCGCTTCTGTAGGCTGTCTAGTGATTAAAGGCCCGAAATAGCCGAGGATCCAAATGTTCACTACTGACGATGTGCCCCAGTGCACACCCGGTTCGCTGAACCAAGTGGTGTCGGACCACGAAAATGAAAGGCATGGGCCAGATTAACCTGACTTCCCTGTACAAGCCGAGCTGGCATAGCAGCTCATACTTCAAATTCAGCAGCCTAACCTCTGCCAGCCAAACATATACATCCACCAGTCCTACACTCAAACCTAATCCTAAAGTCGAAAAGGGGCACACACCCCCACAAACCCTAGGCATTCCCCGATCTCATACTTCAGATTCTGCAGGCTACCCTATGCCAGCCAAGCATATACATCCACCTGCCCTACACTCAAACCTAATCCTAAAGTCCAAAAGGGGCACGCACCCCCACTAATCCGAGGCAACTTCCAAAAGTGGCACACACCCCCACATACCCTAGGCACTCCCCGATTAACCCTTGCTAAACCCCCACCAACCGGATATCCTATGTCGAGAGCGGCAAGATTCAACAAAGGCAAGTGTGGGACCTGGTTAATGGAGACTCCCCTAGCTTTAGCGGTAAAGGATGAATGAAAATGCTGACCCGCCCTCCTTGACAAAAGCCGGGAGTTATCCGAACAATGAATATGAGTTTCTTGAAGGAAAGCAATGTCAGCTTTGAGTTGTTTGATATGTGAGACTACCTTCCTCCTTTTAACAGGGTGATTCAATCCCTTTACATTCCAGCTCACGAATTTAAGTGCACTAGCCATTATCGATTACTAATGCATAAAAGGCGGAAGGCATGTAAAAAGTCAAGCAGTACAATCGCAGTCTGGGAGCAGAGATGTAAACATAGATTCGTAAAATCAAAACATATACATGTCCTGAGCAATAAAGAGATATAATATATACAGTGAGTGATGTTGGAACTAGAAAATCCACCCCACCCACACAACCCAAAACTAGATGGCTACCAAAACAAGTAGCTAGCTCTACCAAAAAAATTAACCCAAATACAACTTCCAGATCTGTGTCATTAACAGCAGTTCCGTGTAAATACTATAATAAATAGTAACTAGTTTATGCACTAAAAACATAACTACAGATTAGAACACCTTCTGCAGGAATATAAAACTTAATACAGAGAAAATCAGAAGAGGACCAAAACTAACCTGCCAGCGAAAAAATTATAGAAGAATAAAGTAAGAGAAAGGAAAAAAAAGGGATAAAAAAAGGAGAGGAAGGGGAAAATTATAAATTCAAGACGAGTATTTATCAACCATTTACAGAGAAGAGAGAAAAAAATTCAGAAATTAGAAAAAAGGGGGTGAAGAAAAGAAAAAAGTATAATAAAATAAATAAATATAAAAAGAAGGAAAAATAGATCGGCAATTAAACTGTGAACCAACAAACAGGAAGGCCTTCACTGAAGACTTCAAACCTCCAAAACAAGTTAAAGTCAGTTGTAGAACTCTGTAGATAAAGCTGTACAACAATAAAAGATAGATTACACACCCACCAAATCCAGGGAGAGATTGCCAACAGCCCTTAGAGTTTCGATGAATAATGTCTGAATGATTCAAGTAAAGTCTGAGTCCAGAAAAAGTAATTTTACTACGAGAAGTACTTATCCACCATTTTAGGAGGTCTGATCGGGTTCCGAAGATGACTGGATAGCCGGAAGACTTGCCACAAATGCTTCAGCTTCCCTGGCTGACTTAAACCATTTGTATTTCCCAGTGTTAAGTTTGATTCGTAGATCAGAAGGGGACTGAAGAGAGGGTTTAAAACCACGATCAAAAAGCACTTTCGTTGCGCCTTTAAACTCAGCGCGCATCTTTAAGGTCTGGGGTGCAAAATCTTCCACGAAGCGAATGGTTGTATCCTGGAAAATAAAAAAACCTCTGCGACGTGCCTCTATGATCAGACGGTGTTGTACCTGGTATTGATGGAAGCACAAGATTACTGGTCGCGGGCGGTTGCCCAGAATTCCGCCGGGAACATGGACCCGGTGTGCCCGTTCGAGCTCAGGCAGGTTCGGAAGCAAATCTTTCCCGAATATCTCACAGAGAAACTCGGCGAAAAACTTCACTGTTGATCCCTGTTCGGTGGCCTCTGGCAATCCAAGAATTCTAAGATTGCAGCGTCTGCTGCGATTTTCGAGATCCACCGTTTTGAAAAAGAGTTTGTTACACTTTTCCTCCAAGCTGGAACAGAGAGTCTCCAAGTATCGAACACGACTTTCTAAATCTTCAGAAGTCAAATCGATGTGAGATAAGTGTTGGGCATGTTTGCCCACCTTGTCGTTGATTTGATCAATCTTGACCTCCAACTGTTTGAAAGCGGTTTTGAATTCCTTGAAAATTTCATCTCGGAGCTGACCAAGCGCCGCGAGGGTCTCGTCTGAGAGAGCCGGAGCTTCCTTTCTCCCGGATTTAGAGCTCTTGCTAGACATTGTAAGTTAGATGTGTTCACAGGCAAGTAAGAGGTACCGAAAAAGTTTCCGACTAATGTTTAAAAAATGGAGACATTTAGTGCAAAGATAGTGACAGTAACGGAACAAAAGTTCGGAGCAGCTAAGCAATTGCCATCTTACCGGAAGTACCGCTATTTTTTGATTGACGCTGCCAAGCTCTGACTTAATATCACGGAGCTGCTGTTTTATATCTTTCTGGAATTCCATTATTTCTTTGAGGATTTCGATTACATTCGCCGCTTCACCTGAATGAGGCCCAATATCTGCCCCGCTAGCACACGGTTGGGTAGGAGAGCTGCTCGCTGCACTCCTCTCAGCCGCAGGCTTCGCAGTGTTGCTTTTTAAATTTCCATTCCTTTTCCTCATTCTTGCTCCTCTTTTCAGTTCAAATATTTTTTGAAAAATATTATATTTGATGGGTTAACGGGGCCTAATACGCATTTTTTTGGAGGAGCTAGTGACTTAAACTGCCATTCACGATGATAACGTCACCAGAAAACCCCCACCTCTCCTTACAGGCTCCCAGGAGCCGTCGCTCAAGGGGGGAGTTAGTCCCCGCCAGGAGGGCAGCACCACTGGTTTCCACCGGGTCCGGACACACCAACACCAACATCTCAATAGCTTCAGACTCTCCCACATAGCCCTCCAAGAATTCCAATCTCACTGACAGGTATCCATCATACGGGTAATCATCTTCGCTCACACTCCAAATCTCCAGTGCGTCAAATGGGGTTACTGGCAAGTGCTTTAGATATTTGTTGTAGAACAACCAGTACAATAAAGTCACCTGCGATCTTGTATCAAGAATGGCTTTTGCGTAAACTCCCTCTATCCGTAGGCACACGCTGGAACAGGGTCCTACCAGCCCATCTGGAATAAAGGCTTGGGCTCTCGGTTGTCCCCTGGCTGATTTCTGGGAACATGTTCCTCCAGAGACTCCAGTCCATTCCCTCACTGAGTCTCTCCTAAGTTTCCCGACACCTCTCCCTTCTTAGTTGCCCAGGGGCTTGCCCTCCGCGGGATGCCTTGTCTCTCACAATCCCACCAAAAGTGTCCCTCCTCCCCACAGCTGTAGCACACCCTTGGCTGCTCACAGTCTCACCGGAAATGCCCCTCTTTCCCACAGTTAAAGCCCACGCTACCCCCTGCCCCACCTCTCCCGGGACAACCGCCACTCTTAGCCCACAGCACACCCCCAGAGGGGTTACTCTCCCTGTCCTATGCCTCAAACGGGGGGGGGGGGGGGGGGGGTCCCTACTCCCCTGGGACCCCTTGGGTTTCTTGGTCCTCAGCCTGCAACCACTTCCTGTACCGCTGAGGATCGCTCCCGGTGGCCCGAGCCCCTTTTCTGTCCCAACGCTCTCTCTTCCTCCTGCACCTCTCTAATCAGCTGCCCGAATGATGGAGGGGGGCACTTTTTATAAGACTGCCGGACACTCCACGCCACCTTGTCCTCCTCCAGGGAACCACTGAATATCTGGCTCATCCTCACTCTTGCCATGTCCTGCACCTTCACTGCCTCCCAGCGCCGCAATCCCGTAAGCATTCTCTCCAGCCGAAATATGTATTCTCAGAGCTTTTCCCTTCTCTCTTGCTCCATGTGTTGAAACTCTGCTAAAAGCAGCCAGGGATCCCCTGTCAAACCAAATGCTCCCTCCAATGAAGCCACGGGGTTTTTAACTTTCAGCTCCCGGACTACTCTGGCCGCCGCGCCCCTCAAACTTCCCACCAATCACTGTCTCTTCTCCTCATCTGAGCCTGGCCACGCCTTTAACAACAGGGTCGTATGTTCGATCCAGGTCTCATAGTCAACCTCCCCATCCGGAGTAGGCGTGGCTCCTGAGACAATGCCCAGCTTTAGCCATGGCCTCTTGGCCGTTCCCACCAGGGAGTTAAGGGCGGCTGCCAGCTCGGAGGTCTCCACTCTATCTGGGGGGGGGGGGGCGGGGCCTAGCCAAGCCTTCCCACCGATCCCCCTTTACTGGTTACTGGCACCTATCCTGGGGTCAACTCTAGCTCCTCCTCTGGTTTCTCCTCACCCTCGTCCTCTGAGAGGGTGTGGAGGCCCCATGTCCCCGCCTCCCTCTGGACGCTGACCGTCGCTGGCAGCTCCAATGTCCTTACGTCAGCACTCGTACGAATCAACACCCAGCTTCCCTCCATCTCTTTCCCGCATCTCCGAGCTACCAGTTCTATCGCCCCCATACCTTTGACCAAACTCAACCCCCGCAGTAACGCACCATCTGAAACACGAAGATCCATCCCGCTCACCACACACGCATAATACACCGGCACATCCTCTAAATGTACAATCTTATCTCTATCCATCTCCGCACTACTGTTCATGCGCGCTTTCCACAGCTACTGAAAATTCAATCCGGACGAGAACCCCACAAATGTAATGCTTACACGTCCGGCTGGTTTATATCTAGGGGTAAATTCATCCACCTGCCTCCCGTATACTTGGTTGCTGTGGAGCACAAACTGATACAAATTCGCACACACAATATCTAGCCCGCACCAGGTACGTTTACAGAATACACTTTATAAATCTTACCAGAACTAAGTGATTAATAATGATACAATATATATGAAGGGAAAGAAAATAAAGAAAAGGTGCCAAAACTTATCAGATTACAGTCAATTAGTGCACATTGTTGAAACTCAATCATCGACCCTCCGACCACTCTTCACTCTTCTCCGATCTCCACAACCCGCGCACCTGGGACCACCCACAGCGATCGACCATCAGTGCCGCACACGTTCACCTTCCTCGCCGTCTTCTTCCCAACTCCCAGAAAGACCGGGCAATTCCAGCTCCCAGACCCACAAGAGAAAATAACATCCAACTCAATTGGTTAACAAATGAATAAAATCCCCATTATCAGCAACTTTAACCTAAACAAGCTTCGAGAAGCTTCGAGAATGCTCTGCAAGGAAAACACTTCCTCACCAGTTAGCATAACAAAGAAGCAATTTTACTTTTAACAAACAAAGAAGCCATTTTGATTAACATACGCAGTACACCTTCAAGTGGGGGATGGCCCTGGCACATCTTTTCCTGGTGACAGTAATGTCTAAAGTCCCTGTGAGACAAGCCGGGGAGAAACTCTCTTCGAACAAGGGAATGTTGACTGCTGAGTCATTCAACTTTGGAGACTCTCCAGTATCTGTGGGTTGGAAGAAGAGGTTGATAGAAAAGATGTTGAAACTGCATGCTGTCTTTTCTACTGACGAGTTTGATGTGAGTTGTTCCAAGAACACTCAGCACACCATCCGGGTGACCAAGGAAACCCTGTTCAAAGAAAGGTTGCGGCGAGTGGCCCTTACAGAGCTGGAAGATGTTTGGCAGCATTTGTGTAAGCTTAATGAAGCTGGTATCATCACTGAGTCCAGGAACCTCTAGTGCTCCCAATAGTTGTAGCCAGGAAGAAGAATGGGAAGGTATGGATGTGTGTGGACTATAGGACTCTGAACAGGAGTATTGTCCCCAACCAGTATACAGTCCTGAGGATCGAAGGTGTACTGGCCTGCCTGAGTGGTGAGAAGTGGTTCAGTGTTGTGGATTTGAGGATTTGCAGGATCCCCATGAGTGATGCTGACAAAGAGAAGACATCCTTTATATGTCCCCTGGGATTCATCCAGATCAAAAGAATGCCCCAGGCAATATTGGCAGCCCCTGCAACTTTCCAGTATATCATGGAATAAACTGTGGGGGATATGAACCTGTTTGAGGTATTGGTGTATCTGGATGACTTCATAGTATTTGGGTCCACCTTGGAGGAACATGATGCAAGGCTACTGAAGCCTTGCACAGGCCGCCTGAAAGCTGAAGGGTTAAAACTTTCCCTGGGCAAGTGCCAGTTCTGCCAAACATCTGTTGGCAGTGTTGGGTACATAGTCTTATGGGATGGAGTAGCTAGATCCGTCTAAGATAGTTGTGGTGACCACATGGCCAAGACCCAAGACTGTGAGCACTTTGCGCTCGTTCCGTGGGTTCTGTGGGTACTATCGGAGGTTCATGAAGGGCTACACGAAAGTGAGTCATGCGTTAAATCTGTTTCTGTGTGGTTACCCTCCCTTGGGGCAGAAAAGGAGAACAAAAGGGGAGAGGAGGGCAAGGGGAGAGAAGAGTAATGAGTAGCTTAGCTCTTCTGAGCCTTTTGGAGCAAAATGTGAAGAGGCCTTTCAGTCGCTGAAGGAGCTGCTGACACAGGTGCCTGTGCTGGCTTTTGCAACCCCCTGGATTGCTGTATATACTGCATACGAATGCCAGCAGAGAGGGCTTAGAAGGTGTACTGTATCAGGATCAGGGCACAGGGTTGAAACCTGTTGCGTTTGTCAGCTGGAGTCTGTCAGCCACTGAGGAAAAACTATCCCATGCACAAGTTGGAGGTCCTTGCATTGAAATGGGATGTGGTGGATACGTTGAGTGACTACTTTTATGATGCAAAGTTTGAGCTGAGGCAATACCCTAACTTATATCCTAACCTTTGCGAAATTGTATGCCGCAGGCCATCGGTGGTTAACGGCCTTGACTCCCTATGATTTCAGCCTGGAAGTAGGAAAAGTGATGCTAATGCTTTGTGCTGATGTGCGCATGAATGGCTGGACAGGGACGAAGAGTGGGAGAGTGTTCCTGCCCCGGGAGTGAAAGCCATGTTGCAGTTTTCCATTACGGTGAAGGCAGAGGGAAGGCAAGGGCAGGATCGAGCGGTAGATCAATTGGGAGCTTCTACTGGTGCCATCCATGTAATCTGTCTGCTCTGAAGACAAACCAATTGCCAGAATCGAGTCCTGGGGAAGTGGCAGCTGCTCTGCGAGATGACCGGCACTGGTATCTTTGGTCGGCGGTCAGAATGGGAGACATGGCCCAAGCGGAGAAGGTGAAACATGCTGTGGTGCCTACATTACTGAGAAAATGGCCCAGATTGGAGATGAGGAAACAGATCCTATACCAGGTCATGTCGCCTCCAGTCCGGACAAGGCTTTCCCAGCTGGTTCTGCTGGAGAAGTATTGGAGGATTGTGTTGCAGTCACTTCATGATTATTCTGTCCTTTTTGGGATTGAAGAGGCCAATGGATTACTCAAAGTTCGGTTCTACTAGCCCTGAATGAAGCCAGAGGTCAAAGACTACTGCAGGTCATGCATTTGCTGCATACAAAGGAAGACATTGCCTACGAGGGCCGCTCTGTTGTCCCAATTGCAGAGTGTGGGGCCCCTTGACCTAGTGTGTATGGATTTCCTATCAATAGAGCCAGATGCCAGCAACATGAAGTATCATGAATGACTACACCAGATATGTGCAAGCTTTCCCTGCCAAGGATCAGAGAGTGTCCACGGTGGCCAAAGTGTTATGGGAGAAGTATTTCACTTACAATGGCCTCCGCAGGTGGATACAGAGTGATCAGGGAGGGAGTTTTGACAGTAGTGTTCATACATGAGCGACTGAGCATGCTTGGAGTTAGGAAGTCGAGAACTACACTGTATCATCTGCAAGATGATCCCCAGTCCAAGAGGTTTAATTGGATCTTGGTAGACATGCTAGAAACCTTGGAATTCAACAAGAAGAACAAATGAAGTTGATATGTTGGACATCTGGTCCACTGCTATAACTGTACATGAAACGAAGCTACCAGGTACTCGCCATGTTATCTGATGTTTGGGCGTGAGGCGAGGTTGCCCATTGATCTTTGATTTGGGACTGATGAGGGTGACTTACCCCCGTAGACTTATCTGAATAATTTGGATGATGGATAATTTGTGCCGAAGTTTACAGATGATACAAAGATAGGTGGAAGGGTGGGTAGTACTGAAGAAGCAAATCAATTGCAGCAGGACTTAGACAAATTGGAAGAATGACAAGAAAGTGATGAAACAGGAGAGGGTTCAAAGGAGGTTCACGAATATGAATCCAAGATTGGATGGCTTGTCATATGAAGAGTGTTTTATGGCTCTGGACCCGTATTCACTTATTGAAACCTATCAAATAGTGAAAGGTCTTGATTGAGTGCACATGTCCTATGGTGGGAGAAAATGAGATCAGAGGATACAGCTTCAGAATAGAGAGGCGCCTTTTTAGAATGGAGATGAGAAGTAATTTCTTTAGCCAGAAAGCAGTGAATCTGCGGAATTCATTGCCACAGTCAGCTGTGGAGGCCGTCTTTTGTATATTTAAGGCAGAGGTTCATAGATTCCTAATTGGTCAGGGAATGAGGGGATACAGTGAGAAGGCATGAGATTGGGGCTGAGATGAAAATTGGATCAGCCATGATGAAATTGTGGAGCAGATGCACTGGAGCAAATGGTCAAATTCTGCAGCTATATCGTATGGTGTTATGGTCTTGTAAATTGCTTCAGTTACAGAGAAAGTGCAGTGTAGGTAGAAGATAAAGTGCAAGAGAACCATGGTGAGATATACAGAGAGTTCAAGCATTCACGAGTGGTTCTTGCTCAAATGTCAATGTCCCCAATACTCTGACACATCTGTTAAAAGTTAGGAAATTGATATTTCGTAGGAGGGGATACCCCACTGGCCAGCTGGTTTTTCAAAATTCAAGTTCCTTAAGCCAATGCTTCCGCCCAATAGAAGAAAGTGAAGATTTCCAAGTTCACAGGTTCAATGATCTTGTTTTCTTCTAACTGTGTAAGCTCTGCCACAATTTTGGGGAGAATTTTGACTTTGGAAGCCGTACCCTTGAACGTACCTTTATCAGGATTGTTGAAAAGAAGTTTATAGCGCTTGAGTAAGCACTCCACCGACATATTGGTTTTCATTACAGGCACATTCCCTTGTAGCCAATCGCGCCCGAGTAAATTTGCTCCTTCTCCCTTAGTGATATGCACTCATAATATTCCCTCTAACTTGTAATGGCCAGTGTGCACAAAAGTCTTGTGCTGTGCTTGGCTCATACTGTATAGGTTGAAGAGCCAGTTTCTACACTGTACTTTTCTCTGACTCTATGACTCTGCATGAAGCATGGAGTAAAAATTACCATTTGAGTCATGACCAAGAAGGTTGGAGGATGAGCTGAGGGCAGCTTGGAAGTATCGCCACACTTTTGGCGCAAATGTAACATGCCCAGACCTTACGAATATTAATTCGTATTGTACATCTCTGAAAGCCAGAACACCTGCGTTATGGGGAGAACGTACAAACTCCCTACTGAAGTGGCAGGGATCATACCTGCCTGTATCTGGCTCCGTAAAGCTCTAAACTGACTGATGTGCTACTGTGCCACACAGAACAAGAATCGTAAAAGATATATATATATATATAAATGTTTTATATCATGTTAGTACTGAAACATAGAATTATGTATGTAATTAATATAAGATCAATAAAATGTCAAAATATAACCATGATACCAAAATGGATAGCTCTTAGCATGCAAACATCTAAAATGATGCAATTGCGATTTCCCATGCTTAAGGAAATACATTGTACACAGAAATGAATGTGTAGTTTCCAAACATGTTTGGGTAACACCTGTACCTCTCGTGCCTTTCCGAATTTCGTCCCACAACAATGGATTAATATAGCTATGATATCAATTGCTGACCATATGGTTGAGGTAGGGTAGGATAAAGGTCTCAGGAAACAAAGCAACTGAAATGGAGTTAAGAGAACTGTATACCAATTGATTGTTTTCTATTTGATTCATACGCATACTAAAATCACATATACAGTGAAGTTATATTTGGGTGATAAGGCCTTTTATATCTGAAGCGGGTCAATAAGAGACTAACTTTTTACAGTGAATTTAAAATAACTCTTCTTGCTCTTAGCTGATCACAATGAATTCCATTATACTTCTTCAAGGATAACACAACCATTTCATTGATTCATCGGTTGCAGATATGGGCAGACGAATGGCAAGTGGCATTTAACCTAGATATATGTGGGGTGTTGCACCTTAGTAGGGCAAATACAAGGAGACAGTATACTATTGAGAGCAAGGTCCTTAACAGTGTTAGTGAACGAAAAGAGCTTTGGATCCAAGTTCATAGCTCCTTCCAACCAGCTACACAGATCAACGAGGTAGTTACGAAGACTTATAGAATATTTGTGTTCATTAGTGGAGGCATTAAATTCAAAAGTCAAGAGGATATGTTACAATTTTATAAAACTCTGCTTAGGCCACATCTGGAATATTACATGCATTTCTTGTCACTCCACTACAGCAAGGTTGTTGAGGTTTTGGAGAGGGTGCAGAACGGGTTTACCAGGATGCTGCCTAGTTTAGAGGGTACATGCTATCATGAGAGGCTGGATAAACCTGAGGTGTTTCTTTTTGGAGCAACAGAGGCTGAGTGGAGATCTGATAGTGATTTACAAGATTATGAGAGGCATAGGTTGAGTGGACTGGGAGTATTTATTTCCCAGGGTTGAAATGTCTAATATGGAAGGATATTCATTGAAGGTGGGACAAGGTAGGTTCAAAGGGGATGTGAGGTGCAAGAATTTACTCAGAATTGTGGATGCCTGGAATATGCTGCCTGATATGGTAGCAGAGGTGATTACCAAAATTCTCTGGACTTTGGGCCGGTCCCAACAGATTGTAAGACGGCAAATGTCACGTCACTGTTCAAAAAAGGTTGTAGGCAAAACATCAGTTAGTTTTACATCTGTAGTTGGGAAAATGCTTGAAGTATCATTAAAGAGGAAATAGCAAGGCATCTGGAATAAAATGGATCCATCAGGCAGATGCAGCATGGATTCAGGAAAGACAACTGGGAAAGGGAGGGGAACAAAGGGAAATGAAGATAGGTATTATCTTAGGCCTTCGGAGCCTTTCCAGGAAGGATGGGAAGCAAAGTGCGGAGGCATTTAGTGCTGAAGGAGTTACTAACTAAAGTACCTGTGATTGACTGTGCAAACCCCCACTGTGCAGATACTGCACATTGACACCAGCTGTGAGGACTCCATTAATAATAGACTCCAGTACATTCTCAACCACTGAGATTAGGTTAACGGACACATAATTTCTTTTGTCTTCTCCATCCTTAAAGAGTGGACTGACATTTCCAGACCTCCAATCCTCTGGGACCATGCCACAATCAAGTGATGCTTGGAAGATCTTGATCAATGCATCTGTTATCTCTTCAGCAACATCTCTCAGGACTTTGGGATGTAGTCCATCTGGTCCAGGAGACTCACTGACCTTAAGACCTTTGCACTTGTCTTGCACCTTTTTCTTCGTAATAGTAATGCCAATCACTCCGGCACCCTGACACTCACAGACCTCTGGCACACTGCTAGTGACTTCCAGAGTGAAAGCAGATGCAAAGTAAACATTACGCGCATCTGCCATTCTTTGACCCCAATTACCATCTGAACAGCATCATTTACCAGCAGTTCAGTTTCAATTCTCAATCCCTTTTACTCTTTATATAACTGGTGTGATGGAATCTTAAGTTTTATTTGTTATGGACTGTGCCTTTAAGAACAATGTCTGTAAAGGAGAGAGACAAGCGACAGCAGAAGACTGGTTGCAGCTCAAGCAGCTTGTTACAGAGAGAGAGAGAGGAGGAGCTACATGATAGAAAGTTGGTGTTCAGCACAAGGATATTTAAATGAGCTTGTTTCACAGGACACGCAGACACATGATGGCTGGCGGTGGAAAATGCCACTGAACTTTTAAGTACCCACAAAGGGTGGGGCTGAGGATCGATTAAGAGGAATCAATCCGTGACTATTAGTGCGTGGAAAGGGCAACCCTGTGGAATCTACCAGTGTGTCTAACCCTTGCCTGGATTGGTAGATTATCAATTGAAGACGACGCTCTTAAGTTGGTCACGTTTGGCTGACTTGGAAGATTTGGAGGACATCGAGGAGGATCGATGACACCTGTTTATTCAGATTACGAGCATCTCTCTCTCTCTCACTTCAATCCCATGCATTTGAACTGAACTTTTCTAACATACCATTGTAAGACTGCAACTCTTGCCATCTGATTTTGAATAAGTTTGGGAACTTTATTTACACTTATATATGCATAACACCGTTACCTGGTTTAAGTTACTATATTACATAGTCACTAATAAAAGTGTTTTGTTAACAGCAAAACCAGATTCCAAGTGTGTTCTATTGCTGCTGATACTTTTACAGGGTTGCGTATATGTGATATAAACTGGGTGGCTTGTCCTGGATATGAACAGATTGTTTGGAGCCGATGTAAAATTGTTGGAGGCTTAATTGATTGATTAATAGTCAATCTGATTGAGGTAAATCCCTTTTGATTTGCTTGAGTGGGAAATCAGCAGCAATGGAGGTTGAAGTTGGTAAGTTTCTGGCAAAACCAACCCTTGAAGCATTGGATGATGCTAAGAGGGTTGTGCTGTGGGAGATTGCTCAAAAATTAAAGCTTATGGTGAACACTAAAATGAGGAAAGCTCAGATGCAGACGTTAATAGCACAGCATTTTATAACCAAAGGAAAGTTTAATGAGGATGTTTTGGAAATGTTTGCTGAAGGTAAACCTGAGTTTCAGCTTCAGGATGGAGGCAGATGATAGGTGAAGACAACATGAGTTGCAAGTAAAGCAGCTCAAGGCCAGAGAGGCAGAGAAACAGAGAGAGTTTGAGAGGGAGAGATGGCAGCAAGGAGGTCATATGCCAGACCTTGGTGATAGGTTTAGTGTCAGTTGAGAAATTAAGATGGTACCTCCATTTGATGAAGCAGAAGTTGATAAGTACTTCTTACATTTTGAAAATGTGGCCCAGAATCGGAAGTGGCCAAAGGACCAGTGGACTGTTTTGTTACCAAATGTAATTAAAGGGAAGGCTCAGCAAGCGTATTCTGCTCTGACACTTGAAGAGGCAACTGATTATAACAGTAAAAGGCGCTGTGCTTAAGGTTTACGAGTTGATTCCAGAGGCGTACAGACATAAGTTCAGAGATCTGAGGAAGTCTGGGTGCCAAACGTATGTGGAGTTTGCCCATGAGAAACGTGTGCACTTTAATTGTTGGTGTAACTCAGAAGGGGCGAATGTGGATACTAACAACTTGAGAGAGTTTATTTTGATTGAAGAACTTAAAAAATGTATCCCTGCTGACATAAGAACGTACCTAAATGAAAAAAGAGGCTTCGACCCTGTCAGAGTCTGCTAAGTTAGCAGACGAGTTTGTCTTAACACATAAGGTTAAGTTTTTCCCGAATAGGGGCTACCAAAACAGTAGCAAGGATAACCTGCAGGCTAAATCAGAAAGTAAGCTGGGGACCAGTGACAAAAGTAGGGGTGAAGGGAAACATGTCGAAGGGAAAATTTTCCAGTACCACTTGTCACTTTTGTAAGAAGCCTGGTCATGTGGCATCTAATTGTTTTGCTCTGAAGAAGGGGAAAGAAAAAGAAAAGGAGGCAACCCCAACTGCTTGTGTTCAGACGGTTGAGACACCAGTAAGGAATTCCTTACGAAGATTGACTTATTGAAAGGATATTGTTGTGTACCCTTAACAGAGAGGGCCAGAGAAATTTCTGCATTTATAATACCCTCTGTATTGTATGAGTGTAATGTTTTACCTGTTGGAATGAAAAGTGCTCCAGGGATGTTCCAAAGGACAATTAATTCTGTGATTCGAGGATTTGAAAATACAGAGGCTTATATTGATGATTTGGCTGTATGGAGTGACATGTAGAAAGAGCATATCTCGGCAGTAGAGAAGCTGTTTGATAGGCTTTCCAAGGCCAGCCTTACTGTTAACCTTGTTAAAAGTGAATTTGGCAATGCCACTGTTACTTATCTTGGCTACATAATAGGCTAAGGACAATTGGCCCCTGTTCAAGCCAAGGTTCAGGCATCACTGGGGTTCCTGTTCTGACGGGCAAGAAAGCTCTGAGAAGGTTTTTGGGAATGGTTGGGTACTACTGTAAGTTCTACAAAAACTTCGCGGATATCCTCTTCCCCTGACGAACCTACTAAAAAAGGTGGAAGGTTTGTTTGGAATGAATCCTGTCAAGAGGTATTTGAATGACTGAAAACTATTTTATGTTATCAACCTGTGCTCAAAGCACCCGATTTTACAAAGCCATTTTCTATAGCTGTAGATGCCAGTGACAAAGTTGCCGGAGCAGTACTGTTGCAAAAGAGTGATAATGATATTGAACACACTGAAGCTTACTTTTCTAAGAAATTTAATGAGCATCAGAAGAAATATTCCACTGTTGAAAAAGAGTTACTATCACTCATTTTGGCCTCACAACGTTTTGATGTCTACATTTGCTCTGTGCAGAAACCACTTGTGATTTACACTGATCATAATCCATTAGTGTTTCTGAATAAGATGATGGCTAAGAATAGAAGGTTATTGAACTGGAGTCTGATCTTGCAAGGAATATGACAATAAAAGATGGAAATAAAAGATGTGAAAGGTACTGACAACAGTATAGCAGATTGTTTGTCCAGGTGTTAAGTTAAAGTCTGTGTACGCTTCTGTAACATGTTAACTGGTAGTTACGCATGTATTGCTTTATGGTTTGTAATCGATGAAAAAATTTGCTTATTATCAAAAATTTTCCCTAAAGGAGGGAGATGTGATGGAATCTTAAGTTTTATTCATTATGGACTGTGCCTTTAAGAACCATGTTTGTAAAAGAGAGAGAGACGAGTGACAGCAGACTGGCTGCAGCGCAAGCAGATTGTTGTAGAGGGGGAGAGAGAGAGGAGCTACTTGATGGAAAGCTGGTGTTCAGCACAATGATATTTAAATGAGTGTTACTGTTTGTTTCACAGGACACGCAGATGCACGAAGGCTGATGGCAGAAATTGCCACTGAACTTTTAAATACCCACAAAGGGTGGGGCTGAGGATCGATTAAAGGGAATTGATCCGTAACTATTACTGCGTGGAAAGAGCGACTCTGTGGAATTTACCTGTGTATCTAACCCTTGCCTGGGTTGGTAGATTATCACTTGAAGATGGCGCTCTAAATTTGGTCACGTTTGGCTGATTTGGAAGATTTGGAGGACATCGAGGAGGATCAAACTCACCTGTTTATTCAGTTTACAAATCTCTCTCTTTCTCTCACTTCAATCCCGTGCATCTGAACTGAACTTTTCTTACAAACCATCGTAAGACTGAAACTCTTGCCACCTGACCTTGAATGTGTTTGGGAACTTTACTTACACCTATATATGCATAACACCGTTAACTCTTGATTTACCTGGTTTAAGTCACTATATTATGTAGTTACTAATAAAATAGTGCTTTGTTAACAGCAAAATCAGATTCCATGTGTGTTCTATTGCTGCTGATACTTTTACAGGGTTGCGTATATGTGACACCAGATAAACATTTGGTATCCTGCTTCATATTACTGGCTAGTTTCCCCTCATATTTTATCTTTTCCCTTCTTATAGCTTTGTTAGTTGCTTTTTGTTGGATTTTAATAGCTTCCTAATCATCCAACTCCCCCCAACCCTGCCACTACAGCAGATATACTCAATCTTTCCCGTCAAGGGGTCAGAGAACATTCACAGTTGCCAAGGTGTTATGAGAGAAATACTTTATTTCTTATGGCCGTCCGAGAAGGATACACAATGATCAGGGAAGGAATTTTGAGAGCCGGCTCAGACATGAGCTATTCGGCATACTTGGGATTGAGAAGACAAGAATCACGTCATCTCACCTTCAGGGTGATCCTCAACCTCAAAGATTCAAGAGGACATTGCTAGACATGCTTGGAACTCTGGATGCCAACAAAGAGCAAGTGAAGCCAACATTTTGGACATTTGCTACACTGATACATTTGTACACAGAAAGGCTATTCACCATACTATCTGATGTTTGGACATGAAGCGAGATAACCTGTAGATGCTTGTTTTGGAACCGGCTGTGGTGAACTATGTGCCTGTCTGGACACGCCCCCTGCTGACTGCTCCTGTGGCTCCTCCCACAGGCCCCTGTATAAAGGCGATCTGAGGCCTGACACTCGGCCTCAGTCTCCAGGTCATAGTATGATGGACACTCACTCCTGGTTCCTTCTTCCAGTCAATAAAAGCCGATATCTCGCCTTATGTCTCAGTGTGAGTTATTGATGGTGCATCACCGGCAGTGAAGACTTGCCACAAACAATGTATCTCAAGAAAGTGTCTGACATGAGGAAAGAACTACAAAAATGTATGAGCTAGCAGCAGCTTCTGCTACCAATCAAAACCAGGGAAATAAGAAGAGATGATCAAAAGATCAGGCTTCTTTATTGATACCTGGAGACACAGTTTTAATAAGACGTTTTGGACTACAAGAGAAGCATAATTTGGTGGACCACTGTTTTTTTTTCCCTACGCCTTACGTAGTGGAGAGCCTGACGTTAAATTTGCCAGTTTCTGAAGTCAGTGGATGGGAATAGTCCTGTCAAAATTCTCTATTGGAATCATCTTTTACCTCTAGGGCAAGAAGTACATGTTGACCTAGAGTCTGACATGGAACGTACACCTGGTAGAAGAACACTGCGCAGACGAAGGAGAACAGAAAGGCAACAAGCTGACAATAGTCTGATTTCAATTGAAAGACCTGAAGAGGGACCAGATGAACCAACCACTGAATACTGTACATACTCAGTGCATGAGGAAATACCAATGTGTTATGCTTTACCTTATGTTAAATCCACAAGAACTGATGAAGGCACGGCGGAATCTCTCAGCCCTGACCCATATATAGTGTGAGGGACGACCAGTGAATAGTCAAACGTGATAATAGGCAGTGAAGGGAAACTGTGTTCCAATATAATTGGAGATGAAGCTATGTTCGGTCAGAGGGAAACAGGAACGTGTCATGGTCCCTTCTGGCACCTGGCTGGTTTACTCAGGAATTGGGCCTTTAATACCTCGTTTAGTTCCCAATCCATTCCCAGGTTCCAATAATTACGAAAACCTGCATTCCATCAAACAGTAGTATAAGAGTCCTGTAGAAGTTGCCAGTTCATTGGTCAACTCGTGTACAAGTACCCTCACTCCAGGGTGTTTAGAACTATCAGGTCTAAGTCTAGCCTTATTCCAGAATTATCTACCAAGACCAAGACTCCGGGAAAAATCCCCTTTGGAACCCTTCCCATGCTTGCTACGATGGCAGCTTCTCGCTCCTCAGCCTCCGCGCCAGTGTTCAGCACTTGGGTTCGATCCACCGCCACGTCCGTGCAACAAAACGAACTGGCTACGATGAACGCAGCAGACGCGGATCCCGTAGTAGAGGCCCTGACCAGCCAGGGCTACCTGATGGGCGCCCACGACCAACTACTTCGGGAAATCACAGACAATCTTCGGACGCTAACCATGAATGTGCAGAAGGTCAGTGAACGAATGGACCAGGACCCCGTTTTTGCCTCCCCACTCCCTCCAAGATACCCAGCTACCCAAACCGCACCGCTCGGGATGGCTTTGCCCTCTAAGTCCACAATCTCATCCCCTCGAGAGACCTCTGTGCCCGAGCCTGAATCCTACGCCGGGGACCTAGGCAGATGCCGGGCCTTCCTGCTACAATGCTCCCTGGTTTTCGAGCTGCAGCCACGTACCTACGCTTCCGACAAATCGAAGATTGCGTATGTCATGGGGCTGCTACGAGGTGATGCCTTGGCTTGGGCAACCGCAGTGTGGGATAACCGGCCGGAAGTTTGTTCCTCTTACTCCTCCTTTATCACAGAAATGAGGAAGGTATTCGAAACAATCGATTCGCATCAAGGACGCCTCAAGTCGGCTGCTTATTCTTCGTCAGGCTTCCCGAAGTGTAGCCAAGAATTCCATTGAGTTCCGGAAATTGGCGGCAGACTCCGGGTGGAATAACGAGGTCCTCTGAGAGGTGTTTCGACAGGGCCTCTCGGATCAGATAAAGGATGAGTTGGCTGCGAGGGACGACACTGACTGTCTGGACTCTCTGATCTTGTTGGTCTTGGTAAGGTGTTGTAACATTCTGTCCAGTGGGATGTTATAGAACTTACGAGACAGCTGGGTAGGGTCAGATTTCAGAGGGACAATGATCTGGCTTTGGGTCTTTTGTTAGGAGGTGTTGGAAGAGAAGGAGGTGTGGAAAAGAACACTAGGGAAGAACCTATCGCAAGCAGTGCTTTGTGCAGACGAATGGCTCCAAGGAGGAAGTGCCAGTACTTCTGAGTTAGTCAGTTTATTCGTAACGTTCTTAAAGGGAGGTTCAAACTGTGCCTGGTGATATGGGTTCAACGCCGAGATTAAAGCTGTCATACGATGGGCGTTGAAGGCAGGCCCAAATGCAAGACACAGACAGTGAAGTACTGGGAACTAGACTGGACTAGAGTTAGGGACGTGACTGGACGCAGACTAGGAGCTGAAACAGGAACACAGACTTGGGCTAGGACTTCGGCTAGGCAAGCAGGACCAGGACAAGGAATTAGGAACGAGGAGTCTGGGTTAGGACTCCAAGCCAGAGATGGGACAAGGACCCAGAACCTGGGTCTTGACTGGCTTGGACTCCAGAACTAGGCTAAGACGTGACCTGGCTACAGGACTGGACGAGGCTTGGATTCTTCGAGGCTTTCCTGGGCAGGACGAGGTACTCTTAGGTTGGGCAAGGTACAAGGACAGGATGAGACCCCGAAGCCTTGACTTGGTCAACACAGAGTCTTGGTCGGGAGAACAGGAACACAGACCCTTGTTCTTGACAGAACAGGAACACAGAGTCTTGGTCTTGGCAGAACAGGAACACAGAGACTTGGTCTTGGCAGAACAGGAACACAGACCATTGTTCTTGACAGAACAGGAACACAGAGTCTTGTTCTTGACAGAACAGGAACACAGAGACTTGGTCGAGGCAGAACAGGAACACAGAGACTTGGTCGTGGCAGAACAGGAACACAGAGACATGGAACACAGAGCCGGGACCCCTCCTATGGAGCAGGACGTAGAGCCGGGACTCGTACACAGAACACTGAGAGACAGTTCTCCACTCAAGGTAGCGGCAAATGACTGCACCTACCTAGTGAAGACGTGGACACAGAGACAGTTCCAAACAACGATAGACAGTTCCTTATCTAGATACAGCAAAGCTCCAGTCTTGCTCCGGCAGTAGAACTTGACAGCGTTACAGGCGAGGACGCAGGTGAGGTTGCAAATGAACTTACAGGTCATGGACACCTGATTATTTTTGGTTGGGGGAGGGGGGAGAATGTTTCGATGGTTCAAAATGTATTTCGACCTCATTCCTCAGGCAAAGGTTGCAGGCAAGACTTCAGAAGGGAAGGGAAGGGAACAGTCCAGCAGCCTCAGGGTAATGGCAAAGATGGCCTGACTTACCCCACAGAGGCGAGGACGGGATACTGATGGGATGAAATGGCACCCACACTTGAACCCAGGGCCACCTATATTCCTAGCCCCAAGACGAGCATCAGGTGCCTATGATTAAGCCTAACTGAAACAAGAGACAGCCTGAAGACCCGGAGTCCAGAACGGACCATGACAAAAGCGTTACACCCAACTACTTCAGAAACGAGCTCCAACGTTCTTATGCACATTTAGACTGGTTTAACTGTAATGGACCCTTTTTCTTTTCTTTTTCTGTTAACTGTTTGTTAAAGTTGAAATATTGATAAATATACTACCACTGTAATTTTATACCAATGTACAATCAGTTATTTCCTGGTGAGCAATAACTTTGCATGGGTAGTATTTGCACGGCATTCACCACAATTTTCGTTCCCTCATCGGAACGTTCCAGCTTTCCTGTTGGGAAATTTCAGGAGACCTTCCCACACTATGCTGACTCACGTGGCTGTTGGCCAGAGTTAGCTTCCAAGCCTAGTTTATTTTTGAGCCACGGTGAGAGGGTTATATGTATATATTAAAAGCTGACATATGTGTGCACAGACACATTGCATCAGATAAGCAGCATTTACAAGCAAAGACATATGTTAAACTTATCAAGCACAATCTTTGAAGTACGAAAACGAAAAGAGCAAAAGAAGTTAATTTCATGGCAAGACGATCAACATGGTCATTGTGTTAGTATACTGCAGTTTTCACTGTTGTGCTTGTCATCTGAAGACCAGGTGGTTGAAGGAGATGTTCTTGCATCTGCTGCTGGTGGTCATAGAAACCTTGAGTATTCTTCACACCAAAATCACGACTCATAATCACAACCAGATTTCTACCATTGATGATATCTTATGCTTCATTATGTCAGACTCATTGGTAATATTGATAGTGGAAACTTAGGACCACTTATAAAACCCTGCAGTACTCCATTAGTTGTAACCTGACAGCCCTAAATCAATGGATTTCTTGTGCTGGATCTTCTTAAAAACATCAAGATTGTTAAATCCCCAGGACCAGATATGATACACCCTATGTTGTTGTGGGAATTGAGAGAAGAGATCGCTGGAGCATTAGCTATGATCTTTGAATCCTCTTTGGCTACAGGGCAAGTGCTGGAGGATTGGAGAATGGCAAATGTAGTTCCCTTGTTTAAAAATGGTAATAGGGAGAAACTTGGGAACTATAGACCGGTGAGTCTTACGTCGGTAATCTGCAAACGACTGGAAAGGGTTCTTAAGGATAGGATCTATGAGCATTTGGAGAAGTACAGTCTACTCATGGATAGTCAACATGGCTTTGTGAAGGGAAGATCATGCCTCATGAGCCTGATTGAGTTTTTTGAAGAGGTAACAAAGAAATTGATGAGGGTAGAGCAGTGGATGTGGTCTATATGGACATTAGCAAAGCATTTGACAAGGTCCCTCATGAAAGACTCATCCACAAAGTCATGAGGCATGGGATCAGTGGAACCTTGGCTGTTTGAGTAAAAAATTGGCTTAAAGGAAGAAAGCAGGGGGTAGTTGTGGAAGGAAATTATTCTGCCTGGAGGTCAGTGACTAGTGGAGTGCTGCTGGGCTCTGTCCTGGGACCCCTGTTATTTGTGATTTTTATAAATGACCTGGATGTAGAGGCGGAAGGATGGGTGAGTAAGTTTGTGGATGACACAAAGATTAGAGGAGTTGTGGGTGGTGCTGCAGTTGTCAAAGGTTACAAGAGGATATAGACAGGCTGCAGAGTTGGGCAGAAAAATGGCAGGTGGAGTTCTATCCAGACAAGTGTGAGGTGATGCATTTTGGAAGGACAAACCAGTCAACTGAGAACAGGATTAATGGTCAGTTACTTAAGAGTGTGGATGTAAAAAGGGACCCTTGGGGTTCAAATCCATACATCCCTCAAGGTCGCTGCACAGGTTGATAGGATAGTTAAGAAGGCCTATGGGATGCTAGGCTTCATTAACATGGGGATTGAGTTCAAGAGTAGAGAGGTCATGTTGCAAATCTGCAAATCTCTGGTGAGACCGCACTTAGAGTATTGTGTTCAATTCTGGTCACCTCATTATAGGAAAGATGTGGAAGCTATGGAGAGGGAGCAGAGGAGAATTACCAGGATGTTGCCTGGTTTGGAGAACAAGTCATATGAAGCAAGGATAGCAGAGCTGGGACTTTTCTCTTTGGAGCGTAGAAGAATGAGAGGGGACGATAGAGGTCTCCAAGATTATGAGAGGCATAGCTAGGGTAGATAGTCAGTACCTGTTTCTCAGGGGGGCACCAATAGCAAACACCAGAGTGCGTATGTACAAAATTAAGGGAGGGAAGTTTCGGGGAGACATCAGGAGTAAGTTTTTTCCACAGAGGGTTGTGAGTGCCTGGAATAACTTGCCAGCGATGGTGGTGGAGGCTAAAACATTAGGGGTATTTAAGACCCTCTTGGACAGGCACATGGATGAAAGAAAAATAGAGGGTTATGGGGTAGTGTGGGTTTAGTACTTTTTTTAAGGATTATATGGATTGGCACAACATGGAGGGCTGAAGGGCCTGTACTGTACTGAAATGATCTACGTTTCTATGTACTATGGTTTTTCCCTGCTCACCAAGAGCAAGTCTGTCATCTGTCAATCCTGTGTTGCCGAGTGTTTGTTGCATGTCTTCTTAAAATCTAAATACATTCCACGTTATCTTTACTTTCTCCCATAAGTAGGCTGAGCTCCATTCTTAAATAAACTGAATGAAATGTGTAAGGATGGCAGGACAAGGCTAGAACCGTGTAATAAGTTTTCATAGACAACTTACATGGCGACTATCAGGCCTTTCTCATTGATTAGCCGTATACCTTGTAATAAGTTCGTCAGTGGAAATAACAAATATATCAGTCATGCCACAGGATGATGATCTGGAGATACAGGAACATATGGAGAACAATGGTCTCATTTGGAGGATCTTTCAGAAAGGGGAGGTGCTTGCTGTCAGAAACCACAGTGGAATGTGATAGCAGCCACATTGCCAGAAAAATGCAACTAGATTTATGAAAATCAGAGTTATAACCAAGTATTCCAAAGACCCAGAATGCAACCTGAAATTGAGGTTTTCAGTGGCTTCTGACAGAATGGTTTATTTGTGTGCTGGAAAATACAGGTCTTCGATATCTTTACACAATCGAGGTGGCTTCTGAAAAACAAAATGCCCGTGTGTGTCTTTACAATTCACAATGCTTCAGGTGAACTGATAGCATGAGAGATAACTAAGTACAGTATACACCTATTTTGCTAAAATTTCACCCACCAAAGCTGCTTTCGGAACTAAAACAAGCGAAGGGCGATGGCGGCATACATTTTATGGTTACTGCTCATTTTATTATACCAGCCACATCAAAACCCGTTCCCTTGGTGAACGAACTCATGTACTGTGCCTATTGTAAGAATAATAATCGCATCCAAGATATCCTGAAGTGGGAGGGTAAGGAGCCAGAGGTCGTGGTACATGTAGGTACCAATGATATAGGTAGGAAAGAGGAAGAGGTCCTGAAACGAGAGTATAGGGAGTTAGGAAGGCAGTTAAGAAGAAGGACCGCAAAGGTAGTAATCTCGGGATTACTGTCTGTGCCACGCGACAGTTAGAGTAGGAATGGAATGAGGTGGAGGATGAATGCGTGGCTGTGGGATTGGAGCAGGGGGCAGGGATTCAAGTTTCTGGGTCATTGGGACCTCTTCTGGGGTAGGCGTGACCTGTTCAAGAAGGACGGGTTACACTTTAATCCAAATAGAACATACACGGTAAATGGTAGGGCATTGAGGAATGCAGAGGAACAGAGAGATCTAGGAATAACAGTGCATAGTTCCTTGAAGGTGGAGTCTCATGTAGATAGGGTGGTGAAGAAGGCTTTTGGAACGCTGGCCTTTATAAATCAAAGCATTGAGTACAGAAGTTGGGATGTAATGTTAAAATTGTACAAGGCATTGGTAAGGTAAGGCCAAATTTGGAATATTGTGTGCAGTTCTGGTCACCGAATTATAGGAAAGATATCAATAAATTAGAGAGAGTGCAGAGACGATTTACTAGGATGTTACCTGGGTTTCAGCACTTAAGTTACAGAGAAATGTTTAACAAGTTAGGTCTCTATTCATTGGAGTGTAGAAGGTTGAGGGGGGATTTGATCGAGGTATTTAAAATTTTGAGAGGGATAGATAGAGTTGACGTGAATAGGCTGTTTCCATTGAGAGTAGGGAAGATTCAAATGAGAGGACATGATTTGAGAGTTAGGGGGCAGAAGTTTAAGGGAAACATGAGGGGGTATTTCTTTACTCAGAGAGTGATAGCTGTGTGGAATGAGCTTCCTGTAGAAGTAGTAGAGGCCAGTTCAGTTGTGTCATTTAAGGTAAAATTGGATAGGTATATGGACAGGAAAGGAGTGGAGGGTTATGGGCTGAGTGTGGGTAGGTGGGACTAGGTGAGATTAAGAGTTCGTCACGGACTAAGAGGGCCGAGATGGCCTATTTCCGTGCTGTGATTGTTATATGGTTATATGGTTAATATTTGGAAATTATTTCCTTGGTTGAATAATTTTGTTCAAGCAACTCAAGCTTCACATCAGAAAGATAACTTGCAAACCATTTATACATAAAATGTGCATGTGTGTGTGTGTGTTTATGCATGAGGGGAGTAAAATGCATTGTGCAATGGGAGAATAAGTGAAAATAGTTCATAGCAATTGTTTGTTCAATGTGCTGTATCTAAGGTGACTTACCTTCCCACTAATTGTCCCAGTGGATCATTCAACTCAGGTATAAGAACTTCTTCAATTAATTTCCAGCACATGAGGCTGACGGAACGCTTGGAACAACTGATTGCAGATTCACAAAGGAAATGAAATATCCAGCAATTTACTACATAGCAACCATTTACTATTCTGTACTTGCAGTGCTTGGCATCCCCGGTAAGAAGCCAGACCTTGTTACTATTTGATTGAGTCCATATTTCCGTGAACTGTGACACTTTCTGCATTTTGATCTCTCTGCCATATAGACTGTATCATTCCACTTGGAGGTATAGCTGCATATCTTAATAACTTCTAAAACTAATCATGCATCCAAGTCTCAGCAGTATTCATTCCATATGCTGAAATACATAACTTAGGTCCAGAGTTTTAATTGTCCACACAGCTCACTCTATGAAGGTTTCTGTCTGTGGACTTCCACCCTGTATCTATAACATTAAGTGCAAGCTCCAGTAACAGCATCTCACCTTTGCTTAGACACACTGCACCTTGTGGTTCTCTATATCAAATTATTTCTCTTCGGGCAACTCACTGTCTGTCTGTACTGATAAGGTCCTGCTCATCAGCCTGTAATATCAGATCAGTTTCTCATCCCCCCCCCATGAGCAAAACCTCGCTTACAGGGTAAATATAGGCGGATCGCACATTTAGAACAATGTTCTTCCATTTCCCAATGTTGAAAGAATGTTTTGTGCAACTACTGGTCAATGTTATTCTATCCAGTCGATCGATGCCAGAGTTTATTCCCTTGGCAGCTTTGGCATGACCCCATCGGAGCGATTCCTTTACCTCTGCCCACTCCAACCCCAACCAGCTGCAAACTAATTGATTTTCTCTCGTCACTCTCTTTGAACAAGGGTAGTCAACCTGAAAGTTTAGCTCTGTTTCTTACTTCCACAGATGCTGCCTGAAATTCTGGATGTTTTCAGACTTATCCATTTTAAAAAAAAAATTTGCATGGCGGTAGCAGGTTCGTGTAGGGCTAGGTCGTCGGTGATTCTTTTTCATAGAACATAGAACATAGAATAGTACAGCGCAGTAAGGCCCTTTGCCCTAGAATGTTGTGCCGACCCTTAAACCCTGCCTCCCATATAACCCCCCACCTTAAATTCCTCCATATACCTGTCTAGTAGTCTCTTAAATTTCACTAGTGCATCTGCCTCCACCATTGACTCAGGCAGTGCATTCCATGCACCAACCACTCTCTGAGTGAAAAACCTTCCTCTCACAAGGTGCCGCACATGAGGCTGCTAAACAAGATAAGAGCCCATGGAATTATGGGGAAGTTATATACATGGATAGAGCATTGGTTGATTGGCAGGAAACAGAGAGTGGGAATAAAGGGATCCCATTCTGGTTGGCTGCTAGTTACCAGTGGTGTTCCACAGGGGTCCGTGTTAGGGCTGCTTCTTTTTACATTGTCTATCAACGATAGATGGCTTTGTGGCTAAGTTTGCTGATAATACAAAGATAGGTGGAGGGGTCGGTAGTGCTGAAGAAACAGAGAGTCTGCAAAGAGACTTGGATAGATTGGGGGAATGGGCAAAGAAGTGGCAAATGAATTACAATGCTGGAAAGTGTATGGTCATGCACTTTGGTAGAAGAAATAAGCGGGCAGACTATTATTTAAATGGGGAGAGAATTCAAAGTTCTGAGATGAAACAGGACTTGGGAGTCCTCGTGCAAGATACCCTTAAGGTTAACCTCCAGGTTGAATTGGTGGTAAAGAAGGCGAATGCAATGTTGGCATTCATTTCTAGAGGAATAGAGTATAGGAGCAGGGATGTGATGTTAAGGCTCTATAAGGCACTGGTAGGACCTCACTTGGAATACTGTGTGCAGTTTTGGGCTCCTTATTTAAGAAAGGATGTGCTGACATTGGAGAGGGTTCAGAGAAGATTCACTGGAATGATTCCCGGAATGAAAGGGTTAACATATGAGGAACGTTTGACCACTCTTGGACTGTACTCCTTGGAGTTTAGAAGAATGATGGAGGACCTCATAGAAACATTTTGAATGTTGAAAGGCATGGACAGAGTGAATGTGGCAAAGTTGTTTCCCATGGTGGGGGAGTCTAGTACGAGAGGACATGACTTGAGGATTGCAGGGCGCCCATTCAGAACAAAGATGCAAAAAAATTTTTTTAGCCAGAGGGTGGTGAATCTATGGAACTTATTGCCATGGGCAACAGTGGAGGCCAAGTCATTGGGTGTATTTAAGGCAGAGATTGATAGGTATCTGAGTAGTCAGGCATTGAAAGGTTATGGTGAGAAGGCAGGGGAATGGGACTAAAGGGGAGATTGGATCAGCTCATGATGAAATGGAGCAGACTCGATGGGTCGAATGGCCGACTTCTGCTCCTTTGTCTTATGGTCTTATGGTCTAATATCCCCCTTGAACTTCCCACCCCTTACCTTACAGCCATGTCTTCTTGTATTGAGTAGTGGTGTCCTGGGGAAGAGGAGCTGGCTGTCCACTCTGTCTATTCCTCTCAATATCTTGTACACATCTATCATGTCCCCTCTCATCCTCCTTCTCTCCAAAGAGTAAAGCTCTTAATCTTTATCTCTGATCATAATGCATACTCTCTGAACCAGGCAGCATTCTGTGAAATCTCCTCTGTACGATTTCCGATGCTGCCCGTTCTGTTCTGCCTGGCACATTGCAGGAACAATGCGGAGATTTAGAAGTTTGGCAGAAGAAGCTCACCAGGTTTTTGCCTAGTTTTGCGATTATTAGCTAGAAATCTAAGAAAATAGTGTGGCGACCCATTTCCTGGCACATCCGAACCGGCTCACAATTAGATAGCCTACGGGGGTTTGCGAGCACAGAGCTTTGGAGCCTCTGCGCCACGGGGGGCAGGTTGAGGGAGGCTTAAAAGTGAGGCTGAGGATTTCGAATAAAGTTTTTCCTTCGACTGCAGTTACCGACTCCGTGTCGTAATTTTAGCGCTGCGTGTAGCACACCGCTACAATTGGTGACCCCAACGGTCCAAACGATTTTTGGACCAGAAATGACCGACGCCACCTCTGTTCATGCGGTTTCGTTGAAACTGCCGGGTTTCTGGACACAGCGACCAAACCTATGGTTCCAGCAAGCCGAAGCCCAATTCCACGTTCGCCGGATCACCTCAGAAGACTCCCGCTACTACTACGTGGTGAGCTCCCTCGACCAGGACACAGCGGCCCAGGTCGCGGAGTTCGTACAGTCGCCCCCGGCAGACGGCAAGTACATGGAATTCAAAGCCCTGCTCCTCAGGACTTTCGGACTCTCACGGCGCGAGCGGGCTGCCCGTTTACTGCACCTGGATGGCTTGGGCGACAGACCTCCATCGGCTTTAATGAATGAGATGTTGTCTCTGGCCGGAGGACACAAGCCCTCCCTCATGTTTGAGCAGGCATTCCTGGAGCAGCTGCCCGAGGACATACGCCTGCTGCTGTCCGACGCGGATTTCAGTGACCCCCGGAAGGTGGCAGCCCGGGCGGACTTGCTGTGGAACGCCCAAAAGGTGAGCGGGTTAGGGTGTCCATCTGTGTCCATCGCACAGATCTCCCAGCCACGCTCCCGGCAGCAAACCAGTCCAGGCCTGGCCGCAGAGCCCGCCAACCCCCGGCCCAATGAACACGTGCTTCTACCACCAGCGGTGGGGCGCAGAAGCCCGCCGCTGTCGCCCACCCTGCAAGTTCCCGGGAAACGCCAGGGCCAGCCGCCGCTGATGGCTACGGCGGCTGGCCATTGGGATAGCCTCCTATATGTGTGGGATAGAAGGTCGGGACGCCGGTTTTTGGTCGATACTGGGGCTGAGATCAGCATTTTACCTCCGACGAGTTACGACACCCGCAGCAGGGCACCGGGTCCCCCCCTGAGGGCCATGAATGGCAGCACAGTAAGGACCTATGGCACCCGTCAGGTGCAGCTACAGTTCGGCTCCAGCCAGTTCACGTGGGACTTCACATTGGCCGCCGTAGCCCAACCGCTTCTGGGTGCGGATTTTTTGCGAGCTCACAGCCTACTGGTCGACCTGCCCAGGAAGAGACTGGTACACGCCGAGACCTTTCAGACGTTTTCCCTGGGTGCAGCCCAGTTGCCAGCCCCTCACCTCGGCTCCATCACGCTGTCCAACAACGACTTCACCAGGGTCCTGGCGGATTTCCCATCGGTTCTGGCACCGCAGTTCACAGCGGCCATGTCCAGGCACGGCGTACAGCACCACATCCCGACCCAGGGACCACCCCTCCACGCCCGCGCTTGGCGGCTTCCCCCGGACAAGCTCCAACTGGTGAAGGAGGAGTTTCAGAGGATGGAGGAATTGGGGATCATCCGGCGGTCCGACAGCCCATGGGCCTCCCCCCTGCACATGGTGCTCAAAGCGACGGGAGGCTGGAGACCGTGCAGCGACTACCGCAGGCTGAATGAGGCTACCACACCGGACCGCTACCCTGTGCCGCACATTCAGGACTTTGCAGCAAACCTGCACGGCGCACGGATCTTCTCCAAGGTAGACCTCGTCCGAGGGTACCATCAAATCCCGATGCATCCTGACGACGTCCCCAAAACGGCTCTCATCACCCCGTTTGGCCTTTTTGAGTTCCTCCGTATGCCGTTCGGCCTGAAGAATGCCGCACAGATGTTCCAGCGGTTAATGGATGTGGTGGGACGGGACCTGGACTTCGCGTTCATCTATTTGGATGACATCCTCATTGCCAGCAGCAGTCGTCAGGAGCATCTGTCCCATCTCCGTCAACTCTGCGCCCGACTGAGTGAGTACGGTCTTACAATCAACCCCGCCAAATGCCAGTTCAGACTCGATACCATTGACTTCCTGGGCCACAGGATTACTAAAGACAGGGCAACCCCTCTGCCCGCTAAGGTAGATGCGGTCCGCCACTTTCCCCGACCCACCACGATCAAAGGCCTTCAGGAATTCGTAGGTATGGTCAATTTCTACTGCTGCTTCCTCCCTTCAGCTGCCCGGATCATGCGCCCCCTGTTCGCCCTGATGTCGGGTCCGAGCAAGGACATTACCTGGGATGAGGAGTCCGCCGCCGCTTTCGTTCAAACGAAGGAAGCTTTGGCGAACGCCGCAATGCTAGTACATCCCAGAATGGACGCCCCTACCACCCTCACAGTGGACGCATCTAACACGGCAGTTGGTGGGGTGCTGGAGCAACTCATCGCAGGTCGCTGGCAACCCCTGGTGTTTTTCAGCAAACACCTGCGGCCACCCGAGCTCAAGTACAGTGCTTTCGACCGGGAACTGTTGGCGCTCTACCTGGCAATCCGGCATTTCAGGTACTTCCAAGAAGGTTGGCCCTTCACCGCGTTCACGGACCACAAACTGCTTAACTTTGTGTTTACGAAAGTGTCCGACCCCTGGTCGTCCCGCCAGCAACGCCACCTGTCCTACATCTCTGAATACACGACGGATGTCCGGCACGTCTCGGGTAAGGACAATGTCGTGGCGGATGCGCTCTCTCGCCCTACCGTTCATGCCCTTTCCCAAGGGGTAGACTTTGAGGCACTAGCAGAGGCGCAGCAGGCGGATGAGGAGATTCCGAGTTACAGAACCGCAGTCTCCGGTTTGCAGCTCCAGGACCTCCCCGTGGGCCCGGGTGAGAGGACCCTACTCTGTGACGTCGCCACCGGCCAGTCCCATCCCGTCGTCCCGACAGCCTGGTGGCGCCGTGTTTTCGACTCCATTCATAACTTGGCGCATCCCTCCATCCGGACAACTGTCCGGATGGTTTCCAGCAGGTTCGTTTGGCATGGACTCCGCAAACAGGTCAGTGAATGGGCCAAAACATGCATGCACTGCCAGGCGGCCAAGGTGCAGTGGCACACTAAAGCCCCACTGCAGCAGTTCCATCCCGCCCACTGGCGTTTCGACCACATTCATGTGGATATCGTGGGCCCCCTGCCAGTGTCGCGCGGAGCGCGGCACCTCCTGACTATCGTGGACCGGTTCACAAGATGGCCAGAGGCGGTCCCGCTCACCGACACCACCTCTGAATCTTGCGCCCGAGCCCTGATCGCCACCTGGATATCTCGCTTTGGTGTACTGGCCCACATTACCTCCGACAGAGGCGCCCAGTTCACCTCCAGCCTGTGGTCAGCTATGGCCAGCCTTTTGGGGACTCAGCTGCACCACACCACTGCCTACCACCCACAGTCGAACGGGCTAGTGGAGCGTTTCCACAGTCACCTAAAGTCGGCCCTCATGGCCCGCCTGCGAGGAGCCAACTGGGCGGACGAGCTTCCCTGGGTCCTACTCGGCATCCGCACAGCGCCCAAGGACGACCTGCACGCCTCGTCGGCCGAGTTGGTATACGGCGCGCCCCTGGTCGTCCCCGGGGAGTTCCTACCAGCCCCACGGGGGCAGGAGGAAGATCCCGCAGCAGTCCTGGGCAGACTACGCGAGAAGCTTGGTAACCTGGCCCCCATACCCACTTCACAGCACGGGTGGCACTCGACCTGCGTACTCAAAGACCTACAGAACTGTAAGTTTGTGTTTGTACGAAGGGGCGGGCATCGGCCACCGCTGCAGCGGCCATACGAGGGGCCGTTTATGGTGCTCCGGAACAACGGGTCCACGTTCGTGCTGGACGTTGGGGGGAAAGAGGAGGTTTTCACGGTGGACCGCCTCAAACTGGCCCATGTGGACCTGGCGCAATCGGCCGAGTTTCTGGCACCTCGGCGCAGAGGTCAACCTCCCAAGCAGGTTCTGGCCCAGGCTGTGGACATTGGGGGGTGTATCGCCGGTTCTGGGGGGGGTTATGTGGCGACCCATTTCCTGGCACATCCGAACCGGCTCACAATTAGATAGCCTACTGGGGTTTGCGAGCACAGAGCTTTGGAGCCTCTGCGCCACGGGGGGCAGGTTGAGGGAGGCTTAAAAGTGAGGCTGAGGATTTCGAATAAAGTTTTTCCTTCGACTGCAGTTACCAACTCCGTGACGTAATTTTAGCACTGCATGTAGCACACCGCTACATGCACTGGAGGGTAGCATGACTGGTGGCGACTTGATAGAAATTGTCAAAAGTACGAACAAGGTGTCTGTTTTTTAGGGTGGAGCTTTGTATATATTGTATACTGCAATGGATAACCTTGCAGTGAGAAGGTGATAATTGTAAGATTTATGAGACCAGATTTTTATTAGCGGGGTGAAAGGGTCATGCCAGGGCGATTGTGGTAGCATATGCAATAGCAAAAATTAACGGCATTCGGAGGTCAAATAAACAGACAGAAATTCAGGGATATCGACCACGTGCATTAAATGGGGATTTTTTTTGTGATCGAGGTCGGCAGAAACACTGTGGGCTGAAGGCCGTTTGCATTGTTTCACGTGGAACGTTCTATATTCATGTTCAATGTTCTCTGGTACATGTTCTGTTTCCCATGTTCCGTGATCTTACCTCCCCAAATCCACATTCCGGTAAATACATTATCTTGCATTATTTTACTGAAGACGGCGATGCATGGTAGTGCCTTTGTGCAGTTCGCTCAGCATTTATTCGCTATCCACATCATTAGTTCTTAAACGTTTTACCATTCATTTCTTTTCTTGTCTATTTTCAGTTAACTTAACGGCGATTCTGATCCTGTCCCGTGGAAACTGTGGACTCTCCAGATGTATCACTCGCTATCTGATGGGAATGGCTGTGGCCGATTTAACAGTGGTTATCATTGCCATTCTCGTGGAACAGATAAATAATTTCTATTTTTACGCCGGTCTTTTGCTCATAACTCCGGTTTGTGCTTTAACGCTTGTCTTTAAAATCGTAAGCAAGGACTGTTCCGTTTGGCTAACCGTTGCTTTCACGTTCGATCGCTATGTTGCGATTTGCTGTAAAGATCTGCAGAAAAAATATTGTTCGGAGAGAATAGCCATGATAGTTATTGGAACAGTGGGAGTGGTGAGTTGTGTGAGGTGCATTCCATTTTACTTTATAGTGGAGCCTTTAGTAATAATTGACAGCGTGCCTTGGCGTTGCGTCGTTGTACCTGAACACTTCATTCTTTTGGAAAGCATATGAGATTTTTGACAGTATCACAACACCGTTGTTACCAATTTGCTTAATCATTCTATTTAATGGTTTAACAGTCAGACATATAATTGCAGCAAATAAAGTCCGCAAGGGACTCCGAAGCAGTAGTAATAATCAAAGGGATACAGAAGTGAAGAATCGGAGAAAGTCAATGATTCTGTTATTCACTCTTTCAGCCAATTTCATATTACTGTGGATGCCCTATGTAATGCACTCTATGATCTGGCAAACAGTGAATTATTCCTACACAGACAAGTATCTGAATACTCCGTCTTATATCATGCAGCAATGTGGAGTTATGTTGATGTTTCTCAGTTCTTGCACAAACACCTGCATCTATGGCCTGACGCAGAGGAAATTCAGAGAGGAGCTTGAGAAAGGAGTGAAGTTTATGGTTACATTTAACGGGAAGCTATGTAAATTACGAACATGAAGCCGACTGCAACTTGGCTGAGATTTTAAGTATATAGTGCATTCAGATGGGACGATAATTTGTAATTAGTAACGCCGTTTGGCGTTAAATAGCATGAATAATTGTAGTAAATCAGGTAACTATCACAGCGACTTGTATACAATTGACGTGATTGGTTCAGTGATAATCCATGCATTCAACTCTTCTCAGAGCAGCGGATTTAGAATGACAAAGACATCCCTTCTGAGAATACTAATGCTTTCCCTCTGAGATATATGATTTGTTTCTGCTGTTGGTTTGAAAGCTCCACGCGATCGTTGTCCATTCCTCTTCATTACTTCCGAAACAGGACTGTTTCAGTCCGGAAGCTTTAATAAAATTTGCTTCAAGAAGCAAAGTCTACTCAATGCAGTTCCAGTTAATAGATCAGTTGCCACAAATATGAAAACGCGCTCCGTTATCATTTAAAACTCCATCGTAATCTCACACTGGCCTCTCTGTCTTGACGCACAGAGACCCTATCCAACACCAGGAGTGGTGTCCCAATTGGTGAAGTTACAATCGACGGGATTCAATATAAGCACAGTAATTAAAGATCTTGCTTTTCAGCCTTAAATCGACTTCCCTTTTCCTAGTTGTGTTGATGACACTACAATGCACTACGACTTCTGCTGCTCACCCTCCCGTTTAGAATGCGGTGGATCCTGGCTCCTGAGAAGCAACGTAAAATCCAGAAATCTCTTTCATGTGCACAGAATTTCCCATTTGCTCCCTATCGGCTGAATCCCCCAGCACCACTTCACTCCCCCCCCCTTCCATTCACAGCCACAGTTCATTTGCATATTGAATCAATACTGGCAATACCAACGAGTGCAGTGGATAGAGGGGAACAGATGGACGTTATTTACTTGGATTTCCAGAAGGCATTCGATATGGTGGCGCATAGAAGCCGTATTCATAAGATAAGAGTGCACAGAGTTGGGGGTGATGTATTAACATGGATAGAGGATTGATTAACCAATAGAAAGCAGAGAGTTGGGATACATGGATGTTACTCTGGTTTCAATCAGTGATGAGTGGTGTGCCGCAGGTGTCAGTGCTGGGCCCGCAACTGTTCACGATATGCATTAACGATCTGGAAGAGGGGACCAAGTGTAGTGTATCTAAGTTTGCTGATGATACTAATTTGTGTGGAAATGCAAATTTTGCAGAAGATACGAAGAGACTGCAGAGAGAAAAAGGTAGGTTAAGTGGGTGTACGCGAGTCTTTCAGAAGGAGTACAGATTCGGGGAGTAGATTTAAGATGGAGATGAGGAGGGACTGCTTTTCCCCCGAGAGTGGTGAATCTGTGGAATTCATTGCACAATGAAGCTGTTGAAGCTATCTCAGTAAACATATTTAAGACAAGGTTGGATAGATTTTTGCATAGTGGGGGAATTGAAGGTTGTGGGAAAAGGCAGGTAGGTGGAGATGAGTCCATGGCTAGATCAGCCATGACCTTACTGAATGGTGGAGCAGGCTTGACAGCCCAGATGACCTACTCCTGCTCCTATTTCTTGAGTTCTTGTGGAATAAAATATAAAAGCAAGTAGATAATGCTGAGCCTTTATAAGACACTAGTCAGGCCACACTTGGAATATTGTCAACAGTTTTGAGCCCCATATCTTAGAAAGGATGTGTTGTCATTGGAAAAAGTCCAGAAGAAGTTCACAAGGATGATTTCGGAAGATTTCCAACATATCTAGGCCCTTCGGCCCACAGTGTTATGCCGACCATGTAACCTACTCCAGAGACTGCCTAGAACTTTCCTAGCGCATAGTCCTCTATTTTTCTAAGATCTATGTACCTATCTAACAAGCTATTTAAAAACCCTATTGTATCTGCTTCCACCACTTCTGCCAGCAGTGCATTCCATGCACACACCACTCTCTGTGTGAAAAACTTACCCCTGACATCCCCTTGGTTCCTATTTTCAAGCACCTTTAAAACTATGCCCACTCGTGTTAGCCATTTCAGCCCTGGGCAAATGCCCCAGGCTATCCACACGATCAATGCCCATCAACTTCTTATACACTTCTATCAGATTTCCTCTCATCCTCCGTCACTCCACGGACAAAAGGCCAAGTACAGTCAACCTATTCTCATAAAGTACGGCCTCCAATACAGGCAATATCCTTGTACATCTCCTCTGCACTCTATAGTACTCACATCCTTCCTGTAGTGAGGTGACCAGAACTGAACGCAGTGCTCCAAGTGGGGTCTGACCAAGGTCTTATATAGGTGTAACATTAGCTCATGGATCTTGAACTCAATCCCGCAGTTGATGAAGGCCAACACACCATCAGGTTAACAACACTGTCAACCTGCACAGCAGCTTTGAGTGTCCTATCGACATTGTGACAAGATCTGAAGGATTATTCTAAAGTAGACTGGTCCTTTAAACAAGAGAGAGAGAGCGAACAGCTTGTGTACGAATTCAGCAGCAGGGACAAGAGAGTCGGTGAGTTGCCTTAGAAACTGAAAGGTGGAGCTATATGGTGTTCCACACTACTGAGATATATGCAAGGTTAGTTGACTTTTTAATCAGACACATAAGACACACCACAGGAGACACACGACTCCAGAGGCAAGGAGGACACTGGTGAGCTTTATGTACCCATGACAAGGATGGGGTTTTTTGCTCACAGTGTGGACAAAGGGATGACCGTTGGGGAGCTATCAGTGTGTTTTACCCTGGTCTGGGGTTGATAACTCCACCACAGAAGATGGAATCCCCTTTTCTGTTGTCACAAGTTGGTGACTTTTAAATAAGTTTCGGGAACAGAAGGACAATGTGGAGGATCGGCATCGGCTTTGGAAGATAAACCAACAATTTAACACTCTCTCTCCAACTCTACTCAAACCAAATTCCAGAACTGAACTGATTACTTACCATACCACCGTAAGACTGTATCACCTAATCACCTGAGCTGGGGAAGCTTGGAAGCCTTACTTACTCACCTATATATATATGCATATACTCTGCTAACCTGTTTACTTTATCTCATTTTATATTACTTTATTCACATAGTTACTAATAAAATAGAGTTTATAACGGAAGACTCAGACTCCAGGTGAGTCCATTTCTGCTGGTTCTTTTTAACCTGTTACGGGGTGCGTAACAACATTGACCCAAGATCTCTCAGATCCTCCACACTGCCAAGAGTCTTACCATTTATATTATATTCTGTCTTCAAGTTTGGCCTACCAAAATGAACCTCTTCACACTTATTTGAATTGAAGTCCGTCTGCCACTTCTCAGCCCATCTATGAGGAGAGTTTGGCCGTTTCGAGCCTGTACTCACTGGAATTTACAAGAATGTTGGGGGTATCCCATTGAAACCTACCAATTGTTGAATTGAGTAGATGGGTGGTTCTGATGTCTCCTGTGGTGGGTCTTTCCAGAACTACTGGGCACAGTCTGAAAACTGAGGGGTGACATTTCAGAACATAGGTAAGGAGGAATTCCTTTAGCCAGAGACTGGTGAATCTGTGCAATGACCTGCTGCAGACTGCGGTGGAGGCCAGGCCCGTGGGTATATTTAAGGTGGAACTTGATCATGTCCTGATCGGTCAGGGCATAAAAGGAAATGGTGATAAGACAGGTGTATGGGTTTGAGTGGGTTCTGCGATCAGCCTTGATGGAACAGCGGAGCAGACTCGATGGGACACAGACAGGCATGCAGGCACACACATACAGATGTAAACGTACACTCACGCACACACACAAACTTGACACACACAAGCACAAACATAAACGCACACACATACACACTGCGATACTGACACACAGGTACATGAATACACACAGAAGCACACCCAGCCAAACACCATAAAACCATAAGGTCGTGGGGTAAAAGAAAGGCAAGACTGCACTAGTGCGTGACGTCAGCCAGTAGAGTGTGAAAGGTTTATAAAGGCAAGGAATCTTCAATGGTTTTTGATTCAGAACAAGAAGGCTGTGAGTGAACGGCTGATTTCTGTAGTGAAGGGATTTTTTTTACTACTTAGGGTAAAATAGAGGCAAGACTGCACAGGCACGTGACATCAGCCAGTAGAGTGCGAAAGGTTTAAAAAGAAGACCACTGTATCCAGCGGGCAGCATTCGGAGCAGGCAGAGGAGTGAGAGGCAACAGAGTGATAGGGCTTTGGCTCAACGGGCTTAGGCAGTAACTGGGAGAGGCAAGGTAGGTTTACCGGTGGTATTTGCGGAAAGGAGGAAGTATGTGTGTGAGGCTAGTTTTCTGTGCTCAGTTTCAGATATGGGAGGTTATGGAATCTCAGATGGCCATATCTGCACCAAGTGTGTCGACTGCAGCTCCTAAGGGATCGAGTTAGGGAACTGGAGATGCAGCTCGATGACTTTTGCCTGGTCAGGGAGAGTGAGGAGGTGATACAGAAGAGTTATAGGCAGGTGGTCACACCGGGGCCATGGGAGACAGACAAGTGGGTCACAGTCAGGAGGGGGAAGGGGAAGAGTCAGCCACTAAAGAGTGCCCCTGTGGCTGTACCCCTTGACAATAAGTACTCCTGAGTGAGTACCATTGTGGGGGACAGCCTACCTGGGGGAAGAGACAGTGGAACAGTCCACTTTAGAACAATCCTTCAGATCTTGTCACACCTCTCTCCTTTTAGGGAAAAATTTGATGAAACAGCAAAATTTTTGTCTTTACTATCGATTACACAGCTTAAAGTAATACATGTGTAATTAACTGGTAACATAGCAAAGCATTACAAACTTAAATTTAACATCTAGACAAACAATCTGCTATAACATTGTCAGTACCTTTCACGTGCTTTATTTCTATGTCATATTCTTGCAATATCAGACTCCAGTTAAGTAACCTTCTATTCTTATCCTTCATTTTACTCAGAAACACTAAAGAATTATAGTCCGTGTAAACCACAAGTGGTTTCTGTGTAGGACGTATGTAGACATTCAAATATTGCAAAGCAAAAATGAGTGCTTGCAGCTCTTTTTCAACAGTGGAGTAATTTTTCTGATGCACATTAAATTTCTTTGAGAAATAAGCTACTGGATGTTCAATTCAACAATACTACCACAGCAGCTTCAGAGCTTGTGTCCACCGTGATTGAAAATGGGTTATTGAAATCAGGTGCTTTGAGCACAGGGTGGTAACACAGAATGGTTTTCAGGTGGTCAAATGCCTCTTGGCAACGGTTGTTCTACACAAATCTTTCACTCTTCCCTAGGAGTTTCGTTAGGGGGAGAGAAATGTCTGCGAAGTTCTTACAAAACTTACAGTAATACCCAACCATTCCCAAAAACCTCTGCAATGCTTTCTTGCCCATCGGAACAGGAGCCTCAGCAATTGCCTGAACCTTGGCCTGCACAGGTGCCAGTTGGTCCTGGCCTACTACATAGCCAAGATACATGACAGTGGCATGGCCAAATTCACTTTCAGAAAGGTTTACAGTGAGATTTGCCATGGACAGCCATTCAAACAGTTCCTCTACTGCTGAGATATGCTCTTCCCAGGTGTCATTCCATACAACAAAGTCATCAATATAAGCCACTATATTCTCTAAACATTGAATAACTGAATTCATCATCCTTTGGAACGTCCCTGGAGCATTTTTCATCCCACAGGGTAAAACATTGTACTCATACAATCCAGATGGTGTCACAAATGCAGATATTTCTTTAGCCCTTTCTGTTAAAGGAAAACACCAGTAACCTTTCAACAGGTCAATCTTTGTAAGGTATTTAACCTTCCCCACTCTGTCAATACAGTCATCCACTCTTGGGATGGGATAAACATCTGTCTTAGTTACTGCATTAACTTTTCTGTAATAAGTACAGAATCTCATACTCTCATCCGGTTTAGGGACAATCACGAACAGTGACGCCCAGTCTGGTCTATTTATGCCAGCTGTTAGCATGTATTCAATTTCTTGTTCATCAATTTTATTTTTGTCTTGGTTCATTCTGTAAGGGTGCTGCTTAATGGGATCAACTTCATCTACAATTATGTCATGCACCGCAGCCGTACACAGCCTTGGAATGTCAGGGGATAAGTCTTTATACTTGTTAATTAAACTCTTCAGTTGTTTTCACTGCCTGGACTGCAAATGTTGAGTCTTTCCATCAAGATTTTTCAAAACATCAGAATTTCTGAGTCTTGTGGAGACTACAGGGAGTTCATCAAAGTGATCCGGTATTCCAGTACCAGACACCACAATCTCTTCCATTGTCATAGCAGTATTCACAGGTGCACGTTTGGGGTCATCATAATGATTGATCATACTTATGTGGATGAGCTGGGTAGCCTTTCTCTGGTCAGGAGTCCTAATAACATAATTTAAAGGATCAATTTTCTTAATTATTTCATATGGTCCACTAAATCTTGCTTGAAGGGGGTTAGTAAGGAGGGGGAACTGTACCAGGACCCTTTCTCCAACACTATATCTCCATTCCCTCGCACTTTTGTCATATCAGTTTCATGTTTATCTGAGAGTGCTGTAAATTCTGCTTCGCAAGGTCACAAGCCTTGTTAAGTCTGTATCTGAATTCCAAAACATAACTAAGCATGCTCATACTTACATTCTGATCTGACCGTTTCTCTCTGAGTAGGGTCAAAAGCCCCCTAGTTTTGTGACCAAAAACAAGTTCAAATGGGCTGAACCCTGAAGACTCCTGAATCGAAACACTAACAGCAAATAAGAGTAGGGGAACCCCTTCATCCCAGTTTCTTCCATTTTCCACACAGTATGTTTTAATCATTTAAGAGTGGAGTGAAACCGCTCCAAAGCCCCCTGGGACTCTGGATGATATGCAGATGACACAATGTGCTTAGCTCCCAATTCTTTAACTATCCCCTCAAATGTTCTCGAAGTAAAGTTACTACCCTGGTCAGATTGGATTTCCTTAGGTAGACCTACCAGTGTGAAAAATTTTATAAGGGCTTTTACCACCATTTTGGTCCTGATATTTCTGAGAGACACCACCTCGGGGAACCTAGTCGCAGCACACATGATGGTTAATAAATGCTCATAACCAGCTGCAGACCTTGGTAATGGGCCAACACAATCCACTATGACCTTAGAAAAAGGTTCACCAAAAGCAGGTATTGGTCTAAATGGTGCTGCTGGGATCACCTGATTAGGTTTTCCCACAACCTGACAAGTATGGCACGTCCTGCAAAAGTTCACAACATCCTTCCTTAAATTAGGCCAGTAGAATTCCTTCATAATCATGTTTACTGTCTTCCTCACTCCAAAGTGTCCACCTAAAGGCATGCAATGAGCCATGTATAAAATCTCAGCCCTGTAAACTATCGGGATCACAACTCGATGTTCAATGGCCCAATCCTCACTTGCAGGCACAGTAGGTGATCTCTACTTCCTCAGTAACACCCCATCCTTAAGATAATATCCTACAGACTCTCTCTGAACCTCCTCTTCTGTGAGAGCTGTCTCCTTTAACACAGCAATTTTTGGATCTCAACTTTATTCCACTGTAAATTCATCCCTGGACAGGGACAAATCTTTCCCATCCTCCTTACTACCTAAATCCTGATGTAACAAGGAAGGTAGAAAAGTCTCTGACAAATTCTCATAAATTAAACCCCTGTCTTTGCTAACTGCATAAGCGGCACTTTTAGACATGCTTCAGGTCACAGTGCATGCGGGGTACACGTCAACATCTGTGCGTGTGTCGTCAACCACTGGCTTACTCGTTAGCTGCACGGCTGGATAAACGTCCCCATCTGCAAGGTCATTACCCAGCAGGACATCAACATTGTCTATTGGTAACTCAGATTGTACCCCGATCTTAATAGGCCCTGATACCAATTTACATTTCAATTCACATTACCTTGTGCAAAGGCACAGACTCAGTTCCCTTTCCAATTCCTCTAATAGTATTGACTTCGTCAGTTTTTGTCTCATCACCGAAGTCCAAAACACTATCCAATATTAGTGACTGAAAAGCCCCAGTATCTCTCCAGATTCTCACTGCAACTGGGGTTGACCCCTCTTTTACAGACACAAACCCCTCTGAGATAAACCGCACAAACCCCTCTTGCACTCAATCAGACCCTTTTTTCCTGCGTGGCGTCTCAACTGACTGAACACGACCAATTGGAATTGTCTCGCTTTCCTTTCCTTTTCCCCTTTTCATAGTGAAACAATTTGCTGCCACATGACCAGGCTTCTTACAATAGTGACAGGTGAAACTGGGAACTTCCCTCTTGACTGCTTTCCTTCCTCCTTACTCTTGTTACTAATTCCCAACTTTCTGGTTTAACCTGTGGGGTATCTTTGTTATCCCTACTACTCCTTTGGTAGGATCTATTCAGGAAAAACTTTACCTTGTGGGTTAAAACATACTCATCTGCTAACCTAGCAGACTCTGACAGGGTCACAGCCTCTTTTTCATTCAAATACGTCTTGATGTTGTCAGGGACACAGTTTTTAAATTCTTTAATTGGCATCAACTCCCTCAAATTGTTAATGTTCTCATTCACCTCTTTTGAGATACAGCAACGATCAAAGTACACCTGTTTTTTATGGGCAAACTCCATGGGTCACAGTCAGGAGGGGGAAGGGGAAGAGTCAGGTACTAGAGAGTACCCCTGTGGCTGTACCTCTTGACAATAAGTACTCCTGTGTGAGTACCATTGAGGGGCAGCCTACCTGGGGGAAGCGACAGTGGCCGTGTCTCTGGCACAGAGTCTGGCCCTGTGGCTCAGAAGGGTAGGGAGAGGAAGAGGAAGGCAGTAGTGATAGGGGACTCTATAGTCAGGGGGTCAGACAGGCGATTCTGTGGGCGCAGGAAAGAAACTCGGATGGTAGTTTGCCTCCCAGGTGCCAGGGTCTGGGATGTTTCAGATCGCATCCAAGATATCCTGCAGTGGGAGGGAGAACAGCCAGCGGTCGTGGTACATATTAGTACCAATGACATAGGTAGGAAAAGGGAAGAGGCCCTGACAAAAGAGTACAGGGAGTTAGGAAGGAAGTTGAGAAGCAGGACTGCAAAGGTAGTAATTTCAGGGTTACTACCTGTGCCATGCGACAGTGAGAATAAGAATAGAATGAGGTGGAGGATAAATGCATGGCTGAGGGATTGGAGCAGGGGGCAGGGATTCAGATTTCTGGATCATTGGGACCTCTTTTGGGGCAGGTGTGACCTGTACAAAAATGATGGGTTGCACTTTAATCCCAGGGGGACCAATTTCCTGGCGGGAAGGTTTGCTAAAGCTACTGGGGAGAGTTTAAACTAGAATTGTTGGGGGTGGGGGTGGGAACTGAACTGAAGAAACTGCAGAAGAGGAGGTTGGCTCACAAATAGAGAAAGCTTGTAGACGGTGCGAAAGGAAGGATAGGCAGGTGATAGAGAAGGAACGCGCTCAGACCGAAGGCAGATAGATTTCATGTAGATGTGCTCAATGCTTAACAGAACATAGAATAGAACAGCACATTACAGGGCCTTCAGCCCACAATGGTGTGCCGACCCTCAAACACTGCCTCCCATATAACCCCCCACCTTAAATTCCTCCATAAACCTGTCTAGTAGTCTCTTAAACTTCACTAGTGTATCTGCCTCCACCACTGACTCAGGCAGTGCATTCCACACACCAACCACTCTCTGAGTGAAAAACCTTCCTCTAATATCCCTGTTGAACTCCTCTCCCCTTACCTTAAAGCCATGTCCTCTTGTGCTGAGCAGTGGTGCCCTGGGGAAGAGGCGCTGGCTGTCCACTCTGTCTATTCCTCTTAATATCTTGTACACCTCTATCATGTCTCCTCTCATCCTCTTTCTCACCAAAGAGTAAAGCCCTAGCTCCCTTAATCTCTGATCATAATCCATACTCTCTAAACCAGGCAGCATCCTGGTAGATCTCCTCTGTACCCTTTCCAATGCTTCCACATCCTTCCTATAGTGAGGCGACCAGAACTGGACACAGTACTCCCAAGTGTGGCCTAACTAGAGTTTTATAGAGTTGCATCATTACATCACGTCTCTTAAACTCTATCCCTCGACTTATGAAAGCTAACACCCCATAAGCTTTCTTAACTACCCTATCTACCTGTGAGGCAACTTTCAGGGATCTGTGGACATGTACCCTCAGATCCCTCTGCTCCTCCACACTACCAAGTATCCTGCCATTTACATTGTACTCTGCCTTGGAGTTTGTCCTTCCAAAGTGTACCACCTCACACTTCTCTGGGTGAACTGCATCTGCCACTTTTCAGCCCACTTCTGCATTCTATCAATGTCTCTCTGCAATCTTCGACAATCCTCTGCACTATCTACAACACCACCAACCTTTGTGTCATCTGTAAACTTGCCAACCCACCCTTCTACCCTCACATCCAGGGACACCACGAGTCACAACCCTCCAATCTGAATGTACCCACTCCACCACTATCCTCTGCCTTCAGCAGGCAAGCCAATTTTGAATCCACCTGGCCAAACTTCCTTGGATCCCATGCCTTCTGACTTTCTGAATAAACCTACCATGTGGAACCTTGTCAAATGCCTTTCTCAAGTCCATGTAGATCACATCCACTGCACTACCCTCATCTATAAGCCTGGTCACCTCCTCAAAGAACTCTTATCAGGCTTGTTAGGCACGATCTTCCCTTCACAAAGCCATGCTGACTGTCCCTGATCAGACCATGATTCTCTAAATGCCCATAGATCCTATCTCTAAGAATCTTTTCCAACAGCTTTCCCACCACAGATGTAAGGCTCACTGGTCTATAATTACCCAGACTATCCCTACTACCTTTTTTGAACAAGGGGACAACATTCGCTTCCCTCCAGTCCTCCGGTACCATTCCCATGGACAACGAGGCATAAAGATCCTAGCCAGAGTTTCAGCAATCTGTTCCCTTGCCTCGTGGAGCAGCCTGGGGAATATTCCGTCAGGCCCCGGGGACTTATCTGTCCTAATATATTTTAACAACTCCAACACCTCCTCTCCCTTAATATCATGCTCCAGAACATCAACCTCACTCATATTGTCCTCACCATCCTCAAGTTCCCTCTCAGTGGTGAATACCGAAGAGAAATATTCATTGAGAACCTCGCTCACTTCCACAGCCTCCAGGCACATCTTCCCACTTTTATCTCTAATCGGTCCTACCTTCACTCCTGTCATCCTTTTGTTCTTCACATAATTGAAGAATGCCTTGGGGTTTTCCTTTACCCTACTCGCCAAGGCCTTCTCATGCCCCCTTCTTGCTCTTCTCAGCCCCTTCTTAAGCTCCTTTCTTGCTACTCTATATTCCTCAATAGACCCATCTGATCCTTGCTTCCTAAACCTCGTGTATGCTGCCTTCTTCCACCTGACTAGATTTCCCACTTCACTTGTCACCCATGGTTCCTTCACCCTGCCATTCTTTATCTTCCTCACCGGGACAAATTTATCTCTAACATCTTGCAAGAGATCCTTAAACATTGACCACATGACCATAGTATATTTCCCTACAAAAACATCATCCCAATTCACACCCGCAAGTTCTATCCTTATAGCCTCATAATTTGCCCTTCCCCAATTAAAAATTTTCCTGTCCACTCTGATTCTATCCTTTTCCATGATAATGCTAAAGGTCAGGGAGTGGTGATCACCGTTGGGAGGGCTTTACCTGTTATGTACTTGACCAAAATCACTACCCTGGATTTCCAGCATCTGCAGATTCTCTCTTGTTTGGAATATTGCCAAGTTGGTTTCGCAGAAATAAATTACGGTTGGAGAGATGTCCTATCCACTGGATGACTGTTTATTGGTCTGTCATGTGACATTACATGATTGTCGATTTCGCAGATTTGTCCATATATCAATTAACATTTGACCTGCTAATCCTGTATCTGTGAATGGGTCAGTTGTTTCCGTGTGATTATGAGTCAAGCAGAACTATTCATCTGCACTGTACACAATAAATGCTCTTTTTCAATCTCTGGATTTTTCCTTAGTTGTAACTCTCCGGGGGGGGGGGGGTGGTTTGCTGTTGCTTGTAAGGTGGGTGGTGGGAATGCTGATGTTTTCTGCTAGAATAAATGGGGGAAGGGGGAAGAGGTTTGATGCCGCTGGCTGCTGCTTGTGCGTGGGAATGGGCCTTTGGGGACCTTATATTTTTCTGTCTTCATTCTTTGGGGGTTTTCTTCTGTTTTGATGATGTTTGCGGAGTACAAGGACTTCAGGTTGTATATTGTATACATTCTCTGATATTAAATGGAACCATTAAACCCAAGGCATTGGCAGCAGACAGCAGCTCCAGAGGAGAGACTGAAGATGATCAATCCCTGAGGAGTACTTTAGCAACAAAAATACAAGAGGAACATTGGTTTATCTAGTGAATGGCTCTCCACACCCACTCCCTGTCCACACACAGGTCTATGAAGTCGCGGAGAAATTTCCACCAATTTGGCCTATAGGTAACTCTGCAGGCACTTTCCATGAGAAGGGCTGGTTTGCGAGGCTTGAAGCAGTGGGTAAACATTTCACTGCAGACTTATTCCCACACAATGAAAACTTGCAATGGACCTCTCAAAGACCCTCTGCTGCTCCTCCCTAACATCAGGTAAATCGAAGGCAGGCAGTTCACAAGAAACAGCCAAGGATACAGTCAGCAAACTTCACATGATTGCAAAAAAGATCTGAGAGCGGAGGCAAACAGCGCAGCAGCTCAATAGAATCATCAGGTCACAATAAAACAAGGGTTATTTTTCAGGAAGGGAAAAATTTGGGCAATGACAGCAACTGGTATTCAGATAAATGGCGAATGAATATTCGACAGATATTAATTTATCTGTAGATAGCAAGTATTAATTCAAATGAGATGAAGCTTTCAGTTCTTAATGTAGATTGAAAGCAGTAATCAATTTGAAGTTACAAAAACAGCTTTGCAAACAAGCATTATTGTCAACAGAGCAAAGGCTGCTAGCCCGCAGCAAGGGGCTGGAGGCTAAGAGATATAGTTTGCAAAGTGGTGACCATGAGATGTCTTCATATGCATCAACCTAACATTAGACAACAGGTTTATGTTAATTTGCCTGTATCAAGCCAGGCATCTATAGACCAGGATATTGTAAGCAAATACAAGGAAGCTGCCTGACAATACTGGTATCATCACTTACCACAGCAAACGTGATCGCTGGCATAGTTGATCTACCAGCAGATGTAATATTTGTGTACATGGAGAGTCAGCTCTCACAACAATAACCTTGGGCAACTAGGTTCTCTGTTCTCAAAGGATTTTATGCAATTGGTGTGAATAGATGCATTCCAACAAAGATATGTGAACTCTCAGAGGTGTCCTGTCAATTACTATATGTGCTCTCTGTAAGTGTGTACTTAAAAGGAATGATTTGTTGGAGTCAAATTTTGAACTAAATGATGTCACATTAAGGGCTTGAAATTCTATTGCATCACCTACTGTTACAGTGACAGGAGTATTGATGTAGTTTGAGCCTGAAGAGAGGGTCTCAAATAGAACACTATCTGTGGTGATGAATAAAGATGTCCATGTCTATTCTCCAGTGATGTGGTCCTAGTCACAACATTTAGATGCTGGCCCAGGATGTTACAAGGATCCAATTGCATGACCATCAACCTCAGCAGTGTAAGGGCAGTGTAACCTCACCGAATTCTAATTATGACACACTATTCCTCGATCCAAAGGGTCAAAGAACATGGCGGAACAGTGGAAAGTGTAGTTTTTTTGTTTGTGTGTGTGTGTGTGTTTCATTGTGTATGTCTATGACTGTGTATTTTGTGTACATCTGTGACTGTGTGTGTGCACTTGTGTGTCTGTCTACGCATGTGTTTGTGTGTGTCTGTATCTGTGTAAGTTTCATTGTGTACGTCTGAGACTGTGTGTGTACTTGTATGTCTGCCTATGTGTGTGTTTGTGTTTCTGTGATCTGCATGTTTGTCCCATGTCTCTCTCTGTGTCTGCGTGTCTACGTATGACTGTGTTTGTGAGTTTCACACATTTGCTGTGGTTACTCATTTCGTCAGTCTACTCTGGCAAATTACTTGAATTTATTTACAGTAACCTGGTCAATAGGTGCCTGGAGTGACACAGGCCAATTAGCATAACACCATTGTCTAATGTTTGGCTGATGCATATGAGACCATCTGCATAACCCAAACATTGCAGCTATATAGGATCCTGGTCAGACCCCACTTGGAGTACTGAGCTCAGTTCTAGATGCCTCACTACAGAAAGGAAGTGGAAACCATAGAAAGAGGAGATTTACAAGGATGTTGTCTGCACTGGGGAGCATGCCTTATGAAAACAGGTTGAGTGAACTCAGCCTTTTCTCCTTGGAGCGACGGAAGATGAGAGTTGACCTGATAGAGGAATAAGAGGATGAGAGGCATTGATCGTATGGATAGTCAGAGGCTTTTTCCCAGAGCTGAAATGGTTGCCACAAGAGGACACAGGTTTAAGTTGCTGGGGAGTAGGTACAGAGGAGATGTCAGGGGTACGTTTTTTACTCAGAGAGTGGTGGGTGTGTGGAATGGGCTGCTGGCAACGCTGGTGGAGGCAGATATGATAAGGTCTTTTAAGAGACTTTTAGATAGGTGCATGGAGCTTGAAAAATAGAGGGCTATAGGTAAACCTAATAACATCCAAGGTAGGGACATGTTCGGCACAACTTTTTGGGCTGAAGGGCCTGTATTGTGCTGTAGGTTTTCTATGTTTTTCTATCTCATGGTCACCACTTTACAAACCATATTCCTAAGCCTCCAATCCCTGCTGTGGCCTAGCAGCCTGTGTTCTGTAGACACGACTGTTTGTTTCCTAATCTCTCTATGTAACTTCAAATTGATTACTACTTGCAATTTACACTAATAACTGAATGCTGTTTCTCATTGAATTAATACCTGCAATATTCACAGAATTTCATAACTTCTGAATTATTGCTCACCATTTATCTGAATACAAGTCGAGTCAAGACAAGTCACTTTTCATTGTCATTTTGACCGTAACTGCTGGTACAATACAGAGTAAAAACGAGACAACGTTTTTCAGGACCATGGTGCTACATGAAACAGTACAAAAACTACACTGAACTACGAAAAAACAAAACAGACAAAAAAAGCTACACTAGACTACAGACCTAGCCAGGACTGCATAAAGTGCACAAAACAGTGTAGACATTACAATAAATAATAAGCAAGACAATAGGCAAAGTAAAGGGCAGTAAGTTGGTGTCAGTCCAGGCTCTGGGTATTGAGGAGTCTGACGGCTTGGGGGAAGAAACTGTTACATAGTCTGGTCGTAAGAGCCCAAATTCTTCAGTGCCTTTTCCCAAATGGCAGGAGGGAGAAGAGTTTGTATGAGGTGTGCATGGGGTCCTTCATAATGCTGTTTACTTTGTGGATGCAGCGTGTAGTGTAAATGTCTGTAATGGCGGGAAGAGAGATCTTTTCAGCTGACCTCACTATCTGCTGCAGGGTCTTGCGATCTGAGATGGTGCAATTTCCGAACCAGGCAGTGATGCAGCTGGTCAAGATGCTCTCAATACAACTTCTGTAGAATGTGATGAGGATGGGGGGTGGGGTGGGAGATAAACTTCCCTCAGCCTTTGCAGGAAGTAGAGACGCTGCTAGGCCTTCTTTGCTATGGAGCTGGTTGTTGAGGGTCCAGGTGAGATTCTCCGCCAGGTGAACACCAAGAAATTTGGTGCTCTTAACAATCTCTACCGAGGAGCCATCGATGTTCAGTGGGGAGTGGTCGCTCCATGCCCTCCTGAAGTCATCAACCATCTCTTTTGTTTTGTTCACATTCAGAGACAGGTTGTTGTCTCTGCACCAGTCCATTTGCCACTGCACCTCCTTTCTGTATACTGACTTGTCATTCTTGCTGATGAGACCTACCATGGTCGTGTCATTGGCGAACTTTATGATGTGGTTCGAGCTGTATGTTGCAGCACAGTCGTGGGTCAGCAGAGTGGACAGCAGTGGACTGAACACATTAGACCTGGGGGCCCCTGTTTTTAGTGTGATTGTATTGGAGATGCTGCTCCCGAACTGGACTGACTGAGGTCTCCAAGTCAGGAAGTCTGGTATCCAGTTGCAGAGCGAGGTATTCAGGCCCAGTAGGCTCAGCTGTCCAATCAGTTTCTAAGGAATGATTGTGTTGAATGCTGAACTGAAGTCTATGAACAGTATTTGAACGTACATGACTTTTTTGTTCAGGTGGGTTAGGGCCAGGTGGAGGGTGCTGGCAATGGCGTCGCCTGTTGAGCGGTTGGGACGGTACGCAAACTGCAGGGGGTCCAGTGAGGGGGGCAGCAGGGTCTGGACTCTTTATTTCTCATTACCCAGTCTTTCCCGACCTGTAAAAATAACCCTTGTTTAATTGTCACTGGATATTTCTGTTTGAGGTGCTCTGATGTCAATATGGTCAACTATTTTCTAAATGGAAGGTAAGTAAGAACAAAAAAACAAAGACACAGAGTGACTTGCGAGTCCTTCTGCAGGATTCCATCAAGGCTAATTTGAAAGTTGAGTCTGTGGTGAGGAAGGCAAATGCGATGTTAGCATTATTTCAAGAGGACAAGTGTACAAAAGCAAGGATTTAATGTTGAGAATTTATGAAGCACTGGTCAGGCCTCACTTGGAGTATTGTGAGCAGTTTTAGGGTCTGTATCTTAGAAAGGATATGCTGAAACCGGACAGCATTCAAAGGAGGTTCATGAAAATGATTTCAGGATTGAATGGCTTGTCATATGAACAGCAATTAATGGCTCTGAACCTGTATTCACTAGAATTCAGAAAAATGAAGGATGTCCTCATTGAAACCTATCGAATGGTGAAAGGCATTGAAAGGGTGGATATGGAGGGATAGTTTCCTGTGGTGATAGAGTCTGAGACAAGAGGACGCAGCCTCAGAATAAAGGGTTGTTCTTTTAGAACGGAGATGAGGAAGAATTTGTTTAGCCAGAGACTAGCGAAACAGTGGAATATCTTGCCATGGGCACCTATGGAGGCAACATTTTAAGTATATTTAAGGCAGATGTTGATAGATTCTTGATTGGTCAGGGCATGAGAGGATATGGGGAGAAAGCAGCAGACTGGGGCTGAAAAGAAAATTAGATCGGCCATGATAAATTGGTGGAACATACTTATTGGGCAAGCGGTCTTTGACAAGGTGCCACACATGGGCCAAACCTAGTTCAGAGCCCATGGTATTTCAGGAAAGTTACTAACATATTTGGAGCATTGGCTGATTGGTAGGAGGCAGCAACTGGGAATAAAAGGATCGTTTTCTGGCTGGCTGCCACAGACTAGTGGTTCTCCGCAGGAATTGGTGTTGGGACCACTAATTTTTATGCTGTATATAAATGATTTAGATGATAGAATAGATGGCTTTGTTGCCAAGTTTGCAGATGATACGAAGACTGGTGGGGGGGGGGGGGGGGTCAGGCATTGATGAGGAAACAGGTAGCATGCAGAAGGACTTAGACTGATTACGAGAATGAGCAAGAAATTAGCAAATGAAATACAATGTTGGAAAATGCATGGCCATGCACTTTAGCTGTAGAAATAAATGTGCGGACTATTTTCTAAATGGAGAAAAAATCTAAAAATTTGAGATGCAAGGGGACTTGGAAGTCCTTGTGCAGAACACCCTAACATATTTGACCTACCAAAATGGACCACTTCACACTTATCTGGGTTGAACTCCATCTGCCACTTCTCAGCCCAGTTTTGCATCTGATCAATGTCCCATTGTAACCTTTGACAGCCCTCCACACTATCCACAACATCTCCAACCTTTGTGTCATCAGCAAACTTACTAACCCATCCCTCCTCTTCCTCATCCAGGTCATTTATGAAAATCACAAAGAGTAAGGGTACCAGAATAGATCCCTGAGGCACCCCACTGGTGACAGGTATCCATGCAGAATATGACCCATCTACAACCACTCTTTGCCTTGTGTGGACAAACCAGTTCTGGATCCACAAAGCAATGTCCCCTTGGACCCCATACCTCTTTATTTTCTCAATAAGTCTTGCATGGGTACCTTATCAAATGCCTTACTGAAATCCATATACACTACATCTACTGCCCTTCCTTAATCAATGTGTTTAGTTACATCCTCAAAAAATTCAATCAGGCTCGTAAGACACGACTTGCCCTTGACAAAGCCATGCTGACTACTCCTAATCATATTATGCCTCTCCAAATGTTCATAAATCCTGCCTCTCAGGATCTTCTCTATCAACTTACCAACCACTGAGGTAAAACTCACTGGTCTATAATTTCCTGCGCTACCTCTATTCTTTTTCTTGAATAAAGGAACAACATTCGCAACCCTCCAATCTTCCAGACCTCTCCCGTCCCCATTGATGATGCAAAGATCATCGCCAGAGGCTCAGCAATCTCCTCCCTCGCCTCCCACAGTAGCCTGGGGTACATCTCATCCACTCCTGGTGACTTATCGAACTTGATGCTTTCCAAAAATTCCATCACATCCTCTTTCTTAATATCTACATGCTCAAGCTTTTTGGTCTGCTGAAAGTCAACACTACGATCACCAAGATCCTTTTCCATAGTGAATACTGAAGTAAACTATTCATTAAGTACCTCTGTTATTTCCTCCGGTTCCATTCACACTTTCCCACTGTCACATTTGATAGGTCTTATTCTTTCACGTCTTATCCTCTTGCTCTTCACATACTTGTAGAATGCCTTGGGGTATTCCTTAATCCTACCTGCCAAGGTGTTCTCATGGCTCCTTCTGGCTCTCCTAATTTCCTTCTTAAACTCCTTCCTATTAGCTTTATAATCTTCTAGATCTCTAACATTACCAAGCTCTCTGAACCTTTTGGAAGCTTACTTTTTCTTCTTGACTAGATTTATTACAGTCTTTGTACACCACGATTCCTGTACCTTACCATAACTTCCCTGTCTTTTTGGAACGTACCTATGCAGAACTCCACACAAATATCCCCTGAATATTTGCTTCATTTCTTCCATACATTTCCCTATGAACATCTGTTTCCAATTTAAGCCTCCAATTTCCTGCTTGATTGTCTTATAATTCCCCTTACTCCAATTAAATGGTTTTCTAACTTGTCTGTTCCTATCTCTCTCCAATGCTATTGTAAAGGAGACAGATTTATAATCACTATCTCCAAAGTGCTCTCCCACTGAGAGATCTGACACCTGACCAGGTTCATTTCCAAATACCAAATCAAGTAGAGCCTCTTCCCTTGTAGGCTTATGAACATATTATGTGAAAAAACCTTCCTAAACACATTTAACAAACTCCACCCCATCTAAACCCCTTGCTTTCGAGAGATGCCAATTGATATTTGGGAAATAAAAATCTCCCATCACGACAACTCTGCCATTATTACACCTTTCCAGGATCTGTTTCCCTGTCTGCTCCTCGACATCCCTGTTAGTACTGGGCGGCCTACAAGAAACACCCAGTAATGTTATTGACCCCTTCCTGTTCCTAACCTCCACCCACAGAGACTCCATAGACAATCCCTCCATGGCGTCCACCATTTCTGCAGCTGTGACACTATCTCTGATCAACAGTGCCACGCCCCACCTCTTTTGCCTCTCTCCCTATCTTTTTTGAAACATCTAAAACCCGGCACTTGAAGTAACCAATCCTGTCCCTGAGCCATCCAAGTCTCTGTAATGGCCACCACATCATATCTCCAAGTACTGATCCACGCTCTAAACGCATCCGCTTTGTTCACAACATACCTTGCTTTAAATTAGATGCATCACAAACCTTCAGTCTGAGCGCATCCCTTCTCTATCACCTACCTATCCTCCCTCTCGCACTGCCAGCAAGCATTTTCTATTTGTGAACCAACCTCGTCTTCCCAAATCTCTTCAGTTTGGGTCCCACCCCCCAACAATTCTAGTTTAAACTCTCCCCAGTACCCTTAGCAAACCTCCCTGCCAGGATATTGGTCCTCCTGGGATTGAAGTCAACCAGACCTTTTTGTATAGGTCACACCTGCCCCAAAAGAGGTCCCAATGATGCAGATAGAGTCCCCTATCGCTACTGCCTTTCTCTTCCTTTCTGAGCCACAGGGCCAGATGCTGTGCCAGAGGCATGGCCACTGTCACTTCCCCCAGGTAGGCTGTTCACACCCCTCCCAACAGTACTCACACAGGAGTACTTATTGTCAAGGGGTAGAGCCACAAAGGTACTCCCTAGTACCTGACTCTTCCCCTTCCCCTTCCTGACTGTGACCCACTTGTCTGTCTCCCGTGGTGCTGGTGTGACCACCTGACTATAACTCCTTTGTATCACTTCCTCGCTCTCCCTGACCATGCGAAGGTGATCGAGCTGCATCTCCAGTTCCTGAACTTAGTCCCTTAGGAGCTGCAGCTCAAAACACCTGGTGCAGATATGGCTGTCCGTGAGGCTGGGAGATTCCAGGACCTCCCACATCTGACACCGAGCAGAGAAAACTGGCCTCACACACATATTTTCTCCTTTTCACAAATAACACAGGTAAACCTACTTTGCCTCATCCCATTACTGCCTAAGCCTGTTGAGCCAAAGCCCTAACACTCTGCTGCCTCACTCCGCTGCTTACTCCGAACTGCCCGCAGGATATCACGGTCTTCCTTTTAAACCTTTCACGCTCTACTGGCTGACGTCACACGCCTGTGCAGCCTTGCCTCTCTTTTACCCCGAGTAGTAAAAAAAATCCTTTCACTCCGGAAATCAGCCGTTCACGCGCAGCCTTCTTGCTCTGACTCTGGAAAATGTAGATTGGCACCCTTGAGCTTACCTTCATCAAGACTGCTGAAAAAAAGTTTATACCATTTGAGTAAGCTCTAGATCAACATGCCTGTTTACATCTGATGCACACCTAGGACAGGCATTTGCTGTACCCAATCATGATCGATTAAGACCACTCCTTCTCCCTTAGGGATATGCACTATTAGTTGGTGTGATTGATTTTCATGCTCAGGAAAAACCCTGTCAGAACCAAGAAGCTATAACTGCTACCCCATGTAAGTCTTCATTCTGGAATACAGTGGCGTAAATGTCTTCGAAGAGTTAGGGCCAAATATATTTGTCTAAATCTTTTCCCTGAATCAGGTAAGAACATATCCAGTGTCAAGTTCAAAGGAAATGGGTCTGCCGTTAATCTTCAAAACCATCCATATAGCAGGAATTAGACCATCTGAGTGCATTACAAATGCCTCCGGCTCCATAACCGCGTACTGTACTGTTGTAGAATGTTCTGGTTTGACTGGAGGCCATGACTGGCAAACTGTTACCAAGTGTCCTTCCTTTTGGTAAGTATGGCAGACAGAGCCTCGGTGCCCACAGTCATTAGGCTTCTGCTGAAATTCACTGTAACTGTAACATTGGAAACCCAGAGTAAAATTTATTTTTTCTCATCATTTTGTTAACGTCAGAAAAATCTGCAGAAGTTGAGGGTGATGGGAACGTCAGCTCTCCTTGTTCTTTGCAGAGTTGCAACAAAACTACATTTTTATCTGCACTTCCATGTCATTTGCAATACCAAAGGCTCTTAAGTGTAAGCTCTGATTCTGCCAATAGGTGACGTTGAATGCAAACATCACACACGCCTACGACCAAGCAATCGCTATCTTCTGGAATAGTGCCAAAATCACAAAATTCAGTCAGCTTTCTTAATTCAGCAACAAACGTTACTACTGATTCATTTTCTACCAATACGAATGTTGACTCTAAACTGTTACAGAGTAACTGATGGTTTAGGATTGTAATGACACCCAATTAAATTCAAACGCTCCCATAAGATTTCAAAGAGGGCAAATCGAGATTCACCAAACTTCAGATGATGTATGTTTTTGGACCGCATTAACTGAGCAATATGTTGTTTTTTTTAAAAATTGGGATCAGACATTCTGCTTTCCGCGTTAAAACAGTCCAACCATTTGGTGTAAACATTCCAGTGGTGCTGTGAATCACAGTATTCCTCCACTTTAACAATTATGCTCATTAAATAAATGGGCAGACTATTATTTAAATGGGGAGAGAATTCAGAGTTCTGAGATGCAATGGGACTTGGGAGTCCTCGTGCAGGATTCCCTTAAGGTTAACCTCCAAGTTGAATTGGTGGTGAAGACGGCAAATGCAATGTTGGCATTCATTTCTAGAGGAATAGAGTATAGAAGCAGGGATGTGATGTTGAGGCTCTATAAGGCACTGGTAAGACCTCACTTGGAATACTGTGTGCAGTCTTGGGCTCCTTATTTAAGAAAGGATGTGCTGACATTGGAGAGGGTTCAGAGAAGATTTACTAGAACAATTCCGGAAATGAGAGGGTTAACATATGAGGAACATTTGACTGTTCTTGAACTGTACTCCTGGGAGTTTAGAAGAATGAGGGGGGACCTCACAGAAACATTTCGAATGTTGAAAGGCATGGACAGAGTGGATGTGGCAAAGTTGTTTTCCATGGTGGGGGAGTCTAGTACGAGAGGACATGACTTGAGGATTGCAGGGCGCCCATTCAGAACAAAGATGCAAAAAAAATTTTTAGCCAGAGGGTGGTGAATCTGTGGAACTTGTTGCCATGGATGGCAGTGGAGGCCAAGTCATGGGGTGTATCTAAGGCAGAGATTGATAGGTATCTGAGTAGTCATGTCATGAAAGGTTATGGTGAGAAGGCAGGGGAATGGGACTAAAGGGGGAGATTGGATCAGCTCATGATGAAATGGCGGAGCAGACTCGATGGGCCGAATGGCTGACTTCTTCTCCTTTGTCTAATGGTCTTATGGTCTTATTCATGTATTCTAAAAGAGTAAGTTCACTGAGTTAATCCTCGTCACCACCGTTACAAATTAAGGAAAAACTCGGAGGTTGAAACAGAAAGTTGATCATTTACAGTGCAGCCGAATAGGTCTGCTGACTCGTAGCCATCTGGAAACAAAGAACACTTTCTTAGGCATGGAAGTAGTAGGTCAAATGTTAATTGATAGTTGGACAAGCCTGTAAAATTGACCAATCACTTGATGGCACATGACAGAAAGATAAACAGCCACACGGTGTATAGCACAGGAATATGTACGTTTATAGAGCAGGAGGGTTTTGCAACCTTGAAGCTCATTAATATGGACAAATAGCCCAAGTCTTACCAAGTACACTCCCGGACCTAACGGTCTTACTTGTAGACACATAAGCCATTGTTGGTTGTTACTCACTGGCACCCCCTCGCATTAGGTTTGCACCCCCTCCAGTCTTCTCCTATCATTTCACATTTCCCCCTCCCCCCACTATTTTCAAATCTCTTAGTATCTTTCCCTTCAGTTAGGCCTGATGAAGGGTCTCGGCCCGAAACGTCGACAGTGCTTCTTCTTATAGATGCTACCTGGCCTGCCGTGTTCCACCAGCATTTTGTGTGTGTTGTTTGAATTTCCAGCATCTGCAGATTTCCTCGTGTTTGCTCTTAAATTCACCACTGCGAAGCCTCTGCCAGTGATGCCTACACTGTAGAAATTTAAATCTTCTCTTCAACGGGAGTTCAGTGAAACCCTCGCTAGCTGCTCCCCATCTATAATTACCTCGGCTCTTCAACTTTTCAATCATATTTTGACCCAGACCTGCTATTACAGCCATATATCCTTCCTTGGAATGTGTCTCTGCCGCCAACTGACTCCAGTTGGGTTCAGGATCCGGTTTCAAGCTTCTCAATTTGGACCTTCTGAGGATCCCAGGTACTCACATTTAATTGACTCTGCCTCCCGTTGATTCTCCCATCGAGCTCTGAAGGCGACACTCTCCACCATGAGAAGGTACCTGGCATTCCTATCACAATCCCTTCCACGCCTCTGGGACACCTTTTTCTCCATTTGCAATGGACCTGTACTTTATTTCATCCTCCGTCGGATCCATGCATGCAATTGCCGTTTCTTTGACTTTATCACATCCTGCAAGGATCGCAAGATCTTCCATCTGTAGACCCCAGAGCATGGACTTTGTATCGCAGCCCTGGGCCCGGCTGTCAATCTCGGTTGCCCCAGCAACCCAGGGCATGTTGAAAACCCGGACTCCAGCACCATCACCACATGTTCCAATGGCCATGGATTGGCCCTGGCCGTCAATCTCGGTTGCCCCAGCAACCCAGGGCATGTTGAAAACCCGGACTCCAGCACCATCACCACATGTTCCAATGGCCATGGATTGGCCCTGGCCATCGATCTCGGCTGCCCCAGCAACCCAGGGCATGTTGAAAACCCGGACTCCAGCACCATCACCACATGTTCCAATGGCCATGGATTGGCCCTGGCCATCGATCTCGGCTGCCCCAGCAACCCAGGGCATATTGAAAACCCGGACTCCAGCACCATCAACGCAGGTTCCGAAGACCACGGACAGCTTCAAAGCGATTGCGCAACCACAGACTGCGACTCCAGCCTTGAACTCCAGGCAGAGTCTTCACATGCTGCGATCGTGACTCCCATCTCCCCTTCCCCCACCACCACTCTACTATCCCCTCTTCCTCAGATCCCATCGTCAGCTCCTGGGCCCTCAGAGGCTCCATCTTCCTCTCACCCCAACCCTTCCCTCTCCACTGATACTACCAGCTTCCGTCCCCCCTCTGATCCCATCTTTCATTGGTGCTGGGTCTTTACCATTCCCGCCGACCTTCAACTCTCTGAGGCAGAGCGCTGTGCCCTCAGTAAGGGCCTTAGCTTTGTCCCCCTTCACCCACACCCCATCGAGTTCTGCATACGCCATGACGCTGAACTCTTCTTCTGCTGGCTCCGTCTTTGAGCTTATTTCTTTGGCAAGGACTCTCCTACCCCCACCAATGACCCCTTCTCCCATCTTCAACCATCCTCCTCTTCTTGGACACTCGGCTCTGGTCTTCTGCCTGTTCTGGATCTCTTTATTGCTAATTGCCGATGGGACATCAACCGTCTCGACTTCACCATACCGTGTTCCAATTCCAACCTCACTCCTTCTGAATGTTCTGCTCTCCGCTCTCTCCGCACCAATCCCAACCTCACTATAAAACCCGCTGATAAGGGGGGAGCTGTTGTTGTCTTGCGTACTGACCTCTACCTGGCTGAGGCACAGCGATAACTTTCTGATACCTCCTCTTATTTACCCCTTGATCATGACCCCACTAAGGAGCACCAGGCCATTGTCTCCTATACCATCACCAACCTTATCAGCTCTGGGGATTTCCCTTACACTTCTTCCCTCACCACCATTCAGGGCCCCAGACAGTCCTTCCAGGTGAGGCGACACTTCACCTGTGAGTCGGCTGGTGTGGTATACTGCATCCGGTGCTCCCGGTGTGGTCTTTTATATATTGGTGAGACCCAACGCAGACTGGGAGACCATTTCGCTGAACACCTATGCTTGGTCCGCCAGAGAAAGCAGGATCTCCTAGTGGCCACACATTTTAATTCCACATCCCATTCCTATTCTGATATGTCTATCTATGGCCTCCTCTACTATCAAGATGAAACCACACTCAGGTTGGAGGAACAACACTTTATATACCGGCTGGGTAGTCTCCAACCTGATGGCATGAACATTGACTTCTCTAACTTCCGTTAATGCCCCTCATCCCCTTCTTACCCTATCCCTGACATATTTAGTTGTTTGTTTTTTTTCTCTATCTCTGCCCATCACTCTGCATGTTCTCCATCTCCCTCTGGTGCTCCCCCCTCCCCCTTTCTTTCTCTCGAGGCCTCCCGCCCCATGATCCTTTCCCTTCTCCAGCTCTGTATCACTTTTTCCAATCACCTTTCCAGCACTTAGCTTCATCCCAAACCCTCCGGTCTTCTCCTATCATTTCACATTTCCCCCTCCCTGCACTACTTTCAAATCTCTTAGTATCTTTCCCTTCAGTTAGTTCTGACGAAGGGTCTCAGCCCGAAATGTCGACAGTGCTTCTCCTTATAGATGCTGCCTGACCTGCTGTGTTCCACCAACAATTTGTGTGTGGTGTTTGAATTTCCAGCATCTGCAGATTTCCTTGTGATAGCCACTGTTGAATCCATTTTACTACTTCAATATTAATACCTAACGATTGAACCTTCCTAACTAACCTTCCATGCAGAACCTTGTCAAAAGCCTTACTGAAGTCCATAGAGACAACATCCACTGCTTTACCCTCGTCAACTTTCCTTGTAACCTCTTCAAAAAATTCAATAAGATTTGTCAAACATGACCTTCCACGCACAAATCCATGCTGACTGTTCCTAATCATACCTTGTCTATCCAGATAATTATATATACCATCTCTAAGAATACCTTCCATTAATTTACCCACCTCTGATGTCAAACCTACAGGCCTATAATTGCTAGGTTTACTCTTAGAACCCTTTTTAAACAATGGAACCACATGAGCAACATGCCAATCCTCCGGCACCATCCCTGTTTTTAATGACATTTGAAATATTTCTGTCAGAGCCCCTGCTATTTCTACACTAACTTCCCTTAAGGTCCTAGGGAAATCCTGTCAGGACCCAGAGATTTATCCACTTTCATATTCCTTAAAAGCACCAGTACTTCCTCCTCTTTAATCATTGTAGTTTCCATAACTTACCTACTTGTTTCCCTTACCTTACACAATTCAATATCCTTCTCCTGAGTGAATACTGAAGAAAACAAATTGTTCAAAATCTCCCCCATCTCTTTCAGCTCCTCACAGAGCTGTACACTCTGATTCTCTAAGGGACCAATTTTATCCCTCACTATCCTTTTGCTATTAATATAACTGTAGAAACCCTTCGGATTTATTTTCACCTTACTTGCCAAAGCAACCTCGTATCTTCTTTTAGCTTTTCTAATTTCTTTCTTAAGATTCATCTTACATTCTTTATATTCCTCGAGCACTTCATTTACTCCATGCTGCCTATACTTATTGTAGATATCTCTCTTTTTCCTAACCAAGTTTCCAATATCCCTTGAAAACCATGGCTCTCTCAAACTTTTAACCTTTCCTTTCAACCTAACGGGAACATAAAGATTCTGTACCCTCAAAATTTCACCTTTAAATGACCTCCATTTCTCTATTACATCCTTCCCATCAAACAAATTGTCCAAATCCGCACCTTCCAAATCCTTCTGCATCTCCTCAAAGTTAGCCTTTCTGCAATCAAAAATCTCAACCCTGGGTCCAGTCCTATCCTTCTCCATAATTATATTGAAACTAATGGCATTGTGATCACTGGACCCGAAGTGCTCCCCAACACATACCTCCGTCACCGTCTCCCTAACAGAAGATCCAACACTGCTCCTTCTATAGTTGGTACCTCTATGTATTGCTGCAAAAAACTACCCTGCGCACATTTAAAAAATTCCAAACCATCCATTCCATTTACAGTATGGGCTTCCCAGTCTATGTGTGGAAAATTAAAATCTCCCACAATCACAACCCTGTGCTTACTACAAATATCTGTTATCACCTTGCAAATTTGCTCCTCCAATTCTCGCTCCCCATTAGGTGGTCTATAATACACCCCTATGTGTTACGACACCTTTCCCATTCCTCAGTTCCACCCAAATAGTCTCTTTAGATGAGCTCTCTAATCTATCCTGCCAGAGCACCGCTGTAATATTTTCTCTAACAAGCAATGCAACACCTCCCCCTCTTGCCCCTCCAATTCTATGACACCTGAAGCAATGAAATCCAGGAATATTTAGTTGCCAATCACACCCCTCCTGCAACCATGTTTCACGAATAACTACAACATCATATTTCCAGGTATCAATCCATGCTCTAAGCTCACCCACCTTTCTTACAATGCTCCTAGCATTAAAATAAATGCATTTAAGAAATCTCCACCTCTTCCTCTCTGTTTATTTCTAACAGTACAAAGAACTTTACTGTCTTCTTTTTCTTCCTTCTACCATCCATCTGTTCCTACATTCTGGTTCCCCTCCCCCTTGTATCTAGTTTAAATCCACTGGAGCCTCTCTAGCAAACCTACCTGCAAGAATATTTGTCCCCCTCCAGTTCAGATGCAAACCATCCCACTAGAACAGGTCCCACTTTCCCTGGAAAACTGCTCAATTATCTATAAGTCTGAAGCCCTCCCTCCTGCACCATGTCTTCAGCCATGTGTTAATCTGCACTATCTTACTATTTCTAAACACACCTGCACGTGGCACTGGTAGCAATCCTGGAGGTCCTGTCCTTTAACTTGGCACCTAGCTCCGTAAACTCTCCTTTCAGGACCTCCTCACTCTTCCTACCCACGTCATTAGTCCCTACGTAGACCACGGCATCTGGCTGCTCACCCTCCCTCTTGAGAATACTAAGAACTCGATCTGAGAAAATGAAGACCCTGGCACCAGGGGGGCAACAGACCATCTGGGATTCTCAATCTCTTCCACAGAACCTCCTATCTGTCCCCCTAACTATTGAATCCCCTATCACTACTGCTCTCCTCTTTTCCCTCCTTCCCTTCTGAGCTGAGGGTCCAGTCTCGGTGCCAGAGATGCAACCATTGCAACTTGTCCCTGGTAGGTCGTCCCCACCAACAGTATCCGAAATGGTATACTCATTGTTGATGGGAATGGCCACAGCGATGCTCTGCTCTTACTGTCTGTTCCCCTTCCCTCTCCTGACAGTCACCCAAATACCTGTCTCCTGACTCCTAGGGGTGACTAACTCCCTGAAACTCCTGTCTATTTCTGCCTCTGCCTCCCGAATGATCCGAAGTTCATCCAGCTCCAGCTCCAGTTCCCAAACACGGTCTGTCATCAGCTTCAGTTGGATGCACCTTTTGCAGGTCATCAGGGACAGCTGTGCTCATCCTGACTTCCCACATACTGCAAACGGAGCACTCGATGGCCCTAACTGCTGCCTCCATTACCTACTCCTAAACTAATTAGATTAATTAAAGGAGTTTACCCAGCCTTACCTCACCTGGAGTGAAGTAACTCAGCCTCTGCTTGCTTTTTAAATTCCCCCGCTGATCTCAGAGGCTGACTTTAACACGGCCTCTGACTTTAATTTTATCATTTAGTCAGACATTTAAAGTTCGTGGAGTCAGGTCCTTGAACTGTGGTTGTTTTGGCTTGTGTCTGCTCTATATTGAAGTTGTTTGCCCTTTCATTTATTAATATACTTTGTTTATTTTTAATTATTCATTTTAGGAAACGATTAAAAATTTGACTTGGTGACTATTTAATATGAAGATTGTATTCTGATTTAATTCTTAAGACCTTGCTTTCTAAAAGAGTCTGCAAAGGGTTTTTTTTTTTTGCTTAGCTTGTGTCTGGCATACTTTTGTATTGTTTTGGCTATGGGTGATGTTTTTTTTCTTTAAAATCTGGAGACTTGCCATCAAAAGAGATGGGGTTTGGGCGGGTCTTAGATAGTTTCCTGGTTACCTATTGGTCAGGTTTCACGGCTTCGGGGGAGGGGAAGGGGTTTTTGGGCTGCCTTGAAACTACAAAAAATGTCTGTATTGTTGTAACTTCCCGTTCCTCTTTTAAACTTTTTTCCTCTTCCTGGTTCATGAGTTTTGTATGCAACTTGGTTAATCCTTTACATACCATATAATTTATTTAAGGAAAATGGATAATATTGTTAACTTTGTTTCATGGAACACCTAAGGTTTGAATCATGGAAGAAGATATTCAAAATTTTACATAGATTGAATGCTCAGATTATTTTTGTGCAGGAGACTCATGTGAGGAAGGAGGATAATCAGCGTTTTTTTAGGTTTTTGGAAGCCCAACAGTTTCACTCAAACTCATCTACCAAAGTAAAAGGTGCTTCCATTTTTATAGACCCTTCAATCTCATTCGTTCATCGTGACACAATCTCAGATCCTTATGGTAAATTTCTATTAATTACTGGTTTACTCTATAACCAAAAAGTAGTTTTGGTTAATGTTTATGCACCAAATACAGACTATCCTGAATTCTTTAAGCAGCTATTTATATCGCTTCCTAATTTAAATGAATATAAGGTTAATAATGGGTGGAGATTTTAACTGCTGTTTGAATCCTATGTTGGATAGGTCTGCACCCAATCAGGTACTTCCAAACAAATCTGCTACCTTTATTAACTCCTTTTTAGTTGACACGGGAATTTTATAAATTTGGAGGTTCTTACATCCTAATGAAAAAGAGTTCTTTTTCTTTTCTCATAATTATCATAATTACTCTAGAATTGATTATCTCTTTACTGATTCTAATTTTGTTTCGTCTGTTTCTACCTGTGAGTATGATGCAATTGCCATTTCCAATAATATCCCTTTAAAATTATCAATTAAATTGATGTGACTTATAGAAATCACATCAAATCACATCAAATCGAAATTACGGAAAAAAGTATTAGGTTTAAACCCCTATAGAAGAGTTTAGTAACAATTATTTCTGATCTGATTACGAAAAGGGAGGGAGCAGTCTCACCCTAAAGGGAGCAGTTACTCTACTGGGGGTATTCTATATGCCCACTGGTAACAGCAGAGATACCAAGAAGCAGATTGGGAGGCAGATTTTGGAAATGTGCAAAAATAACAGGGTTATTATCATGGGTGACTTTAACTTCCCTAATATTGATTGGCACTTGATTAGTTCCAAGGGTTTAGATGGGGCAGAGTTTGTTAAGTGTGTCCAGGATGGATTCCTGTCACAGTATGTCGACAGACCGACTAAGGGAAATGCTATACTAGATCTAGTATTAGGTAACGAACTGGGTCAGATCACAGATCTGTCAGTGGGTGAGCATCTGGGAGACAGTAATCACCACTCCCTGACCTTTAACATTATCATGGAAAAGGATAGAATCAGAGAGGACAAGAAAATTTTTAATTGGGGAAGGGCAAATTATGAGGTGATAAGGCTAGAATTTGCGGGTGTGAATTGGGCTGACGTTTTTGCAGGGAAATTTACTATGGACTTGTGGTCGATGTTTAAAGGATCTTTTGCAGGATGTTAGAGATAAATTTGTCCCAGTGAGGAAGATAAGGAGTGGTAGGGTGAAGGAACCATGGGTGACAAGTGAAGTGGAAGATCTAGTCAGGTGGAAGAAGACAGCATACGTGAGGTTTAGGAAGCAAGGATCAGATGGGTCTATTGAGGAATATAGGGTAGCAAGAAAGGAGCTTAAGAAGGGGCTGAGAAGAGCAAGAAGGGGGCATGAGAAGGCCTTGGCAAGTAAGGTAAAGGAAAACCCCAAGGCATTCTTCAATTATGTGAAGAACAAAAGGATGACAGGAGTGAAGGTAGGACCGATTAGAGATAAAAGTGGGAAGATGTGCCTGGAGGCTGTGGAAGTGAGCGAGGTTCTCAATGAATATTTCTCTTCTGTATTCACTGCTGAGAGGGAACTTGAGGATGGTGAGGACAATATGAGTGAGGTTGATGTTCTGGAGCATGTTGATATTAAGGGAGAGGAGGTGTTGGAGTTGTTGAAGTACATTAGGATGGATAAGTCCCCAGGGCCTGATGGAATATTCCCCAGGCTGCTCCACGAGGCAAGGGAAGAGATTGCTGAGCATCTGGCTAGAATCTTTATGCCTTCGTTGTCCACGGGAATGGTACCGGAGGATTAGAGGGAGGAGAATGTTGTACCCTTGTTCAAAAGAGGAAGTAGGGATAGTCCAGGTAATTATAGACCAGTGAACCTTATGTCTGTGGTGGGAAAGCTGTTGGAAAAGATTCTTAGAGATAGGATCTATAGGCATTTAGAGAACCATGGTCTGATCAGGGACAGTCAGCATGGATTTGTGAAGGGCAGATTGCGCCTAACAAGCCTGATAGAGTTCTTGGAGGAGGTGACCAGGATATAGATGAGGGTAGTGCAGTGGATGTGATCTACATGGATTTTAGTAAGGCATCTGACAAGGTTCCGCATGGTAGGCTTATTCAGAAAGTCAGAAGGCATGGGATCCAGGGAAGTTTGGCCAGGTGGATTCAGAATTGGCTTGCCTGCAGAAAGCAGAGGGTCGTGGTGGATGGAGTACATTCAGATTGGAGGGTTGTGACTAGTGGTGTCCCACAAGGATCTGTTCTGGGAACTCTACTTTTTGTGATTTTTATTAATGACCTAGATGTGGGGGTAGAAGGGTGGGTTGACAAGTTTGCAGATGACACAAAGGTTGGTAGTATTGTAGATAGTGTAGAGGATTGTCAAAGATTGCAGAGAGACATTGATAGGATGCAGAAGTGGGCTGAGAAGTGGCAGATAGAGTTCAATCCAGAGAAGTGTGAGGTTTTACACTTTGGAAGGACAAACTCCAAGGCAGAGTGCAAAGTAAATGGTAGGATACTTGGTAGTGTGGAGGAGCAGAGGGATCTGGAGATACATGTCCACAGATCCCTGAAAGTAGCCTCACAGGTAGATAGGGTAGTTAAGAAAGCTTATGGGGTGTTAGCTTTCATAGGTCGAGGGATAGAGTTTAAGAGTCGTGAGGTAATGATGCAGCTCTATAAAACTCTAGTTAGGCCACACTTGGAGTACTGTGTCCAGTTCTGGTCGCCTCACTATAGGAAGAATGTGGAAGCATTGGAAAGGGTACAGAGGGGATTTACCAGGATGCTGCCTGGTTTAGAGAGTATGGATTATGATCAGAGATTAAGGGAGATAGGGCTTTACTCTTTGGCGAGAAGGAGGATGAGAGGAGACATGATAGAGGTGCACAAGATATTAAGAAGAATAGACAGTGTGGACAGCCAGCGCCTCTTCCCCAGGGCACCACTGCTCAGTACAAGAGGACATGGCTTTAAGGTAAGGGGAGGGAAGTTTGATATTAGAGGAAGGCTTTTCACTCAGCGAGTGGTTGGTGTGTGGAATGCACTGCCTGAGTCAGTGGTGGAGGCAGAAACACTAGTGAAATTTAAGAGACTACTAGACAGGTATATGGAGGAATTTAAGGTTGGGGGTTATATGGGAGGCAGGATTTGAGGGTCAGCACAACATTGTGGGCCGAATGACCTGTAATGTGCTGTACTATTCTATGTTCTATGTTCTATGAAAATATATCTTGGTACATTTCATAATGTTAAGAAAGAGTGGGAAAGAGAACTTCAAATATCTTTACCTAGAGAGAAATGGGAGGAAAATCTTAAACTTGTTAATACTTCTTCAATGCGTGCCAGACACACTTTGATACAATTTAAGTTGGTTCATCGTGCTCATAAGTTCAAGGATAAGTTAGCTCATTTTTACCGTTATATAAATCCTGTTTGTGATTGATGTAATTCTGAAGTAGCTTCCTTGACACATATGTTCTGGTCTTGTCCTCTTTGAGGAAAATATTGGAAAGATATTTTGATATTATTTCAGTAGTTCTGCATGTTAATTTACAACCTCATCCTATTACTGCACTCTTTGGACTACCAGTGATAGATTCCAGTCATTTTTCCTCATCAGCTTGTCTTATAATTGCTTTTGTGACATTAATAGCCAGAAGATCCATTTTATTTAAATGGAAAGATTCCAATCCCGCTACCACATTTCAATTGTTTTCCCAAGCGATAGCATGTCTAAATTTAAAAAAAAATTAGGAGTGGTACTACAGACACCAGTTAAATTTGAAGAAACTTGGAGGCCATTTATTCAATATTTTCATTTTATGTAAGTTGACCCTTTCTGAATCCTTTCTCTTAGTAATTTTTTTCTTGTATAGAGGAGTGGAGTCAATGACAAATTATAATTTTAACCGATGAAATATGGCAGCCCAATCTTTGTTTTTTTTTTAGTTTAGTTTTTCTCAGTTTAGAGGTTTTTTTCTCTTTATAAGTATAATTTTCATGGCTAATTACTAAGAGATTGGGAGGTTCAACTCCATTTACTTGAAATATGTTTTTTATATGTTAACCATTATTAATGTAATCCTGATCTCTATGTACCATTATCAATATTGTTCTGTTTATTAATTTGAAATTTAATAGAAAGATTGGAAAAGAAAGAAAGAAAGAAAAGCTCCAGCTGATGAGGAGAAAATTTGAGAAGTCGTGTTACAGCTGTAGGAAACATTTGGTGGTCCATATCTTGAGCGTTGTGAGGCCATAAGGCATAGTAGAACAATCATGCCATTCAACTCATTGAGTATATTCTGCACTGTCATGGATTTTATTCTCCTTCTCAACTCCATTCTCATGCCTCCTCTTCGTAACATTTGGGGCCCTGACTAATCATGAACCTATCCTACTCTGCTTTAATTATACCCAATGAATTGGCCTCACATCCTATCGTGGCAATGAATTCCATGGATTTACTCCCCTCTGACTAAAGTAATTCATCTTGGACACCCCTCTATTCTGAGGCTGTGCCTTTTGGTCCTACACTCCCCTACTACAGGGCACATCCTCTCTGCATTTACTTTATCTGACCTTTCTTTATTCAGTTGTATTCACTGTACCCTCCTTCATTCTTCTAAACTCCAGTGAGTACAGACCAAGACTCATCAGACATTTCTCATGTGTTAATCATTTCTTTCCCGGAATAATTCTCGTGAACCTCCTCTGGAATGTCTCCTATGCCAGCTCATATTTTCTAAGATAAAGGACCCAACTCTGCTCACAAAACTCCACGTATGGCCTGACCAATTCTTTATAAAGCTCTGGCATTACATCCTTCTTTTTGTTTTACTCCTATTGAAATGAATGCTAATATTGTATTTTCCTTCCCTACCACTGACTCAAACTGCAAGTTATCCTTTAGGGAATCCTGCACAAGTACTCCAAAGTCCCTTTACAGCTTTTATTTTTTTGAATTTTCTCATCATTTAAAAAATATCATGCCTATATTTCTTCTACCAAAATGCACAACCATCACACTAGACTATATTCTATCTGCCACTTCTTTGCCTATTCTCCAATTTCTCTAATTGTTACCCAGACTCTCTGCTACTTACCACTCCATCTATCTTTGCATTGTCCACAAATGTGGCCAAAAAGCCACCAAATCCCTTACCCAAATCATTGACCATTACCACTAAAAGGAATGGTCCCAATACTGACACCTGCGGAACATAACTGGTCACTTGTTCAATTAAAACCAACTCTTTCAAGTTGTCATATCCTTCATTCAGAGTATTAGATGTGCACCATTGCTCAAAACACAGATTTGTCATAGAGAAATTCCACATAAGTCTGGTTCACAGGTTTCATCAGACTTCTAAATCTTTGCCTATAAGCTTCTAGTACAAATTCATAAGCTTTAAGTATAACCTGCTTTACAGTATCATAATCAGCTGCGGGCCATATAAACCTATTGTGCTTTACATCTAAAGACACTTTATAAAAGGACAAGCCAGCCCTCTTTTGGCCAGTGTGAACTCAGAGCAACTTTCTCAAGATGCTGGAAGTATTTATCCACTTCTGCCTCATTAAATGGAGGAACCAGTTTAACTTCCTGAATAGCAATAAATGGTACAACCGGTTTCCTAGAACCAGAAGCCGTATTCTCAAGCTTTATCTTCTGCATCTGTAGCTCAAACTGCCTCTGTTTCCTTGCTTCTTTCCTCTGTTTATCTGCTTCTTCCCATGGTTTATCTGCTTCTTCCCTTGGTTTATCTGTTTCTTCCCTTGGTTTATCTGCTTCTCTGGCAGCAAACTGCCTCTGTCTTTCTTTATCCTCTAACCTCATTTGTTCCAATCATAACTGGATCTCCTCTTTACTTACAGGAAACTTCTCTAACACTTTCTCATCAATGTCCCCCTTAGATACATAGTACTCAGCTATTTTCCTCTGAATCACTGGCTTTGTCATAGCCGGCTTTATCTCAGTAAGTTCCAGCTCTTTAGCAATTTCTAGCACCTCACCCTTTTTCACTTTTGCCAATACCTCAGGAGTTGGCAATGCCAGAAATTCCCCAACATCCATTGCTGCTGATTTTCACACACAAACGAACAAAACCAAAAGGAATCGGGTATTTCCCCTTTCCCAATCAGATCAATAATTGAACAATCCTGTGTACAGTTCTGGTCACCGAATTATAGGAAAGAGGTCAACAAATTAGAGAGAGTACAGAGGAGATTTACTAGAATATTACCTGGGTTTCAGCACCTAAGTTACAGAGAAAGGTTGAACAAGTTAGGTCTTTATTCTTTGGTGCGTAGAAGGTTGAGGGGGGACTTGATAGAGGTATTTAAAATTAAGAGGGGGATAGATAGAGTTGATGTGGATAGGCTTTTTCCATTGAGAGTAGGGGAGATTAAAACAAGAGGACATGAGTTGAGAGTTAAGGGGCAAAAGTTTAGAGGTAACACGAGGGGGAACTTGTTTACTCAGAGAGTGGTAGCAGTGTGGAGCAAGCTTCCAGTAGAAGTGGAAGAGGGAAGTTTGATTTTGTCATTAAAAAAAAATTGTTAGGTATATGGACAGGAAAGGAATGGAGGGTTATGGGCTGAGTGCAGGTAGGTGGGACTAGGTGAGAGTAAGCATTCAGCACGGACTAGAAGGGCCGCGATGGCCTGTCTCCATGCTGTAATTGTTATATGGTTATTAAGCAGCAAATTTGTTCATATCTGGACGTGCCCTCAATTTTTGTTATGCACCAGTAGCAATAGATATGAAATTGAGTCAGGGTTTTATAAATAAACAATGAAATTTACTAACCTCTACTCAAAAATATTGAAAAGTGGACAAACGACTACTTAAATGGAAATTAACAGTGTTATGCATCTATAGTTATCAAACAGTTGAACTTAGAGACAACTCAAGCACAGTCTTAAGGTGGTAGTTTAATAAGGCAATAGACAATAGGTGCAGGAGCAGGCCATTCAGCGCTTCTAGCCAGCACAGCCATTCAATGTGACCATGGTTGATCATTCACAATCAGTACCCCGTTCCGGCCTTCTCCCCATATCCCTTGATTCCGCTATCTATAAGAGCTCTATCTAACTCTTTCTTAAAAGCATCCAGAGAATTGGCCTCCACTGCTTTCTGAGGCAGAGCATTCCATAGATCCACCACTCTCTGGGTGAAAAAGTCTTTCCTCAACTCTGTTCTAAATGGCCTACCCCTTATTCTTAAAATGTGGCCTCTGGTTCTGGACGCCACCAACATTGGCAACATGCTTCCTGCCTCTAGTGTGTCCAATCCCTTAATAATCTTATATGTTTCAATCAGATCCCCTCTCATCCTTCTAAATTTCAGTGTATACAAGCCCAGTTGCTCCAATCTTTCAACATATGACAGTCCCACCATCCCGGGAATCAACCTTGTGAACCTGTGCTGCACTCCCTCAATAGCAAGAATGTCCTTCCTCAAATTTGGAGACCAAAACTGAACACAATACTCCGGGTGTGGTCTAACCAGGGCCCTTTACAACTGCAGAAGGACCTCTTTACTCCTATACTCAACTCCCCTTGTTATGAAGGCCAACATGCCATTAGCTTTCTTCACTGCCTGCTGTACCTGCATGCTTACTTTCAGTGACTGATGAACAAGGACACCTAGATCTCATTGTACTTCCTATTTTCTTAACTTGACACCATTCAGATAGTAATCTGCTTTCCTGTTCTTGCCACCAAAGTGGATAACCTCACATTTATCCACATCAAACTGCATCTGCCATGCATCTGCCCACTCACCCAACCTGTCCAAGTCACCCTGCATTCTCCTAACATCCTCCTCATATTTTACACTACCACCCAGCTTTGTGTTAACTGCAAATTTGCTAATTTTACTTTTAATCCCTTCATCTAAACCATTAATGTCCATAAAATCAATAAGTCCACATGATTCATAAAGTAAGTGAGAGGAGAGACTTCCTGAACCAGTGATGAGTGATTCTTGAATAAAAGACAAAACTGTCGATGCAGATCCCAGCTGAGTAATGCCGTTTCCGAAAAGATCACGAAAAATAAGATTTCTCAAAGTAACTGACCTTTCACTGGAGGTGGTCACCACACAACTGAGACCCTGCAGGGGGTAACTAAAAGTGTGTGCCACAATTCACATCAATCACTTCGAGACATAGAGAACGCCATTGATTTCTCTCCAATTTTTTGAGTTTGCACAAAACTGGTAATTCTTCACTCTCTCTCTCCTACGATTATGTAACCGCCAACTGTGACTCCCAACAGAACAACTATGCCACAAACTACGGTCTCCCCTTTTATACCGGCTGGAATATGCCATCATATGACATCACATCACCCCACTATCAAGAGACAATTACATCATACCAATATCAGGAGACAATTACATTATGCTCACGAGAAACTCACAGTACAGGTAATAATATATATGTTTGTTAATTGATATGATGGCTATAGTGTGCCAATACTTTGTCAGACAGATGTTAAAGGAATTTCAGAAGTAATGGGTGGGATTTATGTATATAAGAACTTCCATCAACCATGAATGTAAGATAGAATCAAATGATTTTTAGTTGTCAATTTCGTAACATGGAAGATTTTTGATTCTCCACCAGGATTGATAAAGAATTAGGAAAATTTTTATCAGCTCTTCTTTACATCCCTGCATATGTTTATGGTATTCTTTCAGCTTTTCTGACATCAGGCAGTGAAATGTGGAAGATTTAAAAAGGGCACAGCCTTAAACAGCGGGCAGCGTCATTTGCGGGCAGTGGAATGAGCCGGGGGCAGAGTGTAAGCTTAAGGGCTTTGGTTCAACGGGCTTAGGTGGAAGTGGGCGAGGCAAGATAGGTTTAGGTTTCAGTTTCTCCTGTTATTTGAGGAAAGGGGAAGTATGAGGGCAGCCTGTTCTTCTCAGTGTCGGATGTGGGAGGTCCTGAAGTCTCCTAGCCTCCCGGACGTCCACATCTGCGCTTGGTGCGCTGAGCTGCAGCTCCTAAGGGACTGTGTTATGGAACTGGAGCTGCATCTCGATGACCTTCGTCTCGTCAGGGAGAGTGAGAAGTTGATACAGTGGAGTTACAGGCAGGTGGTCACACCAGGGCCACGGGAGGCAGGCAGGGTTAGTGTCACAGTTAGGAGGGGGAATGGGAAGAGTCAGGTACTAGAGAGTACCCTAGTGGCTGTACCCCTTGACAATAAGTACTCCTGTTTGAGGACTGTTGGGGGGGGAACAGCCTACCTGGGGGAAGCAACAGTGGCCGTGCCTCCGGCACAGAGTCCGGCCCTGTAGCTCAGTAGGGTAAGGAAAGGAAGGGGAAGGCAGTAGTAACAGGAGACTCGATAGTTAGGGGGTCAGACAGGCCATTCTGTGGATGCAATCAGGAGACCTGGATGGTAGTTTGCCTCCCTGGTGCCAGGGTCTGGGTTTTTTCTGATCGCGTCCAAGCAACCATTAGGAAGGGAGTTGAGAAGAAGGACTGCAAAGATAATAATCTCAGGATTACTGCCTGTGCCACACGACAGTGAGAATAGGAATGGAATGAGATGAAGGATAAATGCGTGGCTGAGGGATTGGAGCAGGGGTCAGGGATTCAAATTCCTGAATCATTGGGACCTCTTTTGGGGCAGGTGTGATCTGTGCAAAAAGGATGGGTTACATTTGAATTCTAGGGGGACCAATATCCTGGCAGGAAGGTTTAATAGAGCTGTTAGGGAGGGTTTAAACTGTAATTTGGCAGGGGGGTGGGAACTGGAATGATGGAGCAGAGGAGAGGGAAAACAGTAATAGATCTAAGGTAGTGAGCAGTAAGGATGTCAGGAAGGACAGGTAGGTGATGGAGCAAATTTGCAACCATTGCGATGAGTTGCAGTGCAATCAATGCAAAAAGTACCAAATACTGGACTTAAGATGTTATACTTAAATGCACGCAGCATAAGGAATAAGGTGGATGATCTAGTTGTACAGTTACAGATTGGCAGATATGATATTGTGGCCATCACTGAGACGTGGCTAAAGGGTGCATGTCTCTGGGAGCTGAACGTCCAAGGATACACGTTGTATCGGAAGGATAGGCAGGTAGGCAGAGGGGGTGGCGTGGCTTTAATGGTAAGAAATTATATTAAATCTTTAGAAAGAGTTGACATAAGATCGGAAGGTACAGAATCTTTATGGGTTGAGCTAAGAAATTGCAGGGGTAAAAGGACCCTGATGGCAGTTATATACAGGCCTCCTAACAGCTGCAGTGATTTGGAATACAAATTACAACAGGAAATAGAAAAGGCTTGCCAGAAGGGCAGCGTTATGATAATTGTGGGGGATTTTAACGTGTGAGTGGCTTGGGAAAATGAGGTTGGCACTGGATCTCAAGAGAGAGAAATTGTAGAATGTCTACGAGATGGCTTTTTAGAACAGCTTGTTGTTGAGCCCACTAGGGGATCGGCTGTACTGAATTGGGTATTGTGTAATGAACCAGAGGTGATTAGAGAGATGGAAGTGAATGAACCGTTGGGAGGCAGTGATCACAACATGATTGAGTTCACTGTGAAATTCGAGAAAGAGAAGCCGAAATCCAATGTGTTGATATTTCAGTGGAGTAAAGGAAATTGCAGTGGCATGAGAGAGGAACTGGCCAAGGTTGACTGGAAAGGGACATTAGCAGGAAGGACGGCAGAGCAGCAGTGGCTGGAGTTTATGCAAGAAGTGAGAAAGGTGCAAGACAGATATATTCCAAAGAGGAAGAAATTTTTGAATGGAAACAGGATGCACAAAAAGGCTGACAAGAGAAGTCAAAGCCAAAGTTAAAGCAAAGCAGAGGGCATACAAGGAAGCAAACATCGTAGGAAGACAGAACATTGGGAAGTTTTTAAAAGTTTACAAAAGGAAACTAAGAAGGTCATTAAGAGGGAAAAGATGAACTATGAAAGGAAGCTAGCAAGTAATATCAAAGGGGGTACTAAAAGCTTTTTCAAGTATATAAAGAGTAAAAGACAGGTGAGAGTAGATATAGGACCGATAGAAAATGATGCTGGAGAAATTGTAATGGGAGATAGGGAGATGGTGGAGGAACTGAACAAGTATTTTGCATCAGTCTTCACTGAGGAAGACATCAGCAATATACCAGCCATTCAAGGGTGTCAGGGAAGAGAAATATGTGCAGTCACAGTTACAACAGAGAAAGTACTCAGGAAGCTGGATAATCTGTTAGATAAATCTCCTAGACCAGATGGAATGCACCCTCATGGTCTGGAGGAAGTAACAGTGGAGATTGCGGAGGCATTAACAATTTTTCCATTGAGCAGAAACTTTTGAAATCTAAAAGTCAATTTTATATACATGGAGATAAGTCAGGTAAATTGTCGGCCGTTCATAAAGCAACATAAAGCAATTATGGATAGAAGGCAGATTTTGAAAATATGAAGAACTGATAGAACTGAAACATCAGATTGTCAGGAAATTAATAAAGTATTTTTAGATTTCTACTCTAACCTTTATAAATCTAATTTTCCAGACAACACTACTTTTATGAATAGATTCTTGCAAGGATTGAATATACCCAAAATTTCAATTCAAGGTATGAATACGTTAGATGCGCCTATTAAACGAGAGGAAATAGCAAGGACTATATCTTCTTTTCAATCAGGTAAAGCTCTGGGCCTGGATAGATTTACAGTAGAATTTTTTAAGACATTTACTGAAATATTTACACCAAATTACACCAAATATTTATACGATTTATGCCAAATTTTCGTTGATTCTATATCTTCTGGGACCCTCCCAAAATCTTTCTATGAGGCATTAATTTAATTAATTCCTAAAAAAGAAAAAAGGTTTCTCTGAATGTGTCTCTTAATGACCAATTTCCTTTTTAAATGTGGATTCTAAGATTCTTTCTAAGATTTGGTCAGAGAGGTGTGATAATATTTACCTAAGGTTATTTCTCAGGATCAAACTGGATTTATTAAGAATAGAGATTCATATTTTAATATTCAGAGATTATTGAACATTATTCATTCCTCTCCATACCAAAGAATCCAAATGTGTTGTTTCGCTTGATGCAGAGAAAGCCCTTGATTGGGTAGAATGGTCGTATTTATTTGAGGTTTTAGAAAAATTAAATTTTGGTCCAGGTTTTATTTCCTGGATTTAGCTGATCTATCAAGCTCTTTTGGCGGCAGTTATAAATAACAATCAAAAATCTCTTTATTTTAGGCTATGCAGAGGTACTTGGCAGGGTTATCCACTTAGTCTGCTGTTGTTCAACCTGGTTTTAGAACTTTTTGCTATTGCTCTTCAGGACTCCAACAATGTTCAAGGTATTAAGAGAGGAGATAAAGTGCATAATGTTTCATTGTATGCAGATGACTTGTTAGTTTATATTTCAGATCCTAAGAAATCTATTCCTTCTATGTTATCTATATTTTCTGAATTTATTAGCTTTTCTGGATATAAATTAAATTTGTACAAAAGTTAGTTATTTCCTATTAATAACTACTTGGATCAATATGATCAAATTCCTTTTAGCATTGCTAAAAATAACTTTACTTAACTTGGTATTAAAATTACCAAAAATTTTAAGGACCTGTATAAATATAACTTTCTTCTATTAATTGAATACATGCAACAAGTACTTTCTAGATGATCACATAAGACATTATCATTAATTGGTCGAATTAATGCTATTAAAATTATAGTGTTACCGAAGTTCTTTTTGTATTCCAAATAATCCCTTCCTTTGTTCCTAAACTGTTTTTTGATAGAATAGACTCTAAAATTCTATCTTATATTTGGAATAATAAAAATCCTAGATTGAGTAAACCTCTATTACAGAAATTAAAAAAGCATGATGGTATGGCTTTGCCAAATTTTAGAATGTATTACTGGGCAATTAATATTCGATATATTTCATTTTGCATTCATTATTCAGACATGCATGACTGTCCTTTATGGGTGGATTTGGAGAAAAACTCAGTGAATGGGTATTCTTTGGCCTCTTTACTGGGAACTCCTCTTCTTTTTTTGCTTTCTAAGATTGGTAGTCGAGACCTCAATCCCATTATTAAACGTACATTAAGAATTTGATTTCAGTTTCGTAGATTTTTTTGAGTTTAATAACTTTGTTCTTTCTAGTAAAATCCATCGTAATTATTTTTAAACCATCAATTTCAGATCAGACCTTTTTAATTTGAAAAACCAAATAGACAATAGACAATAGGTGCAGGAGTAGGCCATTTGACCCTTCGAGCCAGCACCATCATTCAATGTGATCATGGCTGATCATCCACAATCAGTACCCCATTCCTGCCTTCTCCCCATATCCCTTGACTCTATCGTTAAGAGCTCTATCTAACTTTTTCTTAAAAGCATCCAGAGAATTGGTCTCCACTGCCTTCTGAGGCAGAGCATTCCTTAGATCCACAACTCTCCGGGTGAAAAAGTTTGTCCTCAGCTCCAGTCTAAATGGCCTACCCCTTATTCTTAAACTGTGGCCTTTGGTTCTGGACTCCCCTAACATTGGGAACATGCTTCCTGCCTCTAGTGTGTCAAATCCCTTAATAATCTTAGAAAAAGGAATAATAACGTTTTTAGACTTGCTTATGGGGGTTTGTTTAATGTTTTTCACTCAGCTGGTGGACAAATATGACTTATTTAATGCACATTTTTTAGATATTTACAAATTAGGAATTTTTTTACGTAGTTTGCTTCCAAATCTTCCCTCTGCTTATTCACACAATATGATAGATACTCTTTTTCAGGTTAAACCATTTCAAAAAGGATTCATAGCTATAATTTATAGATGGTTATTGAATTTGCGGATGGTATCTAACGATAAAATTAAAGCTGCGTGGGAATTGGAATTTTGAGAGTCACTTTCAGATAATCAATGGGATAATATTTTTCATTTGGTAAATACATCATCTATTTGTGCCTATCATTCCTTGATACAGTTCAAGGTAGTACATCAGGCACATATGTCAAAGAATAAATTAGCCTGTATCTTTCCCAATATTAATCCTATTTGCGACAGATGTAATATTGAGGTGGCTACTTTAACTCATATGTTTTGTTCTTGTATCAAGACAGATAATTTTTGGAAAGATGTCTTTAAAACTTTATCAAAAGTCTTGAATTTGGACCTACAACTGAATTTATTTACAGCAATTTTTGGGATCACTCCACTGGAAGCAGGATGTATTCCTGTTTCTGCTCAACGGATGATAGCTTTTACAACTTTATTGGCTAGGAGAGCCATTTTGCTTAAATGGAAAGACTCTAATCCACCTACTGTTTTTTATTGGCTTACCTCCATTATGTCCTGTCTATGTTAAGAGAAAATAAGAAATTGGACATTTGATATATCCTTTACATTTGAAGAAACCTGGCGACCTTTTATTCAATATTTTTATATGGTTTGATTTATTGCTTTTCCAGTTACACTTTGTACTTTCTTGAAACTTTGGATTTGATCAGAGTGTTTCTCTTTTTTCTTGATTTTGCTCTCAGTATGGGCTGTCCAGTCCCTTTTCTTCTCTCTTTTTCTTTTTTTCCTGTTTTTTTTGTTTAGTGGGGGTTTTATGTATATAAAAATTATAAAAGTTTCTTTATCTTTTTTCTTCTTTTCATGGAATGATGAGGAGAATTGATTATCTTATTTTTATTATATACTATTAGATTCATACTATGTATGATCTTGATAATGTTTATTTTTCATTTTATATGAATTGTTATCAATATAGATATTTGAGATAATTCTCCTCTTGTTTGTATATATGTACTTTTTTAATTAATAAAAAGATTGATAAAGAAAGAAAACCAATGTCTAATCTAACTTACTACCTCATCCTGAATGCCAAGCATTTGAACCTTCTTGACCTGCCTGCCATGTGGGACCTTATCAAATGCCTTACTAAAGTCCATCTAAACAACATCCAATGTCTTAACTTCATTCACTTTCTTGGTAACCTCCTCTAAAAATACCCTACAACATTCTTTAGTAATGATCCACTACACATGAAGCCATGTTGATCAATCCATGTCTATCCGAACACATACATCTGGTCCCTTTGGATACATTGCAATAATTTTCCCTTATCAGTCTCATCAGCCTATAATTTCATGGTTTCTGTTTAGAGTCTTTTTTAAAACATCAGGACAACACTGGATATCCTCCGATCCTCTAGTACCTAGCCTTTTGCTAAGGATGTTTTAAATATCCCTGCTAGTGCCCTGGCAAGTTCCTTGTCAGGCCCTGGGGATTTACCCACCCTGATTTGCCTCAGGACAGCAAACACTTCCTCCTCTGTAATCTGTACAGGGTCCATGAAGTTGGTGCCGCTTTGCCTCACTTCTACAGACTATCTGTCTCCTGAGAAAACACAGATGCAAAGAATGCATTTGAGATCTCCCCCATCTGCTTTGGCTCCACGCGCAGATTACCATTCTGGTCTTCCAGAGGACCAATTTTGTCGCTAGCAATTCTTTGATCTTAACATACCTGTAGAATCTCAGAGGAATCTCCTTCATGTTGTCTTCTAGAGCAACGCAATGTCATCTTTTAGCCTTCCTAATTTCTTTATTACGTGTTCTCTTGAATTTCTTGTTCTCCATAAGCACCCCATCTGTTCCTACTTGCCTATACCTGCTATGTACCTCTTTTCATCTCTTAACCAGAGCCTCAATGTCTCTTAAAAATAAGGTTCTTTACCTTTTATTCTGACAAATACATAAGACCACAAGACATAGGAGCAGATCGTTTTGCGGCAAAGTTGGCAAATGATACGAAGATAGGTGGAGGGGTAGATAGTGCTGAGGATGCTATGAGATTGCAGCAGGGCTTATACAAATTAAAAGAATGGGCAAAAGAGTGGCAGATAGAATACAGAGTTGGAAAATGTATATTAATGTATTTTGGTAAGTCCTCCGGGGCCATGCCAAAATCAAGTGATTCTCGAAAGATCACGATCAATGCATTTGTTATCTCTTCAGTGACTTCTCTCAGGTCTCTGGGATATAGTCCATCTGCCCCCTGATACTCACGGACCTCTGACACACAGCAGGTATCTTACACGGTAAAGACTGAAGCAAAGTATTTATTAAGTTCATCTGCCATTTCTTTGTCCCCCCATTACTACCTCACCAGCATCATTTTCCAGTGGTCCAACACTCCCCTCCCTTTTATGCTTTATATAACTGAAAAAAAAACTTCTTGTAACCTGCTTTATATTATCAGCTACCTTACCCTCAAATTTCATCTTTTCCCGTCTTATAACTTTATAGTTATCTTTTTTTGGATTTTAAAAGCTTCCCAATCAACCATCTTCCCACTTAATTTTGCTACCTTATATGCCTTTCCTTGGCTTTTATGCAGTGCTTAACTTCCCCTATCAGTCACGGATACCTACCCCTCCCATTTGAGAATTTCTCCTATGGGACATAATTATCCTGCGGCTTGTGAACTATTCCCAGAAACTTCAGCCACTTCTGCCCTGCTGACATCCCTGCCAGTATCCCCCTCCAATCCACCTGAGCAAGCTCCTCTCTCATGCCTCTGCAATTTGCATTATTCTATTGCCATACTGATACATGTGAGTTATGCTTTCCCCTGTCAATTTGCAGTATGACTTCAATCATATTGAGATCACTGCGTCTTCAGTATTGCTTTATGTTAAGCCCCCTAACAGGGTCTGGGTTATTACACAACACCAGTCTAAGATAGTCTTTCCCCGAGTAAGTTCAACCCCAAGCTGCTCTGAAAAGCTATCTTGAAGGCATCCAACAAATTCTCAAACCCCTTGTATATTGAACTCCCCATTATAATTGTGACATTGTAGCGGTGTGCTACACACAGCACTGGAATAACAACACGCAGACGGTGAGTTGCAGTTGTGTTAAAGATTTATTCAAACTTCGCGGCCTCGCTTTTAAGCCTTCACGTTTCCACCCTCCCTGGGCAGGAATACTGTAGGGGGCGCATATTCACTGTCCCTTCCCGCGCGTGGGCTTTTCCCCTTGCTGGTGAAGAAGGCCTGGTTCCCTTTTTGGGGCCGGCCTCTCTGCTGGTGCACACCGTTTTGTGAGCCGGTTCAAGTGCGCTGGAAAGTGGGTCACCACAACATTACCCTTATTAGATGTCTTTCCAGCTCACTTTGTAATCTCAACCCCACATCTTGTCTAGTATTCGGAGGCCTATATATGATTCCCAAAATGTTGGGTTTTTTTCACCCTTGCAGTTTCTTAACTTCACCCACAAATATTCAACATTCTCTGACCTTATGTCAGCTCTGTCTAAAGACGTACTTCCATCTCTTACCAATAGAGCCACACCACTGACGATGCCTTCCTGCCTGTCCTTTCAATACAAAGTACATCCTTTGATCTTAAACTCCAAACTACAACCTTCTTTCAGCCGCAACTCAGTGATGCACACAACCTCATACCGGCCAAGCTCTAATTGTGGCACAAATCCGTCCACTTTATTCCGAATGCTATGTACATTTAAATACAGCTCCTTCAAGTCATATTACACATTACATGATCTACTTGTAAACCTGTTGGCTCATCCTCAGCTCAATTATACTGGTTCCCATCCCTCTACCACATTAGTTTAAACCCCTCCCATACAAGCTTTGTGCTTTGCATCACCAAGCATCTACACTCCCATCTGCCAGAAAAAAGTGGGATCTCCCAGTGGCCATCCACTTTAATTCCTCTTCTTTTCCCAGTCCGTCATGTCAGTCTATGGCCTTCTCTACTGTCACGATTAGACCACACTAAATTCTCTGAGTAACTCTGTAAAAGATGGAGAAGGGGTAATCTGAATATAAAGAGTAATTAACCATGTGACAGAGTGCCCTTCACAATTTTCTCCATCCTTAAGCAATTTCTATCGGAAAGTTCAATGCCCCTTTGTAGCACAAAGAGTACAGCAGCTTCTCCAACCTGAAAATGTAGGCAAAATTAGGCTATGCAGCCCATCGAGTCTGCACTGCCCTTTTAGGATATGTGGTACAAAACTGTTGACAGTACTCCGTGCGGCCTGACTAGTGTCTTATAAAGGCTCAGAATTATCTCCTTGCTTTTATATTCTATTCCTCTTGAAATAAATGCCAACATTACATTTGGCTTTGTTACCACAGACTCAACCTGTAAATTAACCTTCTGGGAATCTTGCACAAGTCTTGCATAAGTCCCTCTGCAGCTCTAACGTTTGAACCTTCTTCCCATTTAGATTAACAGCCCACACTTTTGTTCCATTTACCAAAATGCATTATCATACATTTCCCAACACTGTATTCATTTGATGTTAAGTTCCAACTACGGCTTTCTTTTTTAGTCACAGCTCAGTGATGCCCACAACGTCATACCGACCAATCTCTAATTGCGCCATGAGTTCTTCCACCTTATTCCAAATACTACGCGCATTTAAATGCAGCACTTTGCATCCTGCATTCTTTGCCCTTTTGACTTTTGCCTCTGTGGTACAATTTAGCTCTTGGCTCTTTCTGCATTTGTACCCAATCATTGGCTTGTCTCCACTTCTGCCTAACCTGTATCCCAAGATCAGCTGCACTTCCAGCAGTGCCAAAGCACTGCCATTCATCCAGTACCTGAGATGTCAGTTCAGCTCAAGCCTCATATTTTCCTTCCCAGTCGGATGTCAGTAAGAACCCAGAGAACACTCCCAGCCTACAATGACTTTGGCTCCGCAGATATAATTTGGCATTTCTCAACCAGTGATGTAATAGTGAAAACCAGCTCAGAATTTAAATCAATCACTGATTAATTAATTCATCTTTTCATAACAAACAACTCCTAGACACTAGAATACCACAGCACAGTACAGGCCCTCTGGCCCTCGATGTTGTGCCGACCCATATTGTAACGTTCTCCTTCGGGTGTACTAATAACGCCGAATTCAACGTCGAGATAAACCACAGTCAATGAAACCAGATCGCAGTAAGATTAACCATTTACTGTTCACTCTTCACATTAACATATGGTGAAAACTGTTGATAAAACAATACAAGATTGATACAGTATTTGTTCCTTCCTTAATGTCACATTTCAATTGCAAATACTTGCAAAGGTGACTATAACTACATTACACTAAGGTGCAGTATACAGGCAGAGTTTACCTGCTCCATTGACTACTTTAAATACACTTCAATGCAAACTATCTGCAACTCTTTAACTAACGAAAGCATAAACATTATCGACCGTCGTTACTTTTAACAGGATCGGCATTAACATCTTAGTTCAATATATCGATTATCTATTAACTTACAGCATTGCTCTCACTGTGATTTCTAATGCCTGCAAAACAACTTCTGCTCAGGTGTGCCTCGTGGTGAGCCCCCACCCTCGCGTTAATTTCAAACCGGTACTTTCCCACAAGACGCGGCGAAACCGGATGTGACGTCATCGCATGCCGATATATTTTACATGCAATGAATATACTTTAAACACTTCTAATTCTAACTAGAAAATACTATCGAATGAATTACTAAGCGAAAATATTATAAACTAAATAACTGTCGTAAAGACAGCACACTCCCCGCTTGACCTTCGTAAGGTCATAATGAACAGAGTACAAAACTTAGTCTCTTAATCAGTCATTAGGTAGAAGTAGAGTAACTTCTGTAACTGGCCTTTGGTAAATTTTCACATCGCCTTGGTCGGTAGACTTCAATTCGATCTTCCTGACATGTCCATCCCCGCTAGGGAATGTAGCAGTGATTCTGGCCATTGGCCAGCTGTTGCGGGCGATTTGCTTGTCCCTGAGCAGGACTAAGTCTCCAACTTGAAGATTCCTGCGGGGTTCTGTCCACTTTTGTCTCTGTTGCAACAAAGGTAGATATTTTTGTCTCCAGCGAGACCAGAGCTGATTTGCCAGAGCCTGGACTTGTCTCCATTGCTTTGTGTACAAATCCTCATCTGAGAAGTCTCCTGGTGGAGGGGGAGCTCCTGCCTTCTGCGTAAGGAGCACTGATGGCGAAAGTATGAAGGGGTTTTCTGGATCAGAAGACACAGGTTGGAGTGGTTGTGCGTTTATAATGGCTGTGACCTCTGCCATTAGGGTGCACAGTACCTTGTGGGTCCATCGGGTGCGTTGCTGCATCTCAGGTTTCCTTTTCCGGGTTTTCCGTAAGGACGTGAACCGTTTGACTGCCTGCTCTTTGTTATCTGGTGAGTGCTGGCGTGGTTCTCTGAAAGGCAATGGGGCAACCCCATTATTTGCTTCATCTCTGAAGACCTTGGTGTCCTTTGTTTTTAAAGAAATGGCATCTTGAGCTGATTGTGCAAGTTTATTTCCGTGCTCGGTTTGAACGAAAACTGACTGACCTAACGTCTCGTCAGTTACTTTATGCTTGTTAACGTCTTGTTGTGCTTCCTTAATGCACAGGACACTCGGGCAGGGTTGAAAGAATGAATGGCGGCCACCCTCTAGCACATTGGTCTTGAGTGTGTTAACCATCGGTTTGTGTACGTCTTCAGGGCACACCCCTCCTATCACCACCCAGCCTAGATCCAAGCGTTGTGCAAAGGGGGCGTCGTGTGGTCCATTGACCTGCTGCCTAACCTTGTGTACCCGGATTACATCTCTTCCTAATAGCAGGAGTATTTCCGCTTTTGGATCCAGTTCTGGGATGTGTTTGGTGATGTGGTGGATGTGGCTGGTGTAGCACCGCACTTGGTGTCGGGATCTCAGTGCGGTTATTCATGATTTCATTGCACTCTAAGAGCGGAGGGAGACAGATGACGACTTTACCATCCAGGGACTCGATCTGGATGCCTTCGGCCTTCCTTCCTTGGGTTTCCATGTTGCCTGAGCAAGTTTTGAGGTAGTATGGGAACTGCTCACTCTCAATGTTGAACAATTTAAAGAACTCTGGACTGACTAGTGAGCGATTGCTCTGATCGTCCAGAATCACATAGGCTTTGATGGCCTTGTCTTTGGCTCCTTTAGGGTACACCTTAGTGAGGCAGATCTTGGAACAAGAACGGCTTGACTGAGCTTGACCGCAAACTTCTGTACATTTCGTGCTGACAACTGTTGACCTAGAGTGAGCCTCTCCCTCCCCGCCGTCCTGTTGTGGGGGTGAAGGAGCGTTGTCGGTTTGCGGTGACAGGCCGGAATGCATGGCCCCGACGTGATCCATGCTATCACATTCCGGACACTTCACGGCGATCGTACACTCTCTGGCGAGGTGAGAGGTTGAGGAACAGCATCTAAAACATATTCTTTTCTCCTTGAGAAGGGCCGTCCTCTCTTCAAGGGGTTTTTCCCTAAACATTCTGCATCCTTTGAGGGGGTGAGGTTTGTTATGCAATGGACAATACTTGCCAGGGTCGTTGTTAGTTGTAAGGGCTTCAGTCTTGAGCACTGACACGGGTTTATCAATGTTGAAAACATTCAAAGAGGATCTACCTGGCTTGGTGTAAATCGTACTGTTTCCTGGACCCGCGAGGCTAGGGTCGTTTCGCTTCTTCGCCTCCCTGCACACAAACCTAGTGAGGAGCTCAAAGGGAGGAAATCGATCATCGTGCTCTTCCTTGTATTCTAAAGCAACGGACAGCCACCTGTCCTGCAGCCCAAAAGGAAGTTTGTCCACGACTTGTCTAATCCCGGATGGAGTATCTAGATATACTAGACCAGCTGAGTAGCCATCTTCTTTGGCGCCTTGGATCTCCATGAGTAAATCTCCGAATTCTCTTAACTTAATGTGATCTTTGGCTGACACCTTAGGAAAGTTTTCCAGACGTCGATATAGCGCCGCTTCAATAATTTCGGGGGCCCCATAGCCCTCCCGAAGTCTCTCCCACGCTTTGCTTAAGGCTAGTTCGGGTTTGTTGATGTACACTGAACGTATGCGTCTCACCTGGTCGCGTGATTCTTTCCCCAGCCATTTCTCCATAAGGTCCAACTTTTGGGTTGCACTGAGCTGGACTCCGTCGATCGCGTTGGTGAATGTCGAGTACCATGCACAGTAATTTTCAGGTTTATCGTCAAACTGGTACAGTCCCGAAGTGATGAGATCCCGTCGTGCTAAATACTGCATCGTGGGATCGGCTGTAAGCGGCATGCGGGCTGGAGAAGTACGTTGGCGCCTATATGACTGAGAGCGTACGTTTCTCATGGAATTTGCCATCCTGGATCCGACCTCTGCATCTCTTCGCATCAAACTTTGTAAGTTTGGTGTTGAGAAGTATCGGTTGTCAGCTCTTTCATTCTTGACTTCATCACGGAGTCGCGAGGGTAAATTTTCTCCCTTGTATGGATGTGATGCAATCGTGCCTCTCTGGGGATCCTCGTAGCTGGGGAAGTTATCGAATACGTATGGAGAGGAGAGACGAGCCTGCCTGTCTATTTGAGATTGTACATAGTCGCTTGTGCGTTCCAGTCTGGTCCTTTCTAAAGTAGATCTTACTTCGGTCCAATCACGCGACCCTTCAGCTTCTTCTATGTACTCTGCTTCCGCCTTGGCAGCTTCTTCTTCTCTTTCTAGCTGCAGCGCTTGCAACTCTGTTGATATTTTTGCCATTTCCAACTGGGTTTCAGCTTCTCTGGCGGCCGCTTCACTTTGTCTGGCGACCGCTTCACTTTGTCTGGCGGCCTCTTCACTTTGTCTAGCGGCCCTTTCCTTCTGGATTTTGGCTTCTCTGGTGGCCTGTTCCATTTTCAAAACTGCTTCTTGTCTGGCGTAATGCAGTCGCACCTTGGTGGCTTCTGCCTTGGCTCTTGCCTGGGTGGACTTACTTGATGTCGCTCTACTGCCCTTGTCGCTGGGCGCCATCGACTTGATCCCGGATCGAGCTGACACTGCAGCACTTGGAACACCTGATAATGCCTGGGTGGGCTTACTTGATGTCGGTTTACCGCCCTTGTCGCTGGGCGGCGTCGACTTAATGCTGGATCGAGCTGACATTGCAGCACTTGAAACACCTGATAATGCCGCTTTTTCACTGTAACGTTCTCCTTCGGGTGTACTAATAACGCTGAATTCAACGTCGAGATAAACCACAGTCAATGAAACCAGATCGCAGTAAGATTAACCATTTACTGTTCACTCTTCACATTAACATATGGTGAAAACTGTTGATAAAACAATACAAGATTGATACAGTATTTGTTCCTTCCTTAATGTCACATTTCAATTGCAAATACTTGCAAAGGTGACTATAACTACATTACACTAAGGTGCAGTATACAGGCAGAGTTTACCTGCTCCATTGACTACTTTAAATACACTTCAATGCAAACTATCTGCAACTCTTTAACTAACGAAAGCATAAACATTATCGACCGTCGTTACTTTTAACAGGATTGGCATTAACATCTTAGTTCAATATATCGATTATCTATTAACTTACAGCATTGCTCTCACTGTGATTTCTAATGCCTGCAAAACAACTTCTGCTCAGGTGTGCCTCGTGGTGAGCCCCCACCCTCGCGTTAATTTCAAACCGGTACTTTCCCACAAGACGCGGCGAAACCGGATGTGACGTCATCGCGTGCTGATATATTTTACATGCAATGAATATACTTTAAACACTTCTAATTCTAACTAGAAAATACTATCGAATGAATTACTAAGCAAAAATATTATAAACTAAATAACTGTCGTAAAGACAGCACACATATATTCCTTAAAAAAGTACTAAACCCACACTATCCCGTAACCCTCCATTTTTCTTTCATCCATGTGCCTGTCCAAGAGGCTCTTAAATACCTCAAATGTTTTAGCCTCCACCACCATCCTTGGCAAGTCATTCCAGGCACCCACAATCCTCTGTGTAAAAAACTTACCCCTCATGTCTCTCCTAAACTTCCCTCCCTTAACTTTGTACATATGCCCTCTGGTGTTTGTTATTCTGGGAAACAGGTATTGGCTATCCACCCTATCTATGCTTCTCATTATCTCGTAGACCTCTATCAAATCCCCTCTCATCCTTCTACACTCCAAAGGGAAAAGTCCCAGCGCTGTTAACCTTGCTTTGCTGCTTCTTTGTAATTAGAAGAGCCAACCAGCTCCTCTCCACCACCATCCTCCTCTGTCTGGTAGAATTGATCCTCACCCTCAACATCTTTTCCTTTGGCTCCTCTCCCTTTCTTCAGACTCCAGGACTACACATGGGCAACTGCTAGCCCCAACTACGCCTGCCTTTTCGTTTGCTAAGTAGAACAGTTCATGTTCCAAGCCTTCCCAGCTCTTCCCTCTGCTACATTGCCGACTTTATTGTTGCTGCTTAATGCACTGATGCTGAGCTCATTAATGTTGCCTCTAACTTCCACCCTGTTCTTAAATTCACATGGTCCATTTCTGATATGTCCCTCCCCTTTCTCGATCTCTGTGTCCCCATCTCTGGAGACAAATTGCCTTCCGCCATCTCTTGTAAACCTATTGAACCCACTGTTTAGCTCCCCACCCTGTCTCCTGTAAAAATACAATTCCCTTTTCTCAGTTCCCTCATCTCAGCTGCCTCTGTTGACTGGATGTGGATTTCCTTTCCAGGACAGTAGAGGTCCTCGTTCTTCAAAGAACGGTATACGTCTTCCTCCACCATTGATGCTGCCCTGAATAGGCAATTGCGGCAATTGACTAGCTTTAATCTTCTCTTCAATCTCCAAGCAGAAAAGGAAACATCTGTCGATCTTAACAGGAAGCCACCCTCTCCATTGTCATCACATCTAATTTGCTGAAAGACAAAACTAGCAGCATTATTTTACCAGCTCGCCGCATCCCATTCACTTTTTGTTCCCTAAAACTCAGCCACAAGAGTATTGACTTTCTGCAAACTATTTCAGTTGATTAATATATACCAGTTAGGAGCGATGTGGACTCGATACCCTGATGGTCTGACTCTGTTAGATTATCATACTGCCTGACAAATCTTGGAGGTATAAAGGAGCCTGGTTTGTGTGCAGCTATTATAATTTTCAAAATCATCAGCTTTGTCTGGAAAAACCAGTGTGCTGTTTGATGCTGTTTATTTCATTCAATATTATGGGCTGGAAAAGGAAGGATGAGAAAACTATGGACAAGATGGATCACACCACAGTTTTCCGAAAGATGTAAGTGAAAAGATTGTAGAAGCAATCTTTCGAGAATTGATACATTCTGTAGTTGTTCCATTGGACTGGAAAATCGCAGATGTCACTGTGGTGAACTACATATACCTGTCTGGACACACCCCCTGCTGACTGCTCCTGTGGCCCCTCCCACAGACCCCGGTATAAAGGTGATTGAGGCCTGAGCCCGGCCCTCAGTCTCCAGGATGTAGTATGGTGGTCAACTACTGCTTGTTCTTTCTTCCAGTCAATAAAAGCCGATATCAGAAGGCATTCGATAAGGTGCCACATAGGAAATTGGTGAGTAAAATCAGAGCTCATGGCATTGGGGGCAGGGTTTCAACATGGATAGAAAACTGGTTGGCAGATAGAAAGCAAAGGGTAGCAGTGAATGGGTATTTCTCGGACTGGCTGGAGGTGACTAGTGGGGTACTACAGGGCTCTGTATTGGGACCACAGCTCTTTACGATTTATGTCAACGATTTAGATGAGGGCATTGAAAACTATATCAGCAAGTTTGCTGACGATACTAAACTGCGTGGCAGTGTGACATGCGAAGAGGACGTTAGGAGAATACAGGGAGACTTGGATAGGCTGGGTGAGTGGGCAGATACTTGGCAGATGTCATTCAATGTGAATAAATGTGAAGTTATCCACTTTGGAAGCAGGAACAAGAGGGCAGAGTATTGTCTGAATGGTGTAGAGTTAGGTAAGGGAGAAATGCAAAGAGACCTGGGAGTCCTAGTTCATCAGTCAATGAAGGTGAATGAGCAAGTGCAACAGGCAGTGAAGAGGGCAAATGGAACGTTGGCCTTTATTACAAGGAGAATTGAGTACAAGAGCAAGGATGTCCTTTTGCATTTGTACAGGGCCCTGGTGAGCCCACACCTGGAATATTGTGTACAGTTTTGGTCTCCAGGTTTGAGGAAGGACATTCTGGCAATTGAGGAAGTGCAGCGTAGATTCACTAGGTTGATTCCTGGGATGGCAGGGCTGTCTTACGCAGAGAGATTGGAGAGATTGGGCTTGTACACACTGGAATTGAGGAGATTGAGAGGGGATCTGATTGAAACGTTTAAGATAATTAAAGGATTTGATAGGATTGAGGCAGGAAATATATTCCAGATGTTGGGAGAGTCCAGTACCAGAGGGCATGGATTGAGAATAAGAGGTCAGTTATTTAAAACAGAGTTGAGGAAGAGCTTCTTCTCCCAGAGAGTTGTGGAGGTGTGGAATGCACTGCCTCGGAAGACGGTGGAGGCCAATTCTCTGGATGCTTTCAAGAAGGAGCTAGATAGCTATCTGATGGATAGGGGAATCAAGGGATATGGGGACACGGCAGGGACTGGGTATTGATAGTGAGTGATCAGCCATGATCTCAGAATGGCAGTGCAGACTTGAGGGGCCGAATGGTCTACTTCTGCACCTATTGTCTATTGTCTATTATCTTGCCTTCACGTCTCAGAGAGAGTTATTGATGGTGCATCAGTCACACACTTACAAAAGGCAAAAGACAGGAAATTATAGGCCAATTAGCCTAACATCAGTGCTTGGCAAGATATTAGAGTCCATTAATAAGGAGGAAGTTTTGAGGTACTTGAAGGCACATAATACAAATGGCAAAAGTCAGCAGAAATGTTGCCTGACAAATCTGTTGGATTTCTCTGAGAAAATAATAGACAAGATAGATAAAAAAAGAGTCAGTGAATGTTGTTTATTTTGGATTTTCAGAAAGCATTTAACAAGGTTACGTACATGAGGCTGCTAAACAAGATAAAAGCCCATAGTATTTCAGGAAAGATACTGGCATGGATAGATGATTTTCTGAGTGTGATAAGCAAAGAGTGGAAATGGGGGTGGGGGGCATGGTTGGACCTTTCTAACAATGCGTTGGTGAATATTGCTATTCTGCAAGGTTCAGTGTTACGTCTGCTAATTCCCATGTTATATGTTAATAATCCAGATGGTAGAATTGAAGCTACGCTTGTGGATGTCAAGTCACTTTTTATTGTCATTTCGACCATAACTGCTGGTACAGTACACAGTAAAAACGAGACAACATTTTCAGGACCATGGTGCTACATAAAACAGTACAAACACTACACTGAACTACGTAAAAACTACACTAGACTACAGACCTAGGGGGAGTATGGTCACACACGTTTGAAAAATGAATAAAAGCATTGTCTATTTTCTAAACTGGGATAAAATTCAGAAATCAGGGATGCAAAGGAACTTGGGTACAATTGATTTTCAAGCATGAACAAATGGCTTATTAGTCCATGAACCAAATATTTTGGCCTTTATAATCAATCATTCCTCTTCGATGGGATTCACGAATTAAAAGTTCCTTCGTTTGAAGTTCATGTAAACAGACTATGACCGATCTGGGTCTTTCCCCTGGAGCAGGCTTAGGAACCAACAATCTACGTGCTCAATCAACCATAGGCAAAGACAACAAAATTTCAGGAAATAATTCTGCCAAAAAACTTGCCAAGAATTCCATAGGCTGATCACCTTCAGTTAACTCTTCAAGGTCCAGAATTTGTAGGTTGTTTCTTCTGCTTCTGTTTTCTAAGTCGATAAACTTCTGCATTAATTTTTCATTAGCCTTTGATTGCTTTTTACAAAGCTTTTGTAAGTCATACGTTTTCGCATCCAAAATCATCAGTGTTGCTTCATTATCTTCAATTCGTTTATCATGTTCAACTAATGTTTTTTGAAGAGAATCCAATTTTGCATCCACCTGTTTAATTTCAGATCTGAACTGCTGAAATTGTTGCTGGAACTCCTCAAAGGATTCTTTTCTCTGTCTTTGAAGCAAATCCATAATAGATTCCAAAGATGCAGTAGGATCCTCTTCTTTTCTAGTACCTTTGGCACTCCTTGTAGTCCAAGTGAAGCAATATCAAGTTTAAGAATAAGATTTCAAAATGCATTGGAAACAGTAAAGTAAATAAAATAGGAGCAACTTCAGAAAGCTGCTACTCCATCAGCGACCAACAGGAAGTCTGAGAATCAGATTTTAAAACTAAGCTGGTAGAAGTATTTGATCACTAGGCCCTAAAATATACCGAACCATATTCTTTGGAGACTGTCCTGGAAAGGCATGGCCTTTAGAAGTCAAAGTCATGTGCAGTTTGAATGCTTGCTCTTGTAGAACTGTTGCAGTGAGCAACAGGAGTGGACCCAAGTGCAGGACACAGGCATGGAGAGCGGATTAGGATTCTTACGCAGACTTGAACGTTGACTTGGACTCGGAGCCTGGACTTGGACTTGAATTGGACACCAAACCTGGACTCAGAACTTGGACACCGAGCCCGGACTTGGAACTTGGACATGGAGACAGCAACATCATACAAACACAGATGACTCGTATCTTGGCTTGGAGGAGCGGCAAATGGCCAGCAACCCTCAGCTGGACACGAGATGACAAAACCAAACAACAACAGACAATTTGTATCTTGACTTGTAAGATGGTCCCTATTTTTGGCGGCCCAGAATGAGCATTGCCGCAGAGCACTGGAGGCTCAGGTGACGGTCCAGAATTCTTGATGGACTGGAACCTACATTGCCGCTCTGGCTGAGGTGATGGTCCAGCACTGAGTAGATGTAAGCAGGAGTTTTATGCTGCCAGTTTGGAAGAGGATCAGGTGCCCTAATCAAGGAACCTGGTAGACAATGGGGAAAAGGAAATTAACTGAAATGAGGAGTCAATGGACAGGTACGTGACAGTATCCCCCCCCCCCCCCCCGCAATGGGAACCTCCAGGCGATCCAACAGGCTTGCCCGGATTTTCAATGACCCAGGTGGGTGGGGGGGTGGTTTGGCAGGAGGGGACTCTGGTTAGTGAGAGTTTGTAAGACAGTGCCTGTGTCCACTGGGTCTGTGTTTGGTTGGTCTGTTCTGTTGCAGGGAGCGGCAGGAACGGACCCAAGTGCAGGATACAGGCACGGAGAGTGGATTAGGATTCTTATGCGGACTTGAACGTTGACTTGGACTCAGAGCCTGGACTTGGACTTGACTTGGACTCAGAGCCTGGACTTGGACTTGATTTGGACACCGAGCTGGGACTCGGAACTTGGACACGGACATGGAGCTTGGACTTGGACTTGGAGACGACAACACCATGCAAAGACAGATGATTCATATCTTGGCTTGGAGGAGTGGCAAACAGCCAACAATCCTCAGATGGACACGAGAAGACAGAACCAAACAACAACAGACAGTTCGTATCTTGGCTCGGGAGATGGTTCCTATTCTCGGTGGCCCAGAATAAACGTTGCGCAGAGCCCTGAAGGCTCAGGTGACGGTCCAGAATTCTTGGCGGCCCAGAATAAACGTTGCGCAGAGCCCCGGAGGATCAGGTGATGGTCCAGAATTCTTGGCGGCCCAGAATAAACGTTGCGCAGAGCCCTGAAGGCTCAGGTGATGGTCCAGAATTCTTGGCGGCCCAGAATAAACGTTGCGCAGAGCCCCGGAGGATCAGGTGACGGTCCAGAATTCTTGGTGGACTGGAACCTACATTGCCACTCTGGCTCAGGTGATGGTCCAGCACTGAGTAGATGTAAGCAGGAGTTTTATGCTGCTGGATTGGATGAGGATCAGGTGCCCTAATCAGGGAACCTGGTAGACAACGGGGAAAAGGGAATTAACTGAAATGAGGAGTCAACGGATTGGACCGTGACAAGAACAGGGATATGCAATACATGAACGACATTTGTTAGTGGTCTTCTCAGGATTGCACTTATATAGAAACATAGAACATAGAAAACACAGCATAATACAGGCCCTTCGGCCCACAATGTTGTGCCGAACATGTCCCTAACTTAGAAGTTACCCATAGCCTTCTATTTTTCTAATCTCCATGTACCTATCCAAAAGTCTCTTAAAAGACCCTATCGTATCCTCCTCCATCACCATTGCTGGCAGCCCATTCCACACAGTCACCACTCTGAGTAAAAAACTTACCCCTGACATCTCCTTTGTATGTACTCCCCGGAACCTTAAACCTCTGTCCTCTTGTGGAAACCAGAAGGAAAAAGCCTCTGACTATCCACATGATCAATGCCTCTCATCATCTTATACATCTCTATCAGGTCACCTCTCATTCTCTGTCGCTCCAGGGAGAAAAGGCCGAGTTCACTCAAACTATTCTCATAAGGTATGCTCCCCAATCCAGGCAACATCCTTGTGTTACGTACTAGTGACACATGACAGTGGTACCCTTGTCATGTGACTGGGGTTGAAGCTATACTGGACTTGAGGTAATGGTCTTGTGATGGTGGAGTGACGTAATTTTCCTGCCAGTAGAGATAATGTGACAGGTTTTTTTTACAGGTTATAAAAGGAAGACCCCACCCTGTGAGGGGGGGCAGTTCGTGGCGGGATTTGCCATGTTGACTTCATGCCACTGCGTGATTTAATGTGATGACGCAGTTTAGTTGAAAGATGAAGTTTTATCTAATGCCTAAAGTTTAAAAGGTCATTGCCAGCAGTTTCTTTACAATACTGCTAGTTGAGAATCAGTGGAGAGTGAAGATCGGAGTTCGGGAGTTAAAGATTGAGGAGAATCGATTTACGACGGTGAAACGGGTTCAACCTTGTTTAATCCTTATTCGGAAGGAATTCGTTGACTGTTCTCATGTTAATCTCTGCGGGATAGCAGAAAAGATTGAGGACAGTGATAAAGGAAAGGTCAGTGCCTTTAAGCCGTTACGTTTCATAAATTCTTCGTGGGAAAGAGTTCGACTTCGGGGACTGAAGCAAAGCGACGTGAAAGAGAATTTAAATCATCTTAAAAAGTCTCTCCCTTAAATGGACTGTGAGCATTTTGAACTTTTGGCAATACTACTTTAAACAACTGTTTTTGCAACATCGCTTTAAGAACTGTTTAAACTGCCGCACAGCAGCTGATTTCCGGTTACGTTAGTGTTTATTTACTTTTGCGGGGTTTGTTTACAGTGTTTAATAAACATGTTATTTGTTGTAACGACCCTTGCCTAACTCATATATTTATTGTTGCCTGAATACGTAACATAAATATGGGGGCTGCGTCCGGATTGGATTGTTTGAGTTTAAATGCTTGTTGAATTTTGAGTCGGTGTTTTGGATAAGGGGAATACACGATTCTTTTGTTTGATTGGTGTGAGTGGTATTCGGCAACAATGAGTATTGATGAGTTTCTGGCTTTGCCAGGCGCAGCGTTGTTAGCGCAGGCGGAAAGAACTGAGGTATCTGAGATAGCTAGTAAATTGCAACTTAAAGGTATTTTGCAGACTACATCTAAGGCTGTTATACAGAGAAAAATCGTGTCACACTGTGTGAATTCGGATGTTTTTGATGAATCGATTTTAGGGTCATTTCCAATAAGTAATCTGGAGATGCAGTTGCAAATCGAACAAATGAGGTTGGAACGAAGTTAAGCAGAATTGGAGCGTTGTAAGTTAGAAGCTGATCAAAAGAAGAGGGTATTTGAATATGCAATGTCGGAATTAAGGTCTGGGAATTAGTCTTCTGGTTCTAGAAAACCGTTTGTTGCTAGACAAGAAATTAAATTGGTCCCTCCATTTAGTGAAACAGAAGTGGAAAGATATTTTCAACATTTTGAAACTATTGTTCGGATGTCAGAGTGGCTGAGAGATAAATGGTCAGTGTTGTTACAGAGTGTAATTAAAGGTAAAGTACAACAAGTTTACACAGCTTTATCTGCTGCGCAAGCACTTGATTACGATATTGTGAAAATGCATATTCTGAAAGCATACGAATTAGTCCCAGAAGCTTATAGGGAAAGATTCAGAAGTTTGAAAAAGTCTGTGGAAAAAACTTACGTGGAATTTGCCTATGAGAAAGCTGTGTGTTTTGAGAGATGGGTTTCTTCTAAAAATGTAAATGGGGACTATGATACATTGAGAGAGCTGATTTTAATGGAGGAATTTAAAATAAGCATTCCTGTTGAAGTAAAGACCTACTTAAATGAGAGGGATACTGATAAATTGCAGGAATGTGCTAGATTAGCTGATGAGTATGTTTTAATCCATAAGAATAAATTTCCTCAGGGCAGAATTTTTAAGAGGAAAAATAACACGGAGACTCAAGGTAAATCAGAAATTAAATCAGAAGTTAATGAGAAAGGTAAAGAGGAAGGAAAACCTGTGAAGGAAAGACAGTTTGGTCTTATTTGTAACTATTGTAAGAAGCCTGGCCATGTAATAGCTAACTGTTTCAGATTGAAAAAGAAGGAGAAGGAAGCAGTTCCAGATGCTTGTGTGCAACATACTGAAGCACCTGTAAAGTTACAGGGTTTGATAAACACAAATGAGGCTTTTTTAGAGTCTGACCAAGTTAAAAAGGGATATGATCATTTTATAACTGAAGGGTTTGTATCCTTGAAAGAAGGATCTACTCTGGTGCCAATAAAAATCCTTAGGGATACTGGAGCTTCTCAATCACTGATGTTAGACAGTGTGTTGAAGTTTAATGAAGAGTCGGATACTGGTGAGGTAAATTACATAAGAGGTGTTGGGAGTGATTTTACGTCTGTACATTTACATAAAGTAAATTTAAAGTTAGGGTTAGTTACAGGATTTGTTAAAGTAGGATTACAGCATAGCTTACCTGTGAAGGGTATTTCTTTATTGTTCGGTAATGACTTGGCAGGTGGACAAGTTTTTCCTGAAGTGCATTTGTCAATGGAGTCAGAGGAACCAGAGTTGAATTCTAACACAGATTCTTCCTGTGTTGTGACTAGAGCTATGGCTAAAAAGATTGATGCACAGAATGAGGTTGTTACTCAGGACTGTTCAACTCAGGATTCGAGTTTTGAGGATGTGTCAGAGACTTTCTTACCTTTGTTGTTTGAACAAGATTCTTGGAGTAAGTCTGACTATGAAGATTTATCTGTCTCAGAAGGAGATGATAGCAGAGCAGAATAGAGACTCTGAGATTATAAAATTAAGAGAACAAGCTTTACTAGGTAGTGAAATTGAGAAGGTGCCAGTAGGATATTACTTGGAAAAAGGAGTGTTGATGAGGAAGTGGAGATCGCCTACAATTCCTGTAAGTGAGGATTGGAATGTTGTTTACCAGGTAGTTGTCCCGAAAGTTTATCGAAATGAGATTTTGACCTTAGCTCATAGTGTGCCTTTAGGTGGACATCAAGGGGTAAGGAAAACTGTGGACAAGATTTAAAAACATTTTTACTGGCCTGGTTTAAGAAAAGATGTGGCGATGTTTTGTAAAACGTGCCATACTTGTCAAATTGTGGGTAAACCAAATCAGGTTACACCAGTAGCTCCATTACAACCTATTCCAGCATTTGGTGAACCGTTTTCTAAAGTTATTGTAGATTGTGTTGGTCCATTACCAAAGACAAAAACTGGTTATCAATATTTGTTGACTATCATGTGTACTTCGTCTAGGTTTCCAGAGGCAGTGCCACTTAGGAATATAAAAGCTAAAACTGTGACAAAGGCCCTTATAAAATTCTTTACTTATTTTGGATTACCTAAGGAAATACAAACTGATCAAGGCAGTAATTTTATGTCTGGATTGTTTCAACAGATAGTTTATAAATTGGGAGCTAAGCAAATCATTTTGTCTGCATACCATCCAGAGTCTCAAGGTGCCTTGGAGAGGTTTCATTCTACCCTCAAGAATATGATTAGGACATATTGTGTGGGAAATGAAAGTGACTGGGATGAGGGTATAAACTTACTTTTATTTGCAGTAAGGGAATCGGTACAGGAATCTTTAGATTTTAGTCCATTTGAACTTGTGTTTGGGCATAGAGTTAGAGGACCTTTAGCTTTATTGAAAGAACAGTGGGTTAGCAAGGAAGTACACACTAATTTGTTGTACTATGTTTTGAAATTTAAGGACAGGTTACATAAAGCTTGTAGCTTAGCCACGGAAAATTTAAAGTTGGCTCAGGAGAAAATGAAAACTTGGTATGATAAAGAAGCTAGGATGAGGATGTTTAAGCCTGGAGATAAGGTGTTGGTTCTTTTCCCAGTGCAGACAAATCCTTTACAAGCTAGATTTCATGGTCCTTATGAAATTGTGTCTAAAATCAATGATATGGATTACATGATAACAACTCCAGATCATAGAAGGTCAACAAAACTTTGCCATATAAATATGATAAAACTATATTATGAGAAACTATCTGATACTGTGACTGTTGTGGTTACTGAGAATGAGTTTGATTTAACTAGGAACATGATAGATGATTCATCTGAATTTTATTCTAAAACCAACGCTGTTTCTGTTAGGTTACCAAATTCAACCATTCTGGAAAATATTGATGAGAAATTAGCACATTTACAGCTAGAGCAGAAACAACAGATGAAGGAATTAATTTTTAAATATAAGGAGTTGTTTCCAGATGTTCCGAGAAGGACTACTATAGCTTCACATGATGTAGATGTTGGAGATGCCAAACCTATTAAACAACATCCATATAGGATGAACATAGAAAAATGTGAACTTGCTCAAAAAGAAATTGAGGATATGTTGGAGAATAATATTATTAGACATTCTAACTCGAATTGGAGTTCGCCATGTGTTATGGTGCCAAAACCAGATGGTAGTATTAGGTTTTGTACGGGCTATAGGAAGGTGAATGCTATAATGAAAACAGATGCATATCCAATTCCTAGAGTAGATGATTGTGTAGATAAAGTTGGAAAAGCAAAGTTCCTTACAAAGATTGATTTATTGAAAGGGTATTGGTGTGTTCCATTAACGGACAGAGGTAGAGAGATTTCTGCATTTGTAACTCCATCTGGGTTATATGAGTATAATGTTCTTCCATTTGGGATGAAGAATGCCCCAGGTACTTTCCAGAGGATGATTAACTCTGTGATTCAGGGATTGAAAGATACTGATGCTTATATTGATGATTTAGTGACAGGAAATGATACTTGGGAAGCACACATTATTGTGGTGGAGAAATTGTCTGAAAGGCTTTCAAAACCTAACTTAACTACTAATTCGGCTAAGAGTGAATTTGGACATGCCACTGTGACTTACCTTGGTTATGTTGTGGGTCAAGGTAAGGTAGCTCCTGTTCAGGCAAAAGTTCGGGCAATTTTAGAGATTCCCACTCCAACGGGGAAAAAGACTCTCAGAAGATTTTTGGGAATGATAGGATATTATTGAAAATTTTGTAAGAATTTTGCTAGTGTTGCCCTTCCATTAACTAACTTTCTGCAGAAGATTGTGAAGTTTGTGTGGACAGTGCCTTGTCAAGAAGCATTTGAAAAATTGAAAACAATGTTATGTCAACAACCTGTGCTTAAGGCACCTGACTTTGAAAAACCTTTTTCATTAGCTGTCGATGCTAGTGATGAGGCGGCAGGAGCAGTATTAATGCAAAGGAATGAGGGTGATGAGGTTGATCATCCAGTAGCTTACTTTTCTAAGAGATTTAATAAGCATCAAAGAAACTATTCAACAATAGAGAAAGAATTGTTATCTCTTGTTTTAGCTTTGGAATATTTTGAGGTATATGTTGGTATAACTCAAAAACCACTTATTGTTTACACTGATCATAATCCATTAGTTTTTCTGAGTAAGATGTAAATCAAAAACAGAAGATTATTAAATTGGAGTTTGATGTTACAAGAGTACAATATTGTGATAACTCATATTAAAGGTAAAGATAATGTGGTTGCTGATTGTCTATCTCGATGTTGAACGTACAATGCAATTTTTTTATGGAGTGGTTTTTTTTCAATTGTAACACTCCTACTGTATTGTGAATTATAAGCTGTTATATGATGGTATTGTATATTATGTATGTTATAAAATTTATACATTTGTTTTTCTTGTAAGCAATTGTTAAAAATTTTTGTTCTTGTCAGACCAAAAATGTTTTTTTTGGAGGGAGGTGTTACGTATTCGTGATAATAGTCCACATTTTGTCCTTTTACCAAAATGCATTATCATACATTTCCCAACACTTTATTTTATTTGCCACTTTTTTGCCCATTTTTCCAAGTTGTCTATATCTTGCTGTGTCACATTGCTTCCTCAGCACTACCTAACCCTTCACTTTTCTTCATATCATCTGCAAACTTTGCCACAAAGCCATGAATTCCATCATCCAAATCACTGACCAACAATGTTGAAAAGTAGCAGTCCCAATACTGACCCCTGAAGAACATCACTTGTTATTGGCAGCCGCCCGGAAAAGGCCCCTTTATTCCCACTTGCTAATTCCTACCCGTAAGTCATTCTGCTATCCATGCCAGTATCTTTCCTGTAACACCACAGAATTTTATCTTGTCAATGAGCCTCAGGTGTGGCACATTATCAAATGCCTTCTGAAAATCTGAGTAAATCAGATCTACTGCCTCTCCTTTGTCCTCACTGCTTGTTAACTCCTGGAAGAACTCTAACAGATTTATCAGGCAATATCTCCCTTGACAGAAACCATGCTGACTTTGACTTGTTTTATCATTACTCTCCTAGTACCCCGAAACCTCATCCTTAATAATAGACTCCAACACTTTCCCAGCCACTGAGGTTAGGCTAACTGGCCAATAATTTCCTTTCTTTTGCATTCCTCCCTTCTTGAAGAGTGGAGTAACATTTACATTCTTCCAGTCCTCCAGGACCATGCCAGATTCAAGTGATTCTTGAAAGATGATGATCAGTACCTCCGTTACCTCTTCAGGAACCTCTCTCAGGACCCTGAGACATGGCTCCTCTGGTCCACGTGATATATCCACATTAAGACCTTTGAGTTTGCCTAGCACTTTTTCCCTTGTAACAACAATGGCACTAACTTCTGCTCCCTGACACACACTGACCTCTGGCACACTGCTAGTGTCTTCCACAGTGAAGTTAAGTGCAAAGTACCCATTCAGTTTATCTACCATTTCTTTGGTGGTCCAAAATTATCTCTCCCCTCCCTTTTACTCTTTATATAACTGGAAATCCTTTTGGTATCCTGCTTTATATTATTAGCTAGTTTGCCCCTATATTTTACCTTTTCCCTTCTTTATCACTCTAGGTGTCCCAGGACTCAACATCTCTGAAAAACATGAAAAACAAACAACAGCCATTTAAACTACACTAAGTACCCCTGACACAGTAAAAAAAAGGGAAACTTATCAAAAATTTACCTAAACAACCTACCCGGAGCCAACAAGTCTTCTGAGCTGAAGCCTGACACTCCCACTCTCATACTGGCCCATTCCCAACAATGGCCGCTCTGCTTATCCCTTCTGTACTTTAATTTACTCTTCTCTGCACTGCTGTTGCCTTTGATTGGGCTTCCAGAAAGGAAAGAGAGGAAGGCAGAGGGGGCAGCATTGCTCTGTTGGTAAAAAATGAGATCAAATCATTAGAAAGAGGTGACATAGGGTCAGAAGGTGTTGAATCATTGTGGATAGAGCTAAAGAACAGGAAGGGTAAAAATACCTTGATGGGAGTTGTATACAGACCCCCCCCCCAAACAGATTGGGGAAATCAGGTAGGAGCTGGATTCCTGGAAGAGGAATTTCTAGAATGCCTATGAAATGGCTTTTTAGAGCAATCCACCGGAGGATTAGTTATTCTAGATTGTGTGATGTGCAATGAACCAGAATTGATTAGAGACCTTCAGGTAAAGGAAACCTTAGAGAAAAGTCATCATGACATGATTGAATTCATCCTGAAATTTGAGAAGGAGAAGCTAAGGTCATATGTTTCAGTATTACAGTGGAATAAAGGGAATTACAGAGGCATGAAAGAGGAATTGGCCAAAATTGATAGGAAAAGAACACCGACAAAGATGAAAGCAGAGCAGCAATGGCTAGAATCTTTGAAAACAATTCAGAAAGCACAGGATATATACATCCCAAAGAGAAAGAAGTATTTGAAAGGAAAGTTGACACAACAGTAGCTAACAGGAGAAGTCAAAGCCAACATTAAAAGTTAAAGCAACACACACAAAATGCTGGTGGAACGCAGCAGGCCAGGCAGCATCTATAGGATGAAGTACAGTCAACGTTTTGGGCTGAGACCCTTTGTCAGAACCAACTGAAAGAAGAGATAGTGAGAGATATGAAAGTGGGAGGGGGAGATCCAAAATGATAGAAGAAAACAGGAGGGGTAGGGATGAAGCTAAGAGCTGGAAAGTTGATTGGTAAAAGGGATACACAGGTGGAGAAGGGAGAGGATCATGGGATGAGAGGCCCAGGGAGAAAGAAAGTGGGAGGGGAGCACCAGGGGGAGATGGAAAGCAGGCAAGGAGTGATTGTGAGAGGGACAGAGAGAGAAAAGAGAGAGAGAGGAAAGAAGAAAAAAAGGGGAAAAATAAATGAATAGATAGATAGATAGATAAATAAATAAAATGTACAGAGGTCCAGGTCTTGAAGCTCGATGATAAGTTTGGATGGATTGATTGTGTTGAACACCAAGCTGCAGGCAAGGAACTGCAGCTTGGCATACAGCAATAGGAGGAAAGCATGTAAGTAACATGAAGATAGATAGAAATTCAATTTAGATTGAGTGTAAAATAAAAAGGTGTTGGGATACTGTATCTCACATGATGGATAACAAAGACTGTATTAAAATTATGTAGAATGTTGATGTTTGAAGTGAGTAAAGACATAGAATATCTTTGGTATATGGACAAGAAAGGAATGGAAGGTTATGGGCTGAGTGCAGGTAGATGGTACTAGGTGAGAGTAAGCGTTCGGCACAGACTAGAAGGGCTGAGGTGGCCTGTTTCCATGCTGTAATTGTTATATGGTTATGGTTAATAAGGGATGGGGTAAGAAGGAGAGGGGGGCATTAACGGAAGTTAGAGAAATCAGTGTTTATCAGGTTGGAGGCTACCTAAATGGAATATAAGGTGTTGCTCCTCCAACCTGAGTGTGGCTTCATCTTGACAGTATAGAAAGCCATGGATAGGCATATCAGAATGGGAATGGGACTTGGAATTAAAATGTGTGGCCACTGGGAGATCCTGCTTTCGCTGGTGGACGGAGCACAGGTGTTCAGCGAAATGGTCTCCCAGTCTGTGTCGGGTCTCAACAATATAGAGAGGTCATCTAATGGAGCAAAAATTAGTGGAAAGTTAGAAGATTGGGAAACTTTTAAAAACCAACAGAAGGCAACTAAAAACTCATTATGAGGATAAAGATGGAATGCAAAAGTAAGCTTGCAAATAATATTAAAGAAGATACCAAAAGTTTCCTCAGATACATAAAGTGTAAAAGATAGATGACAGTGGATATCAGATCACTGGAAAATGATGCTGGAGAGCATTCCACAGATTCACTACTATGTAGCTAAAAAAATTCCTACTTACCGCTGTCTAAAAGGTTGCTCCTCAATTTTGAGGCTGTGCCCTCTAGTTCTGGATACCCGCACCACAGGAAACATCCTCTCCATATCCACTTTAACTAGTCCTTTCCACTTTTGGTACGTTTCAATAAGAGCCCCCACATTCTTCTAAATTCCAGTGAGTACTGGCCCAAAACTGCCAAACGCTCATAGAAACATAGAAAACCTACAGCACAATACAGGCCCTTTGGCCCACAAAGTTGTGCCGAACGTGTCCCTACCTTAGAAATTACTAGGCTTACACATAGCCCTCTATCTTTCTAAGCTCCATGTACCTATCCAATAGTCTCTTAAAGGACCTTATCATATCCACCTCCACCACTGTTGCTGGCAGCCCATTCCATACACTTACCACTCGCTGAGTAAAAAACTTACCCCTGACATCATCTCTGTACCTACTCCCCAGCACCTTAAACCTGTGTCCTCTTGTGGCAATCATTTCAGCTCTGGGAAAAAGCCTCTGACTATCCATACGATCAATGCCTCTCATCCTCTTATTCCTCTATCAGGTCTCCTCTCATCCTCTGTTGCTCCAAGGAGAAAAGGCCAAGTTCACTCAACCTGTTTTCATAAGGCATGCTCCTCAATCCAGGCAACATCCTTGTAAACCTCCTCTGCACCCTTTCTATGGTTTCCACATCCTTCCTGTAGTGAGGCGACCAGAACTGAGCACAGTACTCCAAGTGGGGTCTGACCAGGGTCCTATATAGCTGCAACATTACCTCTCGGCTCTTAAACTCACTCCTCATATGTTAACCCCTTCATTCCTGGAATCATCCTTGTGAACCTCCTCTGAACCTCTGAACTCTGTACAATGACAACACATCCTTCCTGAGATATGGGGCACAAAACTGTTGACAATATTCCAAGCGTGGCTCTCCACACAGCTTTAGATCACCTGGACAACACAAACACCTATGTCAAGGTGCTGTTCATCGACTATAGCTCAGCATTTAGTACCATCATTCCCACAATCCTGATCGAGTAGTTGCAGAACCTGGGCCTCTGTACATCCCTCTGCAATTGGATCCTCAACTTCCTAACCAGAAGACCACAACCTGTGCAGATTGGTAAAAACATCTCCTCCTTGCTGACGATCAACACTGGCGCACCTCAGGGGTGTGTGCTTAGCCCACTGCTCTACTCTCTATATACACATGACTGTGTGGTTAGGCATAGTTCAAATACCATCTATAAATTTGCTGATGATACAGCCTTTGTTGGTAGAATCTCAGATGGTGACGAGAGGGCATACAGGAGTGAGATATGCCAACTAGTGGAGTGGTGCCGCAGCAACAACCTGGCACTCAACTTTAGTAGTTGAAAGAACTGATTGTGGACTTCAGGAAAGGTAAGACAAAGGAACACACACTGATCCTCATAGAGGGATCAGAAATGGAGAGAGTGCAAAGCTTCAAGTTCCTAGGTATCGAGATCTCTGAGGATTTAACCTGGTCCCAACATGTCAATGTAGTTATAAAGAAAACAAGACAGCAGCTATATTTTATTAGGAGTTTGAAGAGATCTGGTATGTCAACAAATACACTCAAAAACCTCTATAGATGTACCGTGGAGGCTGCATCACTGTATGGTATGGGGTGGGGGGTGCTACTGTACAGGACCAAAAGAAGCTGCAGAGATTTGTAAATCTAGTCAATCTACCCAGGACATCTTCAGAGAGCGGTGTCTCAGAAAGGCAGCGTCCATTATTAAGGACCCCCAGCACACAAGGCATGCCCTGTCCTCACTGTTACCATCAGGTAGGAGGTACAGAAACCTGAAGGCACACACTCAGTGATTCAGGATCAGCTCCTTCCCCTCTGCCATCTGATTCCTAAATTGTCATTGAACCCTTGGACACTACCTTACTATTTTTAATATACAGTATTAAAACAGTATTTCTGTTTTTGCATTATTTTTAATCTATTCAATATATGTATATTGTAATTGATTTATTGATTAATTAATTTATTTAATATTTATTATTTTATTTTTATTTTTTCCTCCTATATTATGTATTGCATTGTACTACTGATACTACTGATTCTGATTCTGACTAGTCTTATAACAGCTCAGCATTATCTCCTTGCTTTTGAATTCTATTCCCCTTGAAATAAATGTCAACATTGGATTCGCCTTCTTTTCCACATACTCAACCTGTAAATTAACACAAGGACTACCAAATGCCTCTGCACCTCTGATGTTTGAACTTTCTCCCTGTTTAGATAATGGTCTGCACTATTCTTCCTTATATCAAAACTGCATTTCCCAAAACTGTATTCTATCAGCCAATTTTTTTACCAATTCTTCCAATCTAAGTCCTGCTGCAATTGCATTGCTTCCTCAGCACTACCTACCCCTTTGCTTATTTTTGTATCATCTGTCAACTTTGTCACAAAGTCATCAATTCCATTATCTAAATCACTGAAAACAATCTGAAGAGTAATGGTCTCAACACTGACCCCTGAGGAACACCTCTAGTCATTGGCAGCCAACCAGAAAAAGGTCACCTTTATTCCCACTTGCTGCCTTCTCTATCTACGCCAGTATCTCTCCTGTAATACCATAGAATTTAATCTTATTAAGCAGCTTCATGTGAGGCACCATATCAAATGTTTTCCGAAAATCCAAGTAAATGACATCCACTGCCTCTCCTTTGCCCATCCTGCTTGTAACTTCCTTGAAGAACTCTAACAGATATGTTGGGAAAGATTTCTCTAGTAATCAGGGACAACAAAATGGTGGATGAATCAAATAAGTACTTCGCATCAGTCTTCACTGTGGAAGACACCAATAGTATGGTGGAAGGGGTCATGAAATGTGTGAAGTTACCATAACTAGAGAAAATGTTTTACTGAAACTGAAAGGTCTGAGGATAGATAGGTCACTTGGATCAGATGGTGTACTCCCTCGAGTTCTGAATGAGATGGCTGAAGGTATTGTGGACACATTAGTAATGATATTTCAAGAATCACTAGATTCTGGAATGGTCACAGAAGACTGGAAAATTGTAAATGTCACACCACTCTTCAAGAAAGGAGAGAGCCGAAGAAAGGAAACTATAGGGCATTTAGTCTGGTCTCAGCGGTTGGGAAGATGTTGGAGTCAATTATTAGAACCACAGAACCATAGAACATTACAGCACAGAAACAGGCCTTTTGGCCCTTCTTGGCTGTGCTGAACCATTTTCTGCCTAGTCCCACTGACATGCACCCGGGCCATATCCCTCTAAACTCCTCTCATCCATATACCTGTCCGTTTTTCTTAAATGTCAAAAGTGAGCCCGCATTCACCACTTCATTTGGCAGCTCATTCCACACTCACACCACTCTCTGCGTGAAGAAGCCCCCCCCCATGTTCCCTTTAAACTTTTCCCCTTTCACCCTTAACCCATGACCTTTGTTTTTTTTTCTCCCCTGGCCTCAGTGCTTGCATTCACTCTATCTATACCCATCATAATTTTATACACCTCTATCAAATCACCCCTCATTCTCCTACGCTCCAGGGAATAAAGTCCTAACCTATTCAACCTTTCTCTGTAACTCAGTTTCTCAAGTCCCAGCAATATCCTTGTAAACCTTCTCTGCACTCTTTCAACCTTATTAATATCCTTCCTGTAATTAGGTGACCAAAACTGCATACAATACTCCAAATTCGGTCTCATCAATGTCTTATACAACCTCACCATTACATTCCAACTCTTATACTCAATACTTTGATTTATAAAGGCCAATGTACCAAAAGCTCTCTTTACGACCCTAATCACCTGTGATGCCACCTTTAGGGAATTATGTACCTGTGCTCCCAGATCCCTCTGTTCTACTGCACTCCTCAGTGTCCTACCATTTACCTTGCATGTTCTACCTTGGTTTGACTTTCTGAAGTGCAATACCTCACACTTGACTGCATTAAACTCCATCTGCCATTTTTCAGCCCATTCCTCCAACTGGTCCAAATCCCTCTGCAAGCTTTGAAAACCTTCCTCACTGTCCACTACACCTCCAATCTTTGTATCATCAGCAAATTTGCTGATCCAATTTGCCACATTATCATCCAGATCATTGATATAGATGACAAATAACAATGGACCCAGCACTGATCCCTGTGGCACACCACTAGTCACTGGCCTCCACTCAGAGTAGTAATCCTCCACTACCACTCTCTGGCTTCTTCCATTGAGCCAACGTCTAATCCAATTTACTACCTCTCCATGTATACCTAGCAACTGAATCTTCCTAACTAATCTCCCATGTGGGACCTCGTCAAAGGCCTTACTAAAGTCCATGTATACAATATCCACTGCCTCCCTTCATCCACTTTCCTGGTAACTTTCTCGAAAAACTCTAATAGATTGGTTAAACATGACCTACCACGCACAAAGCCATGCTCACTTTTTCTAATAAGTCCCTGCCTATCCAAATACTTGTAGATCCTATCTCTTAGTATTCCTTCCAATAATTTACCTACTACCGATGTCAAACTTACCGGCCTATAATTTCCCGGCTTACTGTTATTGAGGACAAGGTATTAGAGTACTTGGAAGCGAATCATAAAATAGGTCAAAGTCAGCATGATTTCCTTGTGGGAAAATGTTGTCTGACAAATCTGTTGGAATTCTTTGAAGAAATAACAAGCAGGATAGATAAACGAGAATTGGTTGATGTTGTGTACTTGGATTTTCAGAAGGCCTTTTACCATGTGCCTCTCATGTGGCTACTTAACAAGGTACGAGCCCATGGTATTACAGAAGTGTCTCATTGGAAGGAGTCAAAGTGTACATCTGCAGCATGCTAGCACCTGCACTGGACCCCCTACAATTTGCCTACCAACACAACAGATCGACAAATGACGGAATAGCCACAGTGCTACACACTGTCCTTACACATCTGGAGAAGAGGGATGCTATGTGGGAACGCTGTTCTTGGACTATAGCTCAGCATTCAACACCATAATTCCCTCCAGGCTCAACAAGAAGCTTAGAGACCTCGGCCTTCACCCTGCCTTGTGTAGCTGAATCGTCAGCAGGTGGTAAGAGTGGGATCCCTCACCTCTACTACTCTGACCCTCAACACAGGTGACCCTCCAGGCTGTGTACTACGCCTTTACTGTCTGTATACCCATGACTGTGTCAGCACCCACAGCTCCAATTTGCTGATGACACTACACTTTTTGGGCTAATCTCAAATAATAATGAGGCAGCCTACAGAGAGGATTGGTGTCAAGAAAACAATCTCTCCCTCAATGTCACGAAAACAAAGGAGCTAGTTGATGACTACAGGAGCAATGGAGACAGGCTAACCCCTATTGACATCAATAGATCTGGGGTTCAGAGGGTGAACAGCTTTAAGTTCCTTGACAAACATCACCAAGGATGTAACATAACAGCTGTGTGGTGAAAAAGACACAACAGCGTCTCTTTCACCTCAGATAGTTGAAGAAGTTTGGTGTGGGCCCATATCCTAAGAACTTCCTGTAAGGGCACAATTGAGAGCATCCTGATTGGCTGCATCACTGCCGTATGGGCTTCCCTCAATCATAGGACTCTGCAGAGAGTGGTGCAGACAGCCCAGTGCATCTGTAGATGTGAACTTCACACTATTCAGGACACTTACAAAGGCAGGTGTGTAAAAAGGGCCCGGAGGATCATTGGGGACCTGAGCCACCCCAACCACAAACTGTTCCAGCTGCTACCATCTGGGAAATAGTACCACAGCATAAAAGCCAGGACCAATGGGCTCTAGGACAGCTTCTTCCACCAGGCCATCAGACTGCTTAACTCATGCTGACACAACTATATTTCTATGTTATATTGACTATCCCATTGTACATACTATTTATTATAAATTACTATAAATTGCACATTGCACATTTAGATGAGATGTAATGTAAAGATTTTTACTCCTCATGTACATGAAGTAATAAAGTCATTTCAGTTCAATTCAATTGAAAGAGTAGGAATAAAGGGAGACTTTTCTGGTTGGCTGACAGTGACTAGTGGTGTTCCACAGGGGGTTGTGTTGTTTTTTTATGTTAGATGTCAATGATTTAGATGATGGAATTGATGGTTTTGTTGCAAATGTTTGCAGATGATATGAAGATCAATGGAGAGGCAGGTAGTTTTCAGGAAGTAAAGAGGTTACATAAGAACTAAGATAGATTAGGAGAATGAGCAAAGAAATGGAAGATAGAAGTGTTGGGAAGTGCATGGCCATGCACTTTGGTAGAAGAAATGAGAGTTGACTATCTTCTAAATGGAGAGAAAATATGAAAGACTGAGGTGCAAAGGTACTTGGGAGTCCTTGAGTCGAATTTCCTAAAGGTTAGTTTGCAGTTTGAGTCTGTGTTGAGGAAGCCAGATGCAATGTTATCATTTATTTCAAGAGGTCAAGATTATAAAAGCAAGGATACAGTGTTGAGAATTTATAAAGCACTGGTGAGGCCGCACTTGGAGTTTCAAAAGGATGTGCTGAAACTGGAGAGGGTTCAAAGGAGGTTCACAAGAATGATTCCAGGATTGAATGGTTTGTCATATGAAGAGTGTTGGATGGTTCTGGGCTTATATTCGCTGGAATTCAAAAGAATGAGGAATCACTTTATTGAAATCTGTCGAGTGGTGAAAGGCCTTAATAGAGTCAATGTGGAGAGGGTGTTTTCTATGGTTGGAGAGTCTAAGACACAGCTTCAGAACAGAGCAGTGTCCTTTTTAAATGGAGATGAGGAGAAATTTCTTTTCCCAAAGGGTGGTGAGTCTGTGGAACTCTTTGCCAAAGGCAGCTGTGGAGACCAAGTCTTTATGGATATTTAAGGAAGAGGTTGACAGATTCTCGAATGGTGAGGACAGGGAGAATGCAGGAGATTGCGAGGAAAATTGGATCAGCAATGATGAAATGCTGGAGCAAACTCGATGGCCAAATTCTGCTTCTATATCTTTTGGTTTTATGATGGTAGGAAATGGAAAGTAGGGATGAGGAATTTAGAAAGGAGTTACTGTTTCCAATTGTAAATCACTGAGAGAGTATAAGAGATCAGAGAGAGGTAGGTAAAAGGGACATAGGAACCAGATGAGGTATCTTTAGCAGGTAGGAAATGAGGTAGATCAGCAGTGCTTACTCCCAAGAGGAGCAAAGACAGGTGTGTAAAAAGGGCCTGAAGGATAATTGGGGACCCAAGTCACCCCAACCACAAACTATTCCAGCTGCTACCATCCGGGAAATGATATGGCAGCCTAAAAGCTAGAACCAACAGGCTTCAGGACAGCCTATTTCTTCAGGCCATCTGACTGGTTAATTCACACTGATACAATTGTATTTCTAAGCTATATTGACTGTCCTGTTGTGTGTGGGTGGAGCATTTGCTCACAGGGTGTGTGTGAGGTGTCTAGTGCAGTAGTGTAGTAGTGCTTGTAGTTAGTGCATGTGCTTGTAGTTAGCACCTGTATGCCACATAGTGTTCTCTGCTTGCTACTCTCTACTTACAGCTATTGCCACTGGCTAGCCTTCTCAACAGAGGGTGAAAAGAGGAGCCAAGTATGTTAGCCTCCTCCTGCCAGTACAGAGCCTCTCCACCACCAAGACTCCTGCAGTGCCTCCTTGGGGACACACGCCGAAACTGGGTACCTTATGGTCCCAGGCTAAACTACAGGGAATCTCGAAGCAGCAGTGGGCCCCAGAGATGTGGCATGCAGGTCCACCACTGTGTGGATATGCCCTGGCATATCCACTGTCCCAGCTATGGGTAAATAGCCCCACTGCCTTGTGGTAAGTCTGTTGAGACAAGGTTAAGGGAGCACACCCTGACAGAAAAGCAATGCACTGGCAGTGCACAATAGGCAGGCCTTAACAGGCCAAGGACTCAGCAGCCTCCTGCAGCCAAAATGTGGGACCGATTGTCCTGGGTTCACCGTAGTCACCAGGATTTACCTCATCATGGTGAAGATAGTGCTACTGGGGATGGCGCACCTCTTGTGGCACCTTATTATCTTCCTTGCGCAGGTCTCCACCTCTGACCACAGTGAACAATATCTGGACCTTACATATGGTTGAAGTCTGACAGTGATGGGGCGTCTGGCAACGGGAGCAGGAATGAATAGACTGGGAGCTCCTAGTCAGAACCCTGCATGGCAGCGGCACAGGGTATTTGGTTGCTAGCAGCTGGGACTGAGTGGCAGCTGTTTTCGGCAGACCCCTGTGCGACTGAGCAGCCCTATTTAGGGACCCACTGCTCACCCCAATTGGGGAAGGGCCCAGAAAAGGTGGCCTAAAAATTGCCCATTCAATCACTCACCTGGATTGGTTACTGCTGCTATTGGGCTATTCCACTATTGTGGTCAAAACAAGAAACAATACAACTTAAAACTGGAAACATGGAATGTAAGGATTCTCCTGGACTCATATGGCATCTCTGACAGATCTCACTGGAGAACAGCCTTGATCGCTGCTGAGCTGAGGCGCTACAACATCGACTTTGCTGCCCTGAGTGAGACCAGGCTCCTGGATGAAGGCTCTTTAACAGAGGAAGGGATGGGTTACACCTACTTCTGGAAAGGCTTCCACTCAGGTGGAAAACATCTCCACGGAGTAGGATTGGCCATCAAGAACACCTTTCTACCAAGTCTCACAGAAACACCTGTTGGCTAATGACCCTCCGTATCCCCTGGCAAAGAAACGTTATGCCACGCTTCTCAGTGCCTATGCACCAACTTTGCCATCTGAGAAAGAGGCCAAGGAATGCTTTTAACATACATTGGATGAAGCTCTTTGCCAGATCCCTAAGAATGATAAGATCTTTTTGCTTGGGGACTTCAACACTAGGGTGGGACAGAACAACAGGATATGGAGTGGAGTGCTAGATAGGCATGGTATTGGCAAGGTCAATGCAAATGTCATGAGGCTACTTACTCTTTGCTCTGAGTATAATCTTACCATAACCAACACCATCTTCCTGCAGAAGGCAAAATATAAGACCTCGTGGATGCACCCTCACTCTAAACATTGGCACATGATCGACTTCATCATTGTGAGACGTAGTGATATCAAGGATGTTCTCATCACTCGTGTCATGAGAGAGTGCTGGACTGACCATCATATGATGATGGCCAAGCTCCATATGAAAGTGCGTCCCCCCTTGTGGCTGCAAAAACCCAATAAAAAGTGGCTAAATTGCAACCGCCTGAGAAACACAGAAGCAAGAAGTGAATTTTGACGCATCCTAGCAGAGAAGCTAAGGGAGTGGAACCTTGTCTGAGTTCAGAAAATACCATGGAACAACAATGGACTTATATCAGTTCTGCGCTCTATGAGGCAGCAGCCCAATCTATCGGCCATAAGAGCAGAAACCACCAAGACTGGTTTGACGATAACTCAGATACTATCCACACTTTGCTTAAGGACATGCACAAAGTACACCGGGAAACTTTAGATAACCCTTCATCCATCAACATCAGACATCATTGGCAGGCAGCTCAGAGGAAAGTGCAAAAGGCAATACAGGCCATACAAAATAAGTGGTGGACTGAAAAGGCCTTTGCCGATAATAATGACATGCATAATTTTTACAATGCTGTTAAAACCATCAATGGCCCAATAAATTGATGCCGTTACTCCCCTGAAAACAGCAGATGGTCAAGCACTTCTGAAGAATCAGAATACCGTTCTGCTGAGGTGGGCTGAGCATTTTAACACCCTGCTTAATCAGGATTTTGACGCAAACCCCACCATCCTGGATGAACTGCCTGAACTTCCTCCTATCCATGATCTCAGTCTACCACCAACCTTCCAGGAGGTTCTATCAGCTGTCCATTCCCTTAAAAACAATAGGTCCCCTAGCACTAACAATATCCCTGCTGAGTTACTGAAGTCTGGAGGGTAATCTGTATGCGCACCCTCTACCAGCACATCAGCTAGGACTGGACTGACGAGAACATCCCACAGCAATGGAGAAATACAAACATCATTGTCATTTATAAGAACAAGGGTGACAAGGCCATCTGAGGCAATAGTAGGGGCATATCACTCCTTTCTGTTGCTGGAAAGGTCCTGGCTAAGGTGATGCTTCAGAGGCTCATCAACAACATCACCGAGTCAATGCTGCCTGAATCGCAGTGTGGATTTAGAAGAACAGGAGCATGATCGACATGGTCTTCACAGCCCAGCAGCTTCAGGAAAAGTGCCAGGAGCAACATCAGGACATATTTATGGCCTTTGTCGACCTCTCCAAAGTATTCAATAAAGAGAGCTCTTATGGGATGTTCTCCTCAGGTTTGGCTGTCCCAATAAATTTGTTAATATCCTCCACCAGTTCCATGATGGGATGACTGCTCGGGTGCACATAGGAGGACAAGAGTCTGAGCGCTTCCTTGTACGCACAGTGGTGAGGCAGGGGTGTGTGTTAGTGCCAGTGCTCTTTAACATCTTCCTCTTGTGTGTTACCAAGCTTCTCCACAACAAGATTGAGGATAGCAACGGTGTGGCAATGGGCGTCAGATTAGATAGCAACCTCTTTAACATCAGGAGGCTCCACTCAACCACCAAACTCCATACAGATCAGGTCCTGGAGCTGCAGCATGCAGATGACTGTGCTCTTGTGGCCCACACTCCGGAGGATCTTCAGACTGTCCTTGCTGTGGTGGTGAGAGCGTACAGCAGGATGGGGCTGACTGTCAACACCACCAAGACAGAAGTGGTTTGCCAGTGGAGTACTGGTGTCCACCTACCATACCTGCCTTCACTGTTGGTGATGAAAAGCTGTCAGTAGTGCCACCTTTCAAATATCTGGGGGGCATTCTCTCTGAGGATAGCGGCATTGACAATGACATCCAGAGCCGCATTAAACAGGCATCAGCTGCCTTTGGGAGACTTCGGCATAGAGTCTTTCAGAACAGGAGCCTTCGTCCCTCCACTAAGGTTGCTGTATACCAAACGGTCTGTGTCACCACCTTCCTTTTTAGCTGTGAAGCTTGGGTAACCTACAGCTGTCACATCAAGTCCTTGGAGTGCTTCCACATAAGCTGCCTCCAGCACATCCTGGGAATTACCTGGTGTGAGCAGATGCCTCACACTGAAATACTTGTAAAGACCAACTGCAGAAGTATTGAGGCCATGATCACCCAGCGTCAGTTGCAGTGGCTGGGGCATGTGATAAGGATGCCCCCATGTTGGCTACCCCGCAGAGTGATATACGGCCAGCTACATCATGGTCAACACTCAGCCGGAGGGCCGAAGAAGTGCTATAACAATCAGATGAAGAATGCTTTAAGAAAGTGCAAGATCAGACCCGAGGACCTGGAGGATGTTGCTGCTGACCGTAACACTTAGCAACAGCTGTGTAGCGATGGGGTTCATATTCTGGAGATGGAAAGAACAACTAGAAGACAGAAGAAAAAAGCCAGGAGAAATGCAGCCATGGTTGCCATCACTACCACCACTACCACATATACATGTCTCACCTGCAATAGAACTTGTGGGTCCAGAATAGGACTGTATATTCATCAAAGATCTCACCGTTAAAGGAGTGGACATCGCCATCGGATTCTGATGGACAACCGAAGAAGAAGACATACTATTTATTACAAATTACTATAAATTGCACATTGCACATTTAGATGGAGATGTAATGTAAAGAGTTTTACTCCTCATGTATGTGAGGATGTAAGTAATGAAGACAATTCAATTCATCTGTTGTGTGTGGCAAAGGGCCAGTAGGGGAATGTGAAGAATGGAACTCTGAGAATCATAAAAAAATTGTAAAGTTGGTAACACGTTATACAAACTGGCAAAGGATAATGGAGAAATAGGGAAACAGTGGAGGTAGTTTAAATGTCATTTTCAAAGAGACATAGCAGTAATTAGATTAGGGAAGTGCTTAAATTGCAAAACGTTACTAGGTAGCAAAGATAAACAAATTGAGGTTGGAATGCAGGCTAAATGCAGGAGAACTTATAAGATAAACTGAGTCATGACAGGAAAACAAGAGCATAAATCACCACAGCCGATTACAGAGAGCATGGAAGAAATGGCAGACAGTAGATATAAACAGCAATCAAATATTACAAAGAAACCCGGGTTTTTGATGAATTATTATGAAATTGTAAAAATCTGCATATAAGTATTATAATATGAATACCAAAAATTACTGGAAGTTATTTTGGGTTAGTGGAGTATCTTCGAGCTCTCACTTGAAGTGCTCCTAAATGTATATTGCCTGGATAAAATCAATTGGTTTCAGAACATCACCACTACTGTTTAAGGCATCTTCTTTGTGCATTGTCCCAGTCTGAGTCCTAATTATGAGGGCGACTTGGCCCCATAAGGAAACCAGATTTAGGGGGTAAGCCAAACAACCGTTCCTTCAATAAACAGGACTATTTAAAATATACTGTATATAATGACTTTGAGGAAGGATGTGAATTATGGTAGTTAAATTTTCAAATGACATAGACTAAGTGGATGGTCACGGTTTATTTGTCCTAGGACTCTAAAACTAGAGGATGTTGGTTTAAAGCAAGGGAGGAAAAACTTAGAGGACCTGAGAATCAAATTTTTCAAACAGAATCACAATCAGGTTTAATTCCAGTAATATATGTTTTAAAATTCATTGCTTTGTACTGTGTGTGTATATATATATATATATATATATATATAAGAAAGAGAGACAGAGAGACAGAAAGAGAGAGTGAGACAGAGAGAGAGAGAGAGAGAGAGAGAGAGAGAGAGAGAGATATTATTCAACTACAGAGACTCCCATCTGCAGCAACCACCACCACAAAATCCTGAATTTGCTCTCCTGTGATGCCTAAATTGGTGGCATTGGCCTGGAATTGGCCGTCTACAGGGCCATGCAGGACTGCACCTTGGAGAATGTCGGAAAACAGTCAGTCGGTTGGCGAGTTCCAGAAACAGGGACTCATCACCATGACAAAGACACAGTTTTGAGTGTCAGTGTAGATAAGGGGCCTCGAAAAAGCCCCAACCACCTTGAAAGTAAAAAAAGAGACATTAAAGAGTGGAATTTAAGTTGTTTTCACAGATGAGCTCGAGGAGGCAGCCATTTAGTGCCATCTTAACTTTGCCACTCATCTTAGCTCCGCTCCCCATTGTAATTCATGAGTTAATTGACTGTGGTGAACTACATATACTTGTCTGGACACATTCCCCCCCCCACCCCTCTGACTGCTCCTGTGGCTCCTCCCACAGACCCCGGTAAAAAGGCGATTGGAGGCACTGCTCCTTCCTCAGTCTCCAGGATGTTGTGTGGTGGTCGCTTGCTGCTTGTACTGTCTTCCAGCTAATAAAAGCCTACTTTAACTCACGTCTCCGAGAGTTATTGATGGTGCAACATTGACAATTCAGAAATCTGATGGAAGAGGGTGAGGTAGCTGTTCCGGAAATGTTGGGTGTGTGATTTCAGGCTCTTGCACCTCTTCCTTGATGGTAGCAGTGAAAAGAGGTTATGTCCTGAGTGTAGAAATTATACTCCAACTTTCACCCTGCCCTCAAATTTACCTGGTCAATTTCCAACACCACCCTCCCCTTTCTTGATTTTCCTGTCTCCATCTCTGGAGATGGCTTATCTACTGATATCTACTATAAGCCTACGGTCTCTCACAGCTACCTGGACTATTCCTCTTCCCACCCTGTCTCTTGCAAAAATGCCATCACCTTCTTGCAATTCCTTCATCTCCACCGTATCTGCTCTCAGGATGAGGTTTTTCATTCCAGGACAAAGGAGATGTCTTCCTTTTTTAAAGAAAGGGCTTCCCTTCCTCCACCATCAACTCTGCTCTCAAACACATCTCTCCCATTTCACGCACATCTGCTCTCACCCCATCTTCCCACAACCCTACTCGGGATAGGGTTCCCCTTGTCTTCACCTAGCACCCCACCAGCCTCCAGGTCCAACATATAATTCTCCGTAACTTCCACCACCTCCAACGGGATTCCACTACGAAGCACATTTTTCCCTCCCCCCCTTTCTGCTTTCCGCAGGGATCATTCCCTACGTGACTCCCTTGTCCATTCGTTCCCCCCATCCCTTCCCACCGATCTGCCTCCTGGCACTTATCCTTATAAGCGGAACAAGTGCTACACCTGCCCTTACACTTCCTCCCTCACCACTATTCAAGGCCCCAGACAGCCCTTCCAGGTGAGGCGACACTTCACCTGTGAGTCGGCTGGTTTGATATACTGCATCCGGTGCTCCCGGTGCAGCCTTCTATATATTGGTGAGACGCGACGTAGACCGGGAGACCATTTCGCTGAATACCTATGCCAGAGAAGGCAGGATCTCCCAGTGGCCACATATGTTAATTCCATGTCCCATTCCCTTTCTGATATATCCATCCATGGCCTCTACTGTCAAGCTGAAGCCACACTCAGGTTGGAGGAACAACACCTTATATTCCGTCTGGGTAGCCGCCAACCAGATGGCATGAACATTGATTTCTCTAACTTCCGTTAATGTCCCTCCTCCCCTTTTACCCCATCTCTCATTTATCTATCTATCTATCTATTTATTTATTTATCTATTTATTTATTTATCTTCTCTCCCACCCCCTTTTTTTCTCTCTCTGCCCCTCCCACAATCACTCTTTGCCTGCTCTCCATCTCCTTCTGGTGCTTCCCTCCCCCTTTCTTTCTCCCTAGGCCTCCCATCCAATGATCCCTTTCTTCTCCAGCTGTGTATCCCTTTTGCCAATCACCTTTCCAGCTCTTAGCTTCATCCGTCCCCCTCCTGTCTTCTTCTGTCATTTCGGATCTCCCCCTCCCCCTCCCACTTTCAACTCTCTTACTACCTCTTCTCTCAGTTAGTCCTGATGAAGGGTCTCAGCCCAAAACATCGACTGTACTTCTTCCTATAGATGCTACCTGGCCTGCTGTGTTCTACCAGCATTTTGTCAGTGTTGCCTGTTATGTCCTGAGTGCTTGGGGTCCTTAATGAATAGGACAACCAGAAGATGTAGGCAGTTAGGACAAATGGGGGATCAGAATGAAACTAGCTACGGTAAGTAGAGATGTCACAGTGAGAAGGAAAGGACCATGGATAGTGCAGGTTACCTAAAATTGTAAAATTATATGTTTATACAAATACCCAAGCAAAATAAAAGATGTTATTCTTCTAGTTTGCATTTGGTTCACCATTCCAGTGGAGGAGGCCAAGGGCCTGACAAATCAGTGTGGGAATGGGAAGGGGAGTTGAAATTATATCCAATCTGAAGGTCAGGGTGCCATAGCGATAACCTGTGATTTGTCCACAATGGCTGTCATGACCCCCTAGTTGCATCATGGGTGTTCAGGGCCTCAGCTATCACTTTGCAGTACAGATGCTGCCCAACCTATTGGATTACTGCAGTAGTATCTTTTTATTTTACTTTACTATACAACAGTTTATAGAGAACATTCATATGCTGGGGTGAATGGGAAAGAATTTAGCATATGATGAGTAATGTGGGAAAATATGATGTTGCTCACTTTAAAAGCAAAAACAAAAAGAGTTTTATTTAAAAGGAGGAATTGTGTTGGCATCTGCAGCACAAAGGAATGTGCTGTCTGTGCATGAAACACAAAATGATCACACAAATACAGTATACAGCAGTGAAGGTAAATGGAATTATTATATTCTCAGTACATTTTTAATTACACAATTTGTAGAATAGAGCTTTGACCAGTAACTAATCAGCATTTGGGATTGATTAGTAAGAGGAAATTAAAGGAAAGCAGGGGCAAGTGCAGTGGCCATCGTCTGAGTGGACAAAGACAGAGTGGTGATTTAAGGCTTTACCTCCTCTTCAAGCCTTCAACAAAGAGAGGCTTCATTCAGACAAGGCAAAGGTAAGAAAAATTCAAGTTTTTTTCCTTCTCTTCTTAATATCTGCTCAACTAGGACAGTAGAGATGCCAGACAGGATAGCTGAATGCTCCTCTTGCAGGATGTGGGAAGGCAGGGAGACCTCCAGTATCCCTGACAACCATAACTGTGAGAAATACATCTAGCTGCAGCTTCTAACAAACTGCTTTAAGGAGTTGTAGCTGGAACTGGGTGAACTCTAGATCATTCAAGAGGCTGAAGGATGATAGATAGGACATAGAGTGAGGTAGTTACACCCAAGGTAAAGGACACAGGAAACTGGGGGACAGTCAGAAAGGGGAAAGGGGTTAAGGAGCCAATGCAGAGTAGCCCTGTGGACATCCCCATCAACAACAGGAACTGTATATTACTTTGGATACTGTCAGGCATGGGTGGGGGAAATGACCTAATAGAGGAAAGTCATAGTAGTTGAGCCTCTAGCACTGAGTCTGCTTCTGTGACTCAGAAGGGAAGTGGGGAGAAGAGGCACACTGTGGTGATAGGGGGTACATTAATTAGGGGAATTGACTGGAGGTTCTGTGGGCGAGAACAAGATTCACGGATGGTAGGTTCCTTCCCAGGTGCCAGGGTCTGGGATATCTCAGATCGAGTCCTCAGAAGCATGAAGAGCCAGAAGTCATGGCGCATGTAGGTACCAATGACATGGGTAAGATGAGTGACGAAGTACTGCATAGGGAGTTCAGGAGGTTAGGTGCTAAGTTAAAGGGCAGAACCTCCAGGGTTGTGATCTCAGGATTGCTACCTGCACCACTTGTTAGTGAGGTGAGAACTAGGAAGATTATACAGTTTAATAAGTGACTAAAAAGTTGGTATAGGAGGGAGGGCATAAGATTTTTGAATCATTGGGCTCATTTCCAGGGAAGGTGGGACCTGTACAGAAGGGACAGTTTGAACCTAAACTGGAGTGGGACTGATATCCTCGGGAAGGCTTGTTGATAGTTCTGGTCACCGAATTATAGGAAAGATGCCAACAAGATAGAGAGAGTACAGAGAAGATTTACTAGAATGTTACCTGGGTTTCAGCACCTAAGTTGCAGGGAAAGGTTGAACAAATTAGGTCTTTATTCTTTGAAGTGTAGAAGGTTGAGGGGGGACTTGATAGAGGTATTTAAAATTATGAGGGGGATAGATAGAGTTGACGTGGATAAGCTTTTTCCATTGAGAGTAGGGGAGATTCAAACAAGAGGACACGATTTGAGAGTTGGGGGCAAAAGTTTAAGGGTAACATGAGGGGGAATTTCTTTACTCAGAGAGTGTTAGCTGTATGGAACGAGCTTCCAGTAGAAGTGGTAGAGGCAGGTTTTGTATTGTCATTTAAAGTAAAATTGGATAGGTATATGGACAGGAGAGGAATGGAGGGTTATGGGCTGAGTGTGGGTCAGTGGGATTAGGTGAGAGTAAGCATTCGGCACGGACTAGAAGGGCCGAGATGGCCTGTTTCCGTGCTGTAGTTGTTATATGGTTATAGAGTGTATGAAGGGTTTAAAGTACAGCTACAGGGGGTTGGAAATCAGAGTTAGTGGAGAGCTTGTGAAGGCCGATGTTGGTAAGTCCTCAGACAAAGTTAGGAATCAAAAGGTTGAACATGGTGCAACTAGTGTCCTCACCTGCATGTACAGTATTTCAATGCAAGAAATATCATAGCAAAGCCAGATAATAGTGCTGAAAGTTAAGTTAGCTAGTTCATAAACAGAGGCATGTAATTCTGGCATGGATAAAGCAGTGGCTGATTGGCAGGGGGCAAACAGTGGGAATAAAGGGAGTCTTTTTTGGTTGGCTGCCAGTGGCTAGTGGTATTCCACAGGGGTCTGTGTTGGGACCGATTCTTTTTACATTATATCTCAATGATTTGGATAATGGAATTTATGGCTTTGTTGCAAGGTTTGCAGACAACATGAAGATAGGTGGAATGGCAGGTAGTTTTGAGGAAGTAGAAAGAGGTTACAGAAGGACTTAGACAGATTGGGAGAAAGAATAAAGAAATGGTAGATGGAATACAGTGTCGTGAAGTGTATGGTCATGCATTTAGGTAGAAGAAATGAAAGGGTTGACTATTTTATAAATGGAGAGAAAATACCAAAACCTGAGGTGAAAAGGGAGTTGGGAGTCCTTATGTAGGATTCCCTTAAGGTAAATTTGTAGATTGAGTCTGTGGTGAGGAAGGAAAACGCAATGTTAGCATTCATTTCAAGAAGATTAAAACATAAAGACAAGGATATAATGTTGAAACTTTATAAAGCATTGGAGAGGCCTCACTTGGAATATTCTGAGCAGTTTTCAGCTCCTTATCTTAGAAAAGATGTGCTGAAACTGGAGAGGTTTCAAAGGAGGTTTACAAAAATGATTCCAGAATTGAATGGCTTCTCTTATGGAAACATAGAAACATAGAAAATAGGTCCCTGCTCCTGTAAACGAATCATCTTGTTATGAATGCCAACATACTATTCGCCTTTTTCACCACCTGCTGTACCTGCATGCCCACTTTCAATGACTGGTGTACAATGACACCCAGGTTTCGTTGTACCTCCCCTTTTCCTAATCGACCACCATTCAGATAATAATCTGTTTTCCTGTTCTTGCCACCAAAGTGGAAAACCTCACATTTATCCACATTAAATTGCGTCTGCCATGAATTTGCCCACTCACCTAACCTATCCAAGTCACCCTGCATCCTCTCAGCATCCTCCTCACAGTTAACACCGCCGCCCAGCTTCGTGTCATCCACAAACTTGGAGATGCTGCATTTAATTCCCTCATCTAAATCTTTAATATATATTGTAAACAACTGGGGTCCCAGCACTGAGCCCCACTAGTCACTGCCTGCCATTCTGAAAAGGTCCCATTTATTCCCACTCTTTGCTTCCTGTCTGCCAACCAATTCTCTAACCACTTCAATATCATACCCCCAATACTGAGTCCTTTAAGTTTGCACACTAATCTCCTGTGTGGGACCTTGTCAAAAGCCTTTTGAAAATCCAAATATATCACATCCACTGGTTCACCCCATCCACTCTACTAGTTACATCCTCAAAAAATTCTATAAGATTCGTTAGACATGATTTTCCTTTCACAAATCCATGCTGACTTTGTCCGATGATTTCACTGCTTTCCAAATGTGCTGTTGTCACATCTTTGATAACTGACTCCAGCATTTTCCCCACCATTGATGTCAGGCTAACTGGTCTATAATTCCCCGGTTTCTCTCTTCCTCCTTTTTTGAAAAGTGGGGTTACATTAGCCACCCTCCAATCCTCAGGAACTAATCCAGAATCTAAAGAGTTTTGAAAAATTATCACTAATGCATCCATTATTTCTTGGGCTACTTCCTTAAACACTCTGGGATGCAGACCATCTGGCCCTGGGGATTTATCTGCCTTTAATCCCTTCAATTTACCTAAAACCAATTCCCTACTAACATGTATTTCCCTCAGTTCCTCCATCTCACGAGACCTTCAGTCCCCTACTATTTCCGGAAGATTATTTATGTCCTCCTTAGTGACTTAGTGAAGACAGAACCAAAGTAGTTATTCAATTAGTCTGCCATGTCCTTGTTCCCCACGATCAATTCACCTGTTTCTGACTATAAGGGACCTACATTTATCTTAACCAATCTTTTTCTTTTCACATATCTGTAAAAGCTTTTACAGTCAGTTTTTATGTTCCCTGCCAGCTTTCTCTCATAATCTTTTTTCCCTTTCCTAAATTAAGCCATTTGTCCTCCTCTGCTGGACTCTGAATTTCTCCCAGTTCTCAGGCGTGCTGCTTTTATTTTTGCTAATTTATATGTTTCTTCTTTGGACTTGATAATACCCCTAATTTCCCTTGTCAGCCACGGGTGCACTACCTTCCCTGGTTTATTCTTTTGCCAAACTGGGATGAACAATTGTTGTAGTTCATCCATGCAATCTTTAAATGCTTGCCATTGCATATCCACCGTCAACCCTTTAAGTATCATTTGTCAGTCTATCTTAGCTAATTCACATCTCATACCTTCAAAGTTACCCTTCTTTAAGTTCAGAACCTTTGTTTCTGAATTAACTATGTCACTCTCCATCTTAATGAAGAATTCCACCATATTATGGTCACTCTTACTCAAGGGGCCTGGCATGACAAGATTGCTAACTAACCCTTCCTCATTGCTCAATACCCAATCTAGAATGGCCTGCTCTCTAGTTGGTTCCTCGACATGTTGGTTCAGAAAACCATCTCGCATACATTCCAAGAAATCCTCTTCCTCAGCACCCTTACTAATTTGGTTCACCCAATCTATATGTAGATTGAAGTCACCCATTATAACTACTGTTCCTTCATTGCATGCATTTCTAATTTCCTGTTTAATGCCATCCCCAGCCTCACTACTACTGTTAGGTGGCCTGTACACAACTCCCACCAGCGTTTTCTGCCCCTTACTGTTATGCAGCTCTACCCATATTGATTCCACATCCTCCAGGCTAATGTCCTTCCTTTCTATTGCGTTAATCTCCTCTCTAACCAGTAAGGCTACCCCACCTCCTTTCCTTTCCTGTCTATCCCTCATGAATATTGAATATCACTGGATGTTGAGCTCCCATTCTTGGTCACCCTGGAGCCATGTCTCTGTGATCCAAACTATATCCTATTCATTAATAAATATCTGCACATTCAATTCATCCACCTTGTTATGAATGCTCCTCGCATTGACACACAAAGCCTTCAGTCTTGTTTTTACAACACTCTTAGCCCTTACACAATTATGTTGAAAAGTGGCCCTTGGGGGTTCCGGTGACGCCATCATCAAGAATGGCAGCTTAAGTCACTAGCTCCTCCAGAAAAATGCATATTAAGCCCCGTTATCCCATCAAATATAATATTTTTTGAAAAATATTTGAACTGAAAAGAGCGGAAAGAATGGGGTAAAAGAATGGAAATAAAAAAAGCGACACTGAGGAGCCTGCATCCCACAGGAGTGCAGCGAGCCGCTCTCCTACCCGACCACATGCTAGCGAGGTGGACGCCAGGCCTTGTTCAGGCGAAGCGGCGAATATCTTCGAAATCCTGAAAGAAATAATGGAGGTCCATAAAGAAATAAAGCAGCAGCTCCGTGATATTAAGTCAGAGCTCGCTAGCGTCAATCAAAAAATAGCGGTGGCAGAGACTCGAATTGAGATGGTGGAAGATCACGTTTAAAATGTGGAATGGATACTGAGTAAGACAATAAAAATAGTATATCACCAAGAAGGTAAACTGCTTGACCTGGAGGGAAGACCACGGCGGAAAAATATCAGAATCTACAACGTTCCTGGAGGAGCGGAGGGCTCGTCTATGATGGAGTTTGTCGGAAAGTTACTGCGAGACGCGCTGGATATTCCCCCGGCTATGAAGCTGGAAGTTGAAAGAGCCCACTGTGCATTAGTCCTGAAACCTACCCAGGATAGAAAGCCACGCTCAATAATAATTAAATTCCTTCGGTACAGCACCAAGGCGGAGATTCTATGAAGGGCCTGGGGTAAGAAGAGAGTGTTTTTCAACGATAAGTTAATATATTTCGGCCAAGGTTACCCCCCCCCCGCGGTTTTGCAGAAACGCAAAGAATACTCTGAAGTAAAGCAAGTACTAAAGCAAAAAAAGATTAAATTTCTAACTCCGTACCCTACTAAACTTCAAGTGTTTTATAACAACGGGACACAGTTGTACCAGGCAGTGGACGAGGCGACTACAGACATGAAGGCCAGAGGGTTGCCCATCAGCGTGACCTAAACGAAGGAAAGCCTGACTGAGGAATTATCCCACTCCGCTTGGGAAATAGTGTGAGAACAAGAAGGCAGGAGACAGGAGGAGGCCGAGAGAAATATATCAGGAAGAAATTGGGAGTTTCCTAAAGACAGTCCTCATCCCCTTAGGAAGAGCCATAAGATTTGGCTAACTTTAAAAATGTTGAGAAGCTAAACGAAAGCAAAAGTACAGGGTGATATACCTATCTCGAAAAATACTTATTATAATGTGGATTTTATATTACTTAGTTGTTATTTTTTATTCACCCACTTACCCCTTTTTCCCCACCAAAATGAGAATATATATGTAATGTATAATGATGTATAATGTGTGTGTTTATATATATATGTGTGTGTGTGTGTATGTGTGTATAGGGGGAGTACACAGGGAAATCTTTTCTGTGTAATGGATTTGTTTACTGACTTTTATGAATACTGTAATGGGGGCCCTTAACTCACAAGTAGACATTTCCTCTAGCTCAACGCAGGGTCATCTACTAGAGACCTCAGCCTTGGAATCACACGTTCATTGCCATTTTTGTTATTATTTGCGTTTCTTGATTCTTATTTGCTCAGGGAGTAGATCGATTAAGTTTTGTTCTAATTTCAATGATACATTGACAGATAAATGCAGATGGCTATGGACAAGGTAAAATTCATTTCTTTTAATGTCAATGGGCTATTAAATCCAATCAAATGTAGGAGAATTTTATCCAATTTGGAACAATTTGATTCATACTGGGAAAAAATGGTTCAACTACATAATGCTTCATAGGCCTGATTTTATTCTCACAAAGACTGAATCTGTTGTAAAAAAAAATCACTCCTTACTTGTACATAGTTCTTTCCTTTTACTTGTTTTTTCTTTCCACTCTTTTCTATAAGTGTATACCTCAGATAAATACTTTGCAGAGATTTGTGATATATATAATTATAAGATATATATATATATATGTACAATGTCTGAAATACATCTTATGGAAATGTTTGTTTGATGATGAACTTCAATAAAAAAAATTAATTACAAAAAAAGTGGCCCTTTTTATTTTTTGCCCTGGATTTGCCTGCCTGCCACTTTTACTTTTCACCTTTCTACTTTTTGCTTCTACCCTCATTTTACACCCCTCTGTCTCTGCACTTGTTCCCATCCCCCTGCCACATTAGTTTAAATCCTCCTGAACAGCAGGACTTCCTTGACTTATTTCTATTTTCCCCTTTCTCGACCCTAACACCCTGGTTTCCTTCCCCTTGACAACTCAGTTTAAACCCTCCCTGTTATTCCCTCTATTATTTCTGATGATCAAACTGGTTTTATTAAAAACCGTCTTCCTTTTTTTAATATTTGGCATTTATTTAACATTTTATATTCACCTTCAACTAGGATTCCTGAATGTGTTATTTCCCTCGATGCAGAGAAAGCACTTGATCGTACAGAGTGGAACTACCTTTTTGCAGTTTTAGAAAACTGTGACGTCGGTCAAAGTTTTATCTCTTGGATCAAATTGTTGTATCTGTGTCCTACTGCCTCTGTTTTGACTAATTTTCAGAAATCCCAGTTATTTAACCTCAAACGTGGCACCCGTCAGGGATGCCCTTTAAGTCCCTTTCTCTTTGATTTGGCTATAGAACCTTTGGCGATAGCATTTCGAAGCTGTCCTGAATTGACCGGGATTTGGAGGGGGCGTGTTAAGCATAAAGTTTCTCTTTATGCTGATGACTTATTACTTTTTCTTTCAAATCCGTCTACATCCTTACCTTCAATGTTCTCACTTCTTGATCAGTTTAGCCAGTTTTCTGGCTATAAACTTAACTTACATAAGAGTGAACTTTTCCCAATTAATAAAGAAGCACAAGAATTAACATTTCGTGACCTCCCTTTTAAAGTAGTTCATAATCAATTTACTTATCTTGGGATTACAGTCACAAGGAAGTTTAAAGATCTTTTTCATGAAAATTTTGCCAATCTTTTATATACTACAAAACAGAGTCTGTCACAATGGTCACCTCTATCTATGTCTTTGGTAGGTCGTATTAATGTTGTTAAAATGTATGTTCTCCCTAAATTTTTATATTTATTTCAATCAATTCCAATTTTTATTCCTAAATCTTTTTTTGATTCCTTAGACTCTATTATTTTGTCATATCTGTGGAAGAATAAGCACTCTAGAATTAATAGAGTTTATCTCCAAAAATCTAGAAAAGAAAGTGGCATGGCCTTACCTAACTTTTGTTTATATTATTGGGCAGCCAATATACGTTGTGCTACCTTTTGGTCTTTTTTCCATGGCCAACCCGCATTAGGGTTAGGGTTAGGGTTAGGGTTAGGGTTAACCCAACCCTAACCCAACCTGAGTGCCCTAATTGGGTGGCAATGGAATTGAGTTCCACTAAAGATTTATCTATTTATCTATTTCTGCACTTCTTGGCTCTGTACTCTGTACTCCCTAGTAGTTTGTCCAGATTAATTGTTAATCCTCTTGTTAGACACACTTTGTGAACATGGGCTCAGTTTAGGAAATTTTATGGTTTCTATGGTTTTTCCTTTTCTGGTCCTATCTTACATAATCACCTTTTTTTACCTACTATGTATGATTCAACATTCCATGATTGGTATAGGAAGGGCATTAGACATTTTGAAGATCTTTTTATTGATAATCGCTTCGCATCTTTTCAACAGCTCTCTGCTAAGTTCAATCCGCCTTATGCTCATTTTTTTAGATATCTCCAGATTAGACACTTTATTAATCCTTTAATTCCTAACTTCCCTGAAATGCCTGAGAAAAATGTTATGGATTTAATTCTTTCTATTAATCCACTGGGTAAAGGTCTAATATCATTTATTCATGATAAATTAGCATTCTTACGACGTGCCCCGTGGATAAAATTAGAATGGCTTGGGAGCATGATTTAAATATCTCTTTATCTGATGAGACTTGGGACTCAATTCTCAAATCTGTTAATTCAACCTCTCTTTGTGCTCGCCATTGCCTTTTACAGTTTAAGATTGTTCATAGAACCCATATGTCTAAATCTAAATTATCTCGATTTTACCCTAATATTAGTCTTTGTGATAAATGCAAAAGGGGCGAGGCCTCTCTTGTTCATATGTACTGGTTCTGTCCTAGCTTGGAGAAATTTTGGAAAGATGTCTTCATAACTTTATCTTATATTCTGAATCACCACTTAGAACCTAACTCTTTAATTGCTTTGTTTGGTTTTTTGGGTGAGACAGATTTACGTTTGAGTTCGACTAAGTGTCGAATATTATCTTTTGCTTCTCTCCTGGCTAGACGTTTAATCCTCCTTAGATGGAGAGATGTTGCCCCGCCCACGCATGCTCAATGGCTTAATGATATTATGTCCTGCTTAGACCTTGAAAAAATTCATTATTCAGTTCTTAATTCGGATATAAAGTTCCATAAGATCTGGGGACCTTTTATTGAGTACTTTCATAACCTTCCTCTTAACTAAGGTTTTTTTTTCAGTCCCTTGCTTTCAGCTCTTTTTTTTTTTGGTAGTAGGCATTATTATCTTCTGTTTTTAAGTGTATTTACAGTTTTGGGTGTTTGATTGTCCTGATTTATATTCTCTATATTGTGTTCTGGTTGGTCTGGAGTTTTATTTTTGTTGCAGGGTTTGGGGAGGATACTAACTTTACATATCTTCAATTTGAGTGCTTTCTCAATTATCTTTTTTGTATTATATTATTATTGCATGTTTATTTTTGCACTGTATTAATGTTCTTCATTTTGATTTGGGGTTTTTTTCTATCTGTAGCAATGTAGAAAATGCATTAAAAAACTAATTTAGAAAAAACCCCTCCCTAACAGCTATATTAAACAATCACGCCAGGATATCAGTACCTTTGAGTTCAGGTGTAACCCATCGTTTCTGTTTAAATCATGCTTTCCCCAAAATAGATCCCAGTGATCTAAGAACTTGAAGACCTGCCCCCTGTACCAGTTACTTAGCCACACATTCATCTGCTTAATTCTGCTATTCTTACAATCATTAGGGCGTGGCTCAGGCAGTAATCCTGAGATTATTACTCTGGAGGTCCGGCTTTTTAAATTTTCTTCCTAGCTCCTAGTAATCTCCCTTCAGGACCTCCTCTCTTTTTCTGTCTATGTCATTATGAAGAGCGTTTGATGGTTCTAGGCCTGTATGCACTAGAATTCAGAACAATGAGGGGTGAAATCTGTCAAATGGTGAAAGGTGTGGATGTGGAGAGAATGTTTCCTATGGTGGGAGAATCTAAGGTCAGAGCACACAGCCTCAGAATGAAGGGACATCCTTTGAGAACAGAGATGAGGAGGAATTTATTTAGCCCAAGAATGGGAAATCTGTGGAATTCTTTGTCACAAGCAGCTGTGGAGCCAAGTCTTTGTGTACATTTAAGGCAGATGTTGATAGATTCTTGGTGGATCAGGACATGAAGGGATACAGGGAGAAGGAAGGAGGCTGGGCTAAGAGGAACCTTGCTAAGAGCCAAAGCAGAAAGCCCTGACTCCAGCAAACCTAGCTTTCCAGGTCTGAGGCACACAAGCCTCCAAACCATGACAAGGTTGTGGTCCTCGTGGAGGACATTAACATTAGTGATAAAACAATTGTCTTAGCCTGATGGTTTGGAATTCAGTCATTAATTTCTCTTTTCATTAGAAGTGCTCTGTTGATAGGTTCTTAGGAGTGCATTTAGTAACTTCATGTGGACATTGTTGGTTTTGCCTCTGCAGTTGTTATGGTTTGACTTGCTTAATTGTAATATGATGGGAAAATATAACCACATTAATGAACTAATGAGACAAGATATTGAAAGTTTACTTTAGTACTAGAAGACCATAAGACCTTATGATATAGGAACAGAATTAGGTCATTTGCCCCAATGTGGTAAACTATGTATACCTGTCTGGACACGCCCCTCTGCTGACTGCTCCTGTGGCTCCTCCCACAGACCCCTGTATAAAGACGATTGGGGCACTGCTCCTCCCTCAGCCTTCAAGATGTTGTGCTCCCTTTTTGCTGTTAATAAAAGCCTATCATTCACTTCCAGTCTCCTAGAGTTATTGATGGTGCATTACCCAATGAGTCTGCTCTGCCATTTCATCATGGCTGATCCAATTTTCCTCTCAGCCTTCTCCCAATATCCCTTCATGGACTGATCAATCAAGAACTTATCAACTTCTGCTTTAAGTACACATAAAAACTTGACCTCTACAACTGCCTATAGTAAGGAATTCCACAGATTCATCACTCTTTGGCTAAAGAAATTCCTCCTCATCTCTGATCTAAATGGATGTTCCACTATTCTGAGACTGTGTCCTCTGGTCTTAGACTCTCCCACCATAATGACCAACTTAAGATTTTCAATGATCATTCTTTGTCTGTGTGAGGGAAGACCTTAAGACATAGGAGCAGAATTAAGCCATTTGGCTCATGACTGACTATCTTTTCCTTCACAAACTCATTCTCCTGCTTTCTCCCAGTAACATTTGATTCCCTTATTAATCAAAAACCTATCAACCTCCACTTTAAATGTAACCAATAACATGGCCTCCACAGCCATCTGTGGAAATGAATTCCAAAGATTGACCACCTTTCAGCTAAAGAAATTCCTCCTCATCTCTGTTCTAAAGGAACATCATATTTTGAGGCTGTGCCCTCTGGTCCTAGACTTTCTCAATACAAACCATACTAACATTGCATTTGCCTTACCGCCAACTCAAATTTCAAATTAACCTTTAGGGAATTCTGCAAAAGGGCTCCCAAGTCCCTTTGCACCTCTGATTTCTGAATCATTCCCCATTTAAAATATTAAAGATAGTTACGTATTTTCCTGTAGCATTCTAACTGCTTTAAGACTTAAAAATGAAGTAGTGTTAAAGAATGTTCAGAATGTATGACTAAAACAGAGCAGTGCACACAAAATACTGGAGGAACTTAGCAGGTCAGGCAGCATTGATGGAAGTGAATAAACAAATGATGTTTTGGGCCAAGACCCTTCATCTGGACTAATGTGTGACTAACTTTCTTTCCTGTTTATAAATTGTTTTAATTAACCAGGCTACAGAGATCATCTCTGTTTATCATTCTGTTATTTTGCAAAACTTACTATTAATTGTTTATATTTGGGCATAAATGATCTTTTCCTGTTATAAATAAAATCTGATCTATTCATACTGGTCCTTTTAACCAAATATGGATTTAAATAAGACTCTTTTCCAAAAAATGTATAAATTCCTATTAATATGGTTGTTATGTAATAACTACAGGCTTACATAGTATTGATGGTGTATGTACTTCTCCATAAATGGGTTTGCACGAGTTTGTGAAGTCAGCAGAATTATGTGTCAACGCTGCACAATTTATCACACTTCAATGCTGAAAGAGCAAGGACTATTACACAACATAATGGGAAAGTTCCAAGTAAATTTATTATCAAGGTATGAAAATGTTACCATATTCTACCTTGAGATTCATTTTCTTCCACATACTCACCACTCTGGGTAAAAAACTTCCCCTGACATCTTCTTTGTACCTATTCCCCAGCACCTTAAACCTCTCATGTTAGCCATTTCAGCCCTGGGAAAAAGCCACTGACTAACCACATGATCAATGCCTCTCATCATCTTATACACCTCTATCAGATCACCTCTCATCCTCCATTGCTCCAAGGAGAAAAGGCCGAGTTCACTCAAGCTGTTTTCATAAGGCATGCTCCCCAATACAAGCAACATCCTTGTAAATCTCCTCTACACCCTTTCTATGGCTTCCGCATCCTTCCTGTAGTGAGGCGACTAGAATTGAGCACAGTACTCCAAGTGGATTCTGACCAGGGTCCTATATAGCTGTAACATTGCCTCTCGGCTCCTAAATTCAATCCCACGATTGATGAAGGCCAATACAGCATACACCTTCTTAACCACAGAGTCAACCTGCGCAGCTACTTTGAGCGTCCTATGGACTCGGACCCCAAGATCCCTCTGAGTCTTACCATTATTACTATATTCTGCCATCATATTTCACCTACCAAAATGGACCACTTCACACTTACCTGGGTTGAACTCCATCTGCCACTTCTCAGCCCAGTTTTGTATCCTATCAGTGGCCCGCTGTAACCTCTGACAGCCCTCCACAATATCCAAGACACCTCCAGCCTTTGCGTCATCAGCAAACTTACTAACTCATCCCTCCACTTCCTCATCCAGGTCATTTATAAAAATCACGAACAGTAAGGGTCCTAGAACAGATCCTTGAGGCTCACCACTGATCACTGACCTCCATGCACAATATGACCCGTCTACAACCACTCTTTGCCTTCTGTGAGCAAGCCAGTTCTGGATCCAGAAAGCAATGTCCCCTTGGACCCCATGCCTCCTTACTTTCTCAATAAGCTTTGCATGAGGTACCTTATCAAATGCCTTGCTGACATCCATATACACTGCATCTATTGTAGTGTATCAGACTTGTAAAGCATGACCTGCCCTTGACAAAGCCATGCTGAATATTCCTAATTATATTATAACTCTCCAAATGTTCATAAATCCTGCCTCTCAGGATCTTCTCTATCAACTTACCAACCGCTGGGGTAAGATTCACAGGTCTATAATTTCTTGGGCTATCTCTACTCCAATTCTTGAATAAAGGAATAACATCCTCAACCCTCCAATCCTCCGGAACCTCTTCCGTCCCCATTGTTGATACAAAGATCATCACCAGAGGCTCAGCAGTCTTCTCCCTTGCCTCTCACATTAGCCTGGGGTACATCTCATCGGGTCCCGGCGACTTATCCAACTTGAAGCTTTCCAAAAGCTCTAGCACATAGTCTTTCTTAATATCTACATGCTCAAGCTTTTCAGTCCGTTACAAGTCATTGTTACAAGTCTCCCATGAGGCGGTGCAGCATGACAGCAGAGGCCTTTCAGACCTGGTGTTACTTTAATTTAATTTTCTATTTTAACTTTGAAACACAATTTTCGATTAGGGCTCATGGATAACAGAGTGGCTATCTACCATCGCCAGATACTACTACAATACAGAGATCGTCCAAAAACAAACCTTCACAAAGATCTGCTGGCTGAATTATGCGACGTCGGCTTGCTGAGGGGAACGAGCCTACATTCCTCAGACTTGCCTGATGCTGGGAGCCAGAGATGGAGACGTTGAAAGTGATGTGCGAGGAAGCAGAAGTGAGGCAAACGGGCAGGGGTCCGTGCCAGGCTAAAAGCAAACCCTAGCCGGCTGGCTCTCCCGTCCATTCTGCTCTCTAATGTCCACTCCCTGGACAATAAAATGGACTACATCCAACTCCAACGTAATACTCGGCGGGAGTACAGAGTTTGCTCCGCATTTGTCTTCACAGAGACATGGCTCACTGATGGGATTTTGGACTCTGCCATCCAGTTAGTCGAGCTAGCTTTGTTTCGACCGGACAGAGATGCAGCTGTCTCCGGTAAGACTCGCAATGTGTTTACATTAACACGGAATAGTGTAAGAACTCTGTGCTGGTTTCCACACACTGCTCATTGTTAGTGGAGTTTGTGGCAGTTCGATGCAGACCATTTTATTTGCCACAGGAATTCACCTCTGTCCTTATATTCGGTGTCTACATTCCCCCCAGCGGTAATGCTAAGGAGGCGCTCTGTGAACTGTACGGGGCTATTAGCGAACAGCAGAACGCACACCCTGATGATCTGTTTATTGTCGCCGGTGATTTTAACCACGTGAACCTTAAGTCAGTGCTCCCCAAATTCCATCAGTATGTGGACTTTGCAACGAGGGGGGACAACGCATTGGACCTGGTTTATACAAACATCCCCGACGCGTACAGGGTAGAACCCCGCCCCCTCCTCGGATACTCAGACCACATCTCTGTTATGTTAATCCCAGCATACAGACTGTTCATCAGGCGCTCCAGACCAGTTCAGAAGCAGGTGAAAACCTGGCCAGCAGGAGCCATCTCTGCTCTTCAAGACTGCTTTGAGCACACGTTCAGGGAGGCTGCAACCGATGGCGACTCTACCAACTTAGAGGAGTATACAGCATCAGTGACCAGCTACATCAGCAAGTGCATTGATGAAGTTACTCTGTCCAAGACCATCACTATACGTGCCAACCAGAAGCCATGGATGACCGCAGAGGTGCGTGCGCTGCTGAGGTCCCGCGACTCCACCTTCAGATCAGGCGACAAGGCAGCTCTAACAACAGCAAGAGCCAAACTGTCCCGAGCCATCAGAGGGGCAAAGCTTGCACATGCCCAGCTAATCCACAGTTACTTCCAGGACAGCGGTGACACACGGCGCATGTGGAAGGGCATCCAGGACATCACCAATTACAAGACAACATCACCTGACTGTGCAGGTGATGCCTCCCTCCCAAATGCACTGAATAACTTCTATGCCCGGTTTGAGATGGAAAATGATGTGGCAGTGAGGAAGACCACCCCTCCTACGAATGACCAGGTGCTGTGTCTCTCCGTGGCCGACGTGAGAAGAACCCTGTGCAGGGTCAACCCATGGAAGGCTGCTGGACCAGACAACATCCCTGGTAGAGTGCTCAGAGGTTGTGCAGACCAGCCAGCAGATGTTCTCACTGACATCTTCAACATCTCCCTGAACGGCACCACAATTCCAATATGCTTCAAGGCCACCACCATTGACCCCGTGCCGAAGAAGTCTTCAGTGTCTTGCCTAAATGACTACCGTCCCGTTGCACTTACATCCATCATCATGAAGTGTTTCGAGAGGCTTGTCATAAGGGATATCAAGACCCTGCTGCCCCCCTCACTGGACCCCCTGCAGTTTGCGTACCATCCCAACCGCTCAACAGATGACGCCATTGCCACCACCCTCCACCTGGCCCTAACCCACCTGGATAAAAAAGACACATACGTTCGGATGCTGTTCATAGACTTTAGTTCAGCATTCAACACAATTATCCCTCAGAAACTGATTGGAAAGCTGAGCCTATTGGGCCTGAACACCTCCCTCTGCAACTGAATCCTAGACTTCCTGACTGGGAGTCCTCAATCAGTCCGGATCAGGAGCAGCATCTCCAACACCATCATACTGAGCATGGGGGCTCCCCGGGGTTGCGTGCTCAGTCCACTGCTGTTCACTCTGCTGACCCACAATTGTGCTGCAACGCACGGCTCGAACCATATCATCAAGTTCGCTGATGACATGACCGTGGTGGGTCTCATCAGCAAGAACGACAAGTCAGCTTACAGAGAGGAGGTACAGCAGCTAATGGACTGGTGCAGAGCCAACAACCTGTCTCTTAATGTGAACAAAACAAAACAGATGGTTGTTGACTTCAGGAGGGCATGGAGCAACCATTCCCCACTGAACATCAACATCTCCTCGGTAGAGATCGTAAAGAGCACCAAATTTCTTGGTGTTCACCTGATGGAGAATCTCACCTGGTCCCTTAACACCAGCTCCATAGCAAAGAAAGCCCAGCAGTGTCTTTATTTTCTGCGAAGGCTGAGGAAAGTCCATCTCCCACCACTCCCCCCCCCCCCATCCTCATCACATTCTACAGGGGTTGTACTGAGAGCATCCTGAGCAGCTGCATCACTGCCTGGTTCGGAAATTGCACCATCTCGGATTGCAAGACCCTGCAGTGGATAGTAAGGTCAGCTGAGAAGATCATCGGGGTCTCTCTTCCCGCCACCACAGACATTTACACTACACGCTGCATCCGCAAAGGAAGCAGCATTATGAAGGACCTCATGCACCTCTCATACAATCTCTTCTCCCTCCTGCCGTCTGGAAAAAGGCTCCGAAGCATTCGGGCTCTCATGATCAGACTATTTAACGGTTTTTTCCCCCAAGCAATCACCCAAAGCCGAAACCTGGACTGACACCTTGCCCTACTGTCCTGTTTATTATTTATTGTAATGCCTGCACTGTTTTTGTGCACTTTATGCAGTCCAGTGCTGGTCTGTAGTCTAATATAGCTTTCTCTGTGTTTTTTTTATTACGTAGTTCTATCTAGTTTTTCGTACTGTGTCATGTAAACCATGGTCCTGAAAAACATTGTCTCATTTTTACTATGCACTGTACCAGCAGTTATGGTCAAAATGACAATAAAAGTTGACTTGACTTGACTTGACTTGACAATCAGCAAAATCCTTTTCTGTAGTGAATACTGAAGTAAAGTATTCATTGTACCTCTGCTATTTCCATAGAACCATAGAACATTACAGCACAGAAACAGGCATTTTGGCCCTTCTTGGCTATCCCAAACCATTTTTCTGCCTAGTCCCACTGACCTGCACCTGGACCATATCTCTCCAAACCCCTCTCATCCATATACTTGTCCAAGTTTTTCTTAAATATCAAAAGTGAGCCCGTATTCACCACTTCATCTGGCACCTCATTCTGCACTCCCACCACTCTGCGTGAAGAAGCCCCCCCAATGTTCCCTTTAAGCTTTTCCCCCTTCACCCTTAACCCATGACCTCTGGTTTTTTTCTCCCCTCGCCTCAGTGGAAAAAGCCTGCTTGCATTCACTCTATCTATACCCATCATAATTTTATATACCTCTATCAAATCACCCCTCATTCTTCTACGCTCCAGGGAATACAGTCTTAACCTATTCAACCTTTCTCTGTAACTCAGTTTCTCAAGTCCGGGCAACATCCTTGTAAACCTTCTCTGCACTCTTTCAACCTTATTAATATCCTTCCTGTAATTAGGTGACCAAAATTGCATACAATACTTCAAATTCGGTCTCACCAATGTCTTATACAACCTCACCATTACATTCCAACTCTTGTACTCAATACTTTAATTTATAAAGGCCAATGTACCAAAAGCTTTCTTTACAACCCTATCTACTTGTGAAGCCACTTTTAGGGAATTATGTACCTGTACTCCCAGATCCCTCTGTTCTACTGCACTCCTCAGTGTCCTACCATTTACCTTGTACGTTCTACCTTGGTTTGACCTTCTGAAGTGCAATACCTCACACTTGTCCACATTAAATTTCATCTGCCACTTGTCAGCCCATTCCTCCAACTGGTCCAAATCCCTCTGCAAGCTTTGAAAACCTTCCTCACTGTCCACTACACCTTCAATCTTTGTATCATCAGCAAATTTGCTGATCCAATTTGCCACATTATCATCCAGATCATTGATATAGATGACAAATAACAATGGACCCAGCACTGATCCCTGTGGCACACCACTGGTCACAGGCCTCCACTCAGAGTAGCAATTCTCCACTGCCACTCTGTGGCTTCTTCCATTGAGCCAATGTCTAATCCAGTTTACTACCTCTCCATGTATACCTAGCGACTGAATCTTCCTAACTAATCTCCCATGTGGGACCTTGTCAAAGGCCTTACTAAAGTCCATGTATACAATATCCACTGCCTCCCTTCATCCACTTTCCTGGTAACTTCCTTGAAAAACTCTAATAGATTGGTTAAACATGACCTATCACACACAAAGCCATGCTGACTGTTTCTAATAAGTCCCTGTCTATCCAAATACTTGTAGATCCTATCTCTTAGTATTCCTTCCAATAATTTACCTATTACAGATTTCAAAATTACCAGCCTATAATTTCCCAGCTTACTTTTTGAGCCTTTTTTAAACAACGGAACTACATGAGCTATCCTCCAATCCTCCGGCACCTGACCTGTGGATATCGACATTTTAAATATTTCTGCCAGAGTACCTGCAATTTCAACACTAGTCTCCTTCACGGTCCAAGGGAATACCCTGTCAGGTCCTGGGGATTTATCTACTCTGAATTGCCTCAAGACAGCAAGCACCTCCTCCTTTTTAATCTGTATATGTTCCATGACCTCCCTACTTGTTTGCTTTGTTTCCGTAAATTCCATTCCAGTTTCCTTAGTAAATACAGATGCAAAAAACCCATTTAATATCTCTCCCATTTCTTTTGGTTCCATATATAGCCAACCACTCTGATCTTCAAGAGGACCAATTTTATCCCTTACTATCCTTTTGCTCTTAACATACCTGTAGAAGCTCTTAGGATTATCCTTCATCCTGACTGCCAAAGCAAAGACGTCCAGTTCCATACACACTCCCCCACTGTCACACTTGATAGGTCCTATTCTTTCATGTCTTATCCTCTTGCTCTTCACATACTTGTAGAATGCCTTGGGGTTTTCCTTAATCCCGTCTGCAAAGGCCTTCTGGTGGCCCCTAATGGCTCTACTAATTTCTTTCTTAAGCTCCTTGCTGCTAGCCTTATAATCTTCTAGATTGCTATCGTTACCTTGTTTTTTGAACCTTTCGTAAGCTCTTCTTTTCTTCTTGACTAGGTTTACAACAGCCTTTGTACACCACGGATCTTGTACCCTACCATGCTTTCCATGTCTCATTGGAACGTACCTACTCAGAACCCTACACAAATATCCCCTGAACATTTGCCAAATTTCTTCCGTATGTTTCCCTGAGAACATCTGTTTCCAACTTATGCTTCCAAGTTCCTGCCTGATAGCCTCATATTTCCCCTTACTCCAGTTAAACGTTTCCATAACTTGTCTGTTCCTATCCCTCTCCAATGCTATGGTAAAGGAGATAGAATTATGATCACTATCTCCAAAATGCTCTCCCACCAAGAGATCTGACACCTGACCAGGTTCATTTCCCAATACCAAATCAAGTACAGTCTCTCTTCTTGTAGGCTAATCTACATATTATGTCAAGAAACCTTTCTGAACACACCTAACAAACTCCACCCCATCTAAAACCCTTGCTCTAGGGGGATGCCAATCAATATTCAGAACAGAGATGTGAAAAATTTTTTTTAGCCAGAGGGTGGTGAATCCATAGAATTTGTTGCCACAGGTGGCAGTGGAGGCCAAGTCATTGGGTGTATTTAAGACAGAGATTGATAGGTATCTGAGTAGTCAGGGCATCAAAGGTTATGGTGAGAAGGCGGGGGAATGGGACCAAAAGGGAAATTGGATCAGCTCATGATGAAATGGCGGAGCAGACTCGATGGGCTGAATGGCTAACTTCTGTTCCTTTGTCTTATGGTCTTATGGTCCAATAGTTGGGAAATTAAAATCTTCAATCACGCCAACTCTGTTATTATTACCTCTTTCCGGGATCTGTTTCCCTATTGACTGGATTTGAGGCAGAAACATCAACTGTATTTTTTTTCCATAGATGCTGCCTGGCCTGCTTAGTTTCTCCAGCATTTTGTGTGTGTTACTCAGATTTCCAGCATCTGCTGATTTTCTCTTGTCTGTGATTCAATAATCTGCTGCTGGTCTTGCTGACATATAGTAAGCGGTTGCTGTTGTGGCATTACTTATCCAGAATTTTAATCTCCCTTCTATCTGCTGATTTGTCACACCTTTGATTCAGCCTATGACAGTGGTTTCATCAGCAAATTTACATATGGCATTGTAGCTGTGCGTAGTTTCACAGTTATGACTTCCCTTCAGCAGCCTGAATGAGAACCCCATCCTATTACCACAATTTTTGGTTTACCAATGATGGACTTACTTCATTTATCTTCTTCCACCTGTCGAATGATTGCATTTCTCACTCTGATGGCTAGAAGATCTATTTTGCTGAATTGGAAGGAAATTAATCCTCCCACTGTATTTCATTGGTTTTCTCAAACTATGTTATGTTTAAATTTAGAAAAAATTAGAATAGGTGTATTTGATACTTCTATTAAATTTGAAAAGATATGGAGACCATTTATTCAATATTTTCATATGATGTAATTTGACCCTGTTCCAAGCTTATTTGATTTTCCAGCTTTAATCTTATTTATGTTGAGAGGATCGGAGTTGATGACACTGATGATTATGTATTCTTGTGAGATATTATAAACAGCCCTTTTTTTTCTTTTTCTAGTTTTTCTTTCTTTTTTTCTCTTTTTTGCTTTTTTTTCTTCTTTATTAGCTATTAGATTAGTAGTTTAGCTATTTTTGCATAACATTTTTTTCTTTTTTCTGTGTTTTTTTATATTATATATTATGAAATACCTAGATTTACCTTGTTCATACATATACTGTATGGTTCATGTTTTGGGAAAACTCATTTATATTGTAATCATTGCTTATGTATTCTTTCATGTGTAATGGGAATTTGTATGTTTGTAATCCCTTTATTAATATATCAATTGTATTTTGTTCATATTATTAATGATAATAAAAAGATTGAAAAAGAAAGAAAGAGAAGTTCATTGTTTCCCATACAAGAGAATTTCTGCTGTACAGATTCCAGCAACCACAAAATTATTTCAGCATGCATTGAGGTCTCGACAGGCAGGAAATGAAAGGCAAAGGATGCGGTAGAGATGGCTGAGTCACATCTGAGGCACAGGGATCTGGAAGGGACAGTGGCGTCTGCTCAGGAAGGGCAGGACAGCTTCCCTTCAACCTTCTTTGACAGGGCCCAGGGCAGGGATAGATGCAAAGTGGTCCAGGAAGAGGTGTGAGCAGCAGTTGAAAAATACATACCACCAGGATGGTAGGAATGGGGCAGCAGGGAGCATGGACAAGGTGGGAGGGCAAAACCCTGTCAACCATTGAGCACATCTATATGAAGTGCTGTTGTAGGAAGATACCATCCATCATCAGAGATCCCACTACCCAGGTCATGCTCTCTTCTTTCCATTGCCATCAGGTAGAGCTACAAGAGCCTCAGGACTCATGCCATGAGGTTCAAGAACAGTTAGTACCCTTCAACCATCAGGCTCTTGAATAAAAGGGGATAACTACAGTCACTTGCCCTATTATTGAAAAGTTCCCACAACCAATGATCTCACTTTAAGGACTCTTTATCTCATTATTTTATGTCATTATTTATTGCTAATTATTCATATTTTCATTTGCAGTTTTTTGTCTTCTACATTCTGGTTGATCTTTCATTGATCCTTTTATAGTTAGCATTCTGTAGATCTGCTGAGTATGCCCACAAGAAAATGAATCTCAGGATTCTATATGGTGTTATATACTGTATGTACTTTGATAATAAAATTTACTTTGAACTTTGAAGCAGAAGATCTCCTGATCCAACATCTAGCATGCAGTACCTCAGTGAATCATTCATGATCCAGTTTGTGCACGACATCATGCCTAGTCCAGTGAACCTTTTGTTTGGGACAAAAGCAAGGCACTGTCATGTCTTCTGCCTGGCAGAAGGACCCTGGAACATATCCTCAGCAGCTGCCCAAAAGCCCTGGAAGAAGGCCATGGCCAGGCGCTGAAGCACGATCAGTAAATATCTCCTAGATAATTAACAACAGTAAGCACAACCACCAACTCAGAAATCCCATAGTTTTTGTCAAAACTGGAGAATAACAACAATGCTGGCCCTTCAGCCCAAAATGCTGTGCCAAACATGTACTTACTTTAGAAATTACTTAGGGTTATTCATAGCCCTCTATTTTTCTAAGTTCCATGTACCTATCCAGGAGTCTATCATATCTGCCTCCATCACCATCACTGGTAGCCCATTCCACACACTCACAACTCTCTGTGTAAAAAATCTTACCCCTGATATCTCCTCTGTACCAACTTCCAAGCACCTTAAAACTGTGCCGTCTCATGTTAGCCATTTCAGCCCTGGGAAATAGCCTCTGACTGTTCACACAATTAATGCCTCTCATCATCATATAGAACATAGAAATAGAACATAGAAAACCTATAACACAATACAGGCCCTTCAGCCCACAAAGATGTGCCGAACATGTCCCTACCTTAGAAATTATTAGGCTTACTCATAGCCCTCTATTTTTCTAAGCTCCATGTACCTATCTAAATGTCTCTTAAAAGACCCTATCATATCCGCCTCCACCACCATTACCAACAGCCCATTCCATGCACTCACACTCTCTGTGTAAAAAACTTACCCCTGACATCTCCTCTGTACCTACTTCCAAGCACCTTAAACCTGTGTCCTCTTGTGTTAGCCATTTCAGCCCTGGGAAAAACCTCTGACTATCCACACGATCAATGCCTCTCATCATCTTATACACCTCTATCAGGTCACCTCTCATCCTCCATTGCTCCAAGGAGAAAAGGCTGAATTCACTCAACCTGTTTTCATAAGGCATGCTCCCCAATCCAGGCAACATCCTTGTAAATCTCTTCTACATCCTTTCTATGGTTTCCACATCTTCCCTGTAGTGAGTTGACCAGAACTGAGCATAGTACTCCAAGTGGTGTCTGACCAGGGTCCTATATAGCTGTGACATTACCTCTCGGCTCTTAAACTCAATCCCACAGTTGATGAAGGCCAATGCACCGTACGCCTTCTTAAACACAGAGTCAACCTGACTAGTGACTTTGAGTGTCCTTTGGACTCAGAACCCGAGACCACTCTGATCCTCCACACTGCCAAGAGTCTTACCATTAATACTATATTCTGCCATCATATTTGACCTATCAAAGTGAACCATCTAACACTTATCTGGGTTGAACTCCATCTGCCACTTCTCAGCCCAGTTTTGTATCCTATCAATGTCCCGCTGTAACCTCTGACATCCCTCCACACTATTCAGAACACCCCCAATCTTTGTGTCATCAACCATCCCTCTACTTCCTCATCCAGGTCATTTATACAATTCACGAAGAGAAGAGGTCCCAGAACAGATCCTGAGGCACTCCACTGGTGACCGACTTCCATTCAGAATATGACCCGTCTACAACCACTCTTTGCCTTCTATGGGAGAGCCAGTTCTGGATCTACAAAGCAAGGTCTCCATGGATCCCGTGCCTCCTTGCTTTTTCAATAAGCCTTGCATGGGGTACCTTATCAAATGCCTTGCTGAAGTCCATAACATGTTTAGTCACATCCTCAAAAAATTGCCTTTGACAAAGCCATGCTGACTATTCCTAATGATATTATACCCTCCAAATGTTCATAAATGCTGCCTCTCAGGACCTTTTTTTATCAGCTTACCAACCACTGAAGTAAGACTCACTGGTTTATAATTTCCTGGGCTATCTCTATTCTTTTTCTTGAATAAGCGAATAACATCTGCAACCCTCCCAATTCTCCGGAACCTCCCCCTTCCACATTGATGATGCAACGATTATTGCTAGAGGCTCAGCAATCTCCACACTCACCTCCTACAGTAACCTGCAGTACATCCCATTTGGTCCCAGAGACTTACCCATCTTAATTTTTTTTTCAAACAAACATTTCCATAAGATGTATTTTGGACATTGTACGTATATATCATATATACCCTATATATCACAAATCTCCACATAGTATTTATCTGAGGTATACACTTACAGAAAAGAGTGGAGAGAAAAAACAAGCAAAAAGCAAAAACTATGTACAAGTAGGGAGTGATTTTTTTTAACAACATATTCATTGATTTGTAAGAATAAAATCAGGCCCATAAGGCATTATGAAGTTAAACCATTTTTCCCAGTATGAATCAAATTGTTCCAGCTTATGATTAACAGATGCTGTTATCTTCTCCTTTTTGTAAATGTCTATTGTAATTTCCATCCATGCATTTAAAGTTGGGCTCTCCTGTGATAACCGTTTCCTAGTAAGAGTCTTTTTACCAGCCACCACCAATCATAATGGGATTTCTGAGAGGGTGTAATAAAATATCTTATCAAGTCCTTCCATCCAAACTCTCTCCATTTCTGTGAACTGGTACACATCCATTGACACCTCCATATTATTGTCCATTCTTCCTCAGATATAATTATCCCTCCTTCCTTCTCCCATTTTGTTTTAATGTATGAAGTCGAATGTGTTTTAAGATTTGACAACTCCTTATACATGCTTGAAATGATTCTACTGCTGTTATCTGAATTATATGCTTTTCTAAATAGGTCTATAACCATATAACAATTACAGCACGGAAACAGGCCATCTCGGCCCTTCTAGTCCATGCCGAGTGCTTACTCTCACCTAATCCCACTGACCCGCACTCAGTCCATAACCCTTCATTCCTTCCCTGTCCATATACCTATCCAATTTTGCTTTAAATGACAATACCGAACCTTCCTCTACCACTTCTACTGGAAGCTCATTCCACACAGCTACCACTCTCTGAGTAAACAAATTCCCCCTCCTGTTACCCTTAAACTTTAGCCCCCTAAGTCTCAAATCATGTCCTCTTGTTTGAATCTCTCCTACACTCAATGGAAAAAGCCTATCCATGTCAACTCTATCTATCCCCCTCATAATTTAAAATACCTCTATCAAGTCCCCCCTCAACCTTCTGCGCTCCAAAGAATAAAGACCTAACTTGTTCAATCTTTCCCTGTAACTTTCCAATCTTTCCCTGTTATCTTCTCCTTTTTGTAAATGTCTATTGTAATTTCCATCCATGCATTTAAAGTTGGGATCTCCTGTGATAACTGTTTCCTAGTAAGAGTCTTTTTACCAGCCACCACCAATCATAATGGGATTTCTGAGAGGGTGTAATAAAATATCTTATCAAGTCCTTCCATCCAAACTCTCTCCCAGGTAACTGATGCTGAAACAGGTAAAGATGCTGAAACCCAGGTAACATTCCAGTAAATCTTCTCGCATCTTTCCTATAATTCGGTGACCAGAACTGTACACAATACTCCAAATTCAGCCTTACCAATGCCTTGTACAATTTTAACATTACATCGCAACTCCTATAGTCAATGCTCTGATTTATAAAGGCCAACATACCAAAAGCTTTCTTCACCACCCTATCCACATGAGATTCCACCTTCAGGGAACTATGCACCATTAAAGACAAAAAGACAGGCATGCTTTATTGATCCCGAGGGAAATTGGGTTTCGTTACAGCCGCACCAACTAAGAATAGTGAAGAAATATAGCAATATAAAACCATAAATAATTAAGTAATAATAAATTAATCGTACCAAATGGAAATAAGTCCAGGACCAGCCTATTGGCTCAGGGTGTCTGACACTCTGATGGAGTTGTAAAGTTTGATGGCCACAGGTAGGAATGACTTCCTATGACGCTCAGTGTTACATCTCGGTGGAATGAGTCTCTGGCTGAATGTACTCCTGAGCCTATCCAGTACATTATGGAGTGGATGGGAGACATTGTCCAAGATGGCATGCAACTTGGACAGCATCCTCTTTTCAGACACCACCGTCAGAGAGTCCAGTTCCACCCCCACAACATCACTGGCCTTACGAATGAGTTTGTTGATTCTGTTGGTGTCTGCTACCCTCAGCCTGCTGCCCCAGCACACAACAGCAAACATGATAGCACTGGCCACCACAGCCTTTTTAGAATCCTCAGCATCCTCAGCATTGTCCAGCAGATGTTAAAGGACCTCAGTCTCCTCAGGAAGTAGAGATGGCTCTGACCCTTTTTGTAGACAACCGCAGTGTTCTTTGATCAGTCTAGTTTATTGTCCATTCATATCCCCAGGTATCTGTAATCCTCCACTATGTCCACACTGACCCCTTGGATGAAAACGGGGTCATCGGTGCCTTAGCCCTCCTCAGCTCCACCACCAGCTCCTTAGTCTTTTTCACATTAAGTTGCAGATGATTCCGCTCGTACCATGTGACAAAGTTTCCCACCATAGCCCTGTACTCAGCCTCATTTCCCTTGCTGATGCATCCAACTATGGCAGAGTCATCAGAAAACTTCTGAAGATGGCAAGACTCTGTGCTGTAGTTGAAATCCGAGGTGTAGATGGTGAAGAGAAAGGGAGACAGGACAGTCCCCTGTGGAGCCCCAGTGCTGCTGACCACTCTGTCTGACACACAGTGTTGCAAGCGCACGTACTGTGGTCTGCCAGTCAGGTAATCAATAATCCATGACACCAGGGAAGCATCCACCTGCATCACTGTCAGCTTCTCACCCAGCAGAGCAGGGCGGATGGTGTTGAACGCACTGGAGAAGTCAAAAAACATGACCCTCACTGTGCTCGCCGGCTTGTCCAGATGGGCGTAGACACGGTTCAGCAGGCATCCTCAACTCCTAGTCGGGGCTGATAGGCAGGGGTCTACATGTGGCCTAACCATAGGCCAGAACAGACTCTAGAACAAGTCTCTCCAGGGTCTTCACGATGTGGGAGGTCAATGCCACCGGTCTGTAGTCATTGGAGCCACTAGGGCGCGGCATCTTCGATACAGGAATGAGGCAGGATGTCTTCCACATCACAGGAACCCTCTGGAGACTCAGGCTCAGGTTGAAGACATGGTTAAGTACTCCACATAGCTGGGGGGCACAGGCTTTGAGCACCCTGGGGCTGACACCATCCGGGCCTGCAGCCTTGCTTGTATGGAGACATTTTAGCTGTCTTTTCACCTGTTCAGCTGTGAAGCCCACCATGATTATTCATTGATCACTCTGTTCTACTGCATTCTTCAATGCCCTACCATTTACCATGTATGTCCTATTTCGATTATTCCTACCAAAATGTAGCACCTCACATTTATCAGCATTAAACTACATCTGCCATCACTCAGCCCACACTTCTAACTGGCCTAAATCTCTTTGCAAACTTTGAAAACCTACTTCATTATCCACAACGCCACCTACCTTAGTATCATCTGCAAGGTATCATGATACCTTAGTATCATGCTCTATCAAGCATGTACTTTCCTTGGTTACATTTTTAAGTGTCTTATTAACATATTATTGCATCTGTAAATATCAATAAAAATCTTGTTTTTCTAGTAAGTGTTTCTCTCTAAGCATTTTAAAACTGAACAGTGTTCCTTCTTTCATTATGTTGCAAAGAACTGTTATTCCTTTAGCTGTCCAGTCCTTAAATCTAGCATCCCTCCCTGTCTTTTCTGAAACAACTAAAGCCTGGAACTCTAAGTAACTATTCCTGCCCCTGATGCATGCAAATCTCTGTAATGGCCTCACATCATAGCTCCAAGTACTGATCCATGCTTTAAGCTCATCCACATTGTTCACGATGCTTCTTGCATTAAAATAGACACCTCTCAAACCATCAGTCTGAGCGTATCCCTTCTCTATCATCTGCCTATCCTCCCTCTCGCACTGTCTCTAATCTTTCTCTATTTTCTCTTCAGTTCGGTTCCCAACCCCCAGCAATTCTAGTTTAAACTCTCCCAATTAGCCTTAGCAAACCTCCCTACCAGGGAGGTTTCTATTGGCATTTTCTGCATTTATCACCTTGAATTTGTTGGTTTTTTTATTATGTATTTTTGATATTTTTTGTGTTTTCCACCTAGTCCTGCTTAGCATAAAGAACCCTTCTATTTCTGCGAAAAGGTCTGCAAATCTGAGCCAGGCATTCGACACCTCCTTGTCAATGTCTGCTCTGCTCAAATAATAATAATAGTCATTATTACTATCATTATTATTATTATTTCTTTTTACTCTTCCTTTTTGTATTTGGACACTGCTTGTCCACTGTGTTAGTATGGTCTTTCATTGACTCTATTATGGTTATTGGATTCATTGAATATGCCCACAAGGGAATGAATCTCAGGGTTGTATATGATGACATAAATATACTTTGATAATAAATTTCCTTTCAACTTTGAACTTAGAAGAAACTCAGTCAAATTGGTTTAGCAGGATCTTTCACCAAATGACTATTCCTGATCAATCCCTGCCTTTCCTTTCTTTTTTAATTTTTTTTATTGAAGATCATCATCAAACAAACATTTCTATAAGATGTATTTCAGATATTGTACATATATATTGTATTGTCATATATGCCACAAATCTCCACATAATATTTATCTGAATCTGAATCTGAATATAAAAGAGAGGAAAAAAAGATCAAGTGAAAGGAGAAAACTATTCACAAGTAGGGAGTGATCTATTTTTTACAACATTTTTATTGATTTGTGAGAATAAAATCAGACCTATGAGGTGTTATGTAGTTAAACCATTTTTCCCAGTATGACTCAAATTGTTCCAACTTATGATTAACAGATGCTGTTATCTTCTCCTTTTTGTAAATGTCTATTGTAATTTCCATCCATGTATTTAAAGTCGGGCTCTCCTGTGATAACTATTTCCTAGTAAGAGTCTTTTTACCAGCCAGCAACAGTTTATTCATTAAATATTTACCTCTTTTCCACCATTCTTGAGATATATACTCAAAACATATGGTCTTACTTTCTAAGGGTATTTCACTTTTAAAAATGTCTTGTAGGGCATTGTGTATCCCACTCCAATAGTCTTTGATAATGGGGCATTCCCAGAAAATATGATAATGGTTCACATTTTGATTTCCACAATTTCTCCAGCAAACAGGGAGGTTACTATCATAATGGGATTTCTGAGAGGGTGTAATAAAATATATTATCAAGTTTTTCCATCCAAACTCTCTCCATTTCTGTGAACTGGTACACTTCCATTGATACCTCCATATTATTGTCCATTCTTCTTCAGATATAATTATCCCTCCTTCCTTCACCCATTTTGTTTTAATGTATGAAGTCAAATGTGTTTTAAGATTTGACAAACCCTAATGAACACTTGAAATGATTCTACTACATTTATCTGAATTATATGCTTTTCTAAATAGCTCTATCAAACATGTTCTTGCCTCGGTTACATTTTTAACTGTCCTGTTAACATATTGTCGCATTTGTAAATACCGATAAAAGTCTTGTTTTCCTAATAAGTGTTTCTCTTTAAGCATTTCAAAACTGAACAGTGTTCCTTCTTTCATTATATTGCAAAGAACTGTTATTCATAGAACATAGAACAATACAGCACAGTACAGGCAATTTGGCCCACAATATTGTGCTGACCCTTAAACCCTTAAACTCCCAAGTATCCTACCATTTACTTTGTACTCAGCCTTGGAGTTTGTCCTTCCAAAGTTACCACCTCAGACTTCTCCAGGTTGAACTCCATCTACCACTTCTCAGCCCACTTCTGCATCTTCCCAGTGTCTCCTTGCAATCTTTGGCAATCCTCAATGCTATCCACAACACCACCGACCTTTGTGTCATCTGCAAACTTGCCAACCCACCCTTCTATCCCCTCATCCAGGTTGTTAATAAAAGCCACAAAAAGCAGAGGTCCCAGAACTGATCCACTAGTCACAACCCTCCAATCCAAATGTACTCCCTCCACCACGACCCTCTGCTTTCTGCAGGCAAGCCGATTTTGAATCCACCTGGCCAAACTTCCCTGGATCCCTTGCCTTCTGACTTTCTGAATAAGCCTACCGTCTGGTACATTTTCAAATGCCTTACTGAATGCCTTGTCAAATTCCTTTAGCTGTCCAGTCCATAATTCTAGCATCCAGTTTATTTGGCGTAAAATCCGAGTCATATGCACACCATTTAAGAATTGCAATATCTCCCTCTGGTTTATATTCTTTTATAATAGTTTTCCATATTTTAAGAGTCCATTTCACCCATGGGTTATCAATAGTATTTATGTACCTTTGTAGGTTGTTATCAGCCAAAATTGCCTGTATGGGGATGGGAAGTACCTGCTCCTCAATGTTTTTCCATTGAGCGTCATATGATGGGTTGCACCAACACATCACGGCTCTCAACTGTGCTGCAAAATAATAATCTTAAGAGAAGGTAGGCCCTATCCCCCCTTTTCCTTGGCCAATTGCAAAGTTTTGAGATAAACTCTGGGCCTTTTACCTTGCCAAATATATCTTGATAACATCTTGTTCCATTCATTGAATTAATTTTGGTTAATCTCTATTGGTAGGGTTTGAAAGATATATAATAGTCTGGGCAGTGTATTCATTTTAATAGATTCAATCCTTGAACTCAAAGTAAAGAAAGGAATTAGGTTCCATCTTGTTATATCTTCTTTAATTTTTTTATATATAGGCTGATAATTGCATTCTGATCATTTTGCCAAATCTTTTGGCATAACGATGCCCAAATATTTGAAAAACTCTGTTTGCCATGCCCAGGGATATCTACTTTCAATTTCTCTTGGTGGGCTATAGTTATATGTAAGTAATTGAGTTTTATCTATGTTGATCTTGTATCCTGATAATTGACCATATTGTTCAAAGGATTGCATCAATTTAGGTAAAGAGTATGTTGGTTGTCCTAGAATGTCATCCACGTAACAAGCCAATTTATCCTCTGTCTCTTTAATAGTAATTCCTCTGATATCTTTACTTTGTCTGATGTATTGAGCTGATGGTTCCAGATATAATGCAAAGAGTAATTATGACCATGCACAACCCTGTCTCGTGCCCTGTTCTAGGGTAAGACTATTTGATAAATATCCATTGATTTTAATCCTAGCAGTAGGGTTGTCATATAGTGCCTGTATAGTTTTAATAATTGTGTCATGGAAACCAAATCTATGTAAAACTCTGTAAAGAAAATTCCAATTAACTGAATCAAATGCCTTTTCAGCATCCATGCTTATCACTATTGCATCAATTTTATTTTTTGTATATGATCCATAATTCTTTTTCTTTTTCAATCTTTTTATTGAGTTTCAAATACAAAAAAATAATAATATAACATAACATAACATTGAATAGGTTATAAATACACTAGGCTTGAAATTAAATTAGTAACAAGATATCAATATCTTATTGAGATATCAACAGAGAACATCATAAGATAATCAATCAAGCCTATATTAATTGTATACGAAAAAAGGATAATCACAAAAGGAAGGGAAAAAATACAGGAAAAATATGTATTAAAATAAAACAATAAACCTTAACTAACATGGGCAATAATAACAGTCTATATATACATGATAGTGTCAAGAACTCCAGAACTCCATACCAAAACAAGGATAAAAAGAAAAAAGGTCTGGAAGAGGTCAAATTAAGTCATATGAAAATGTCGAATAAACGGTCCCCAAGTCTCTTCAAATTTAATTGATGGATCAAAAATAGAACTTCTAATTTTTTCTAAGCTCAAACAAGAAATAGTTTGAGAGAACTTTTGAAACGTGGTAGGAGGGTTTACTTCTTTCCAATTTTTCTAATATAGACCTTCTAGCCATTAGAGTTGCAAATGCGATCATTCGTCTAATCAAAGGGGAAAATTGACTACCATCCTCAATTGGTATATCGAAAATTGCAGTGATAAAATGGGGTTGTAAATCAATATTCCAAACTGAGGAAATGATAGCAAATATATCCTTCCAATAGTTATGTAAGGTGGGACATGACCAAAACATGTGGGTCAATGAAGCAACTTCTGAGTGACATCTGTCACATTGAGGGTTAATATGGGAGTAGAATCGAGCAAGCTTATTTTTAGACATGTGGGCTCTATGTACCACCTTAAATTGTATTAAAGCATGTTTAGCACATATAGAAGAAGAGTTAATCATTTGTAAAATTTTTTCCCATTTTTCTGTTGATATAGTATATTGAAGCTCTTTTTCCCACTCTTGTTTAATTCTTCCTGACATTTCTGGTTGTATCTTCATGATCATATTATAAATAAGAGCCACTAAACCCTTCTGACAAGGGTTCAAGGTAAAAATTATATCTAAAAAATCCATTGGAGTTGAATTGGGAAAGGATGGTAAAACTTTTTATAAAAAGTTTCTGATTTGCAAATATCTAAAAAAATGAGTTTTAGGTAACTTAAATTTGTTAGAAAGTTGATCAAAAGACATCAGACTACCTTCAAAAAAAAGATCACGAAAGCATATTATACCTTTCCTTTTCCATATGCTAAAGGCTTGATCTATTAAGGAGGGTTTAAAAAAAGTTAAATAAGATAGGGCTATCAAGAACAAAATTTCTCAGAGTGAAAAATTTACGAAATTAAAAGCAAATTCGTAATGTGTGTTTGACAATAGGGTTAGATATTTGTTTATTGAACTTGGCTAAATCAGCGGGAAGGGAAGATCCAAGAACGGAGAATAAAGAGTATCCTCATGCATCATTACATTCCAAATTTACCCACTGTGGGCATAATGGTGAATCCAAATCATGTTTCCAGTATATTAAGTTTCGAATGTTATTCGCCCAATAGTAAAATCTAAAGTTAGGTAAAGCTAAACCACCATCTTTTTTAGGTTTCTGTATCTGTTCTTTACTTAACCTGGGGTTTTTATTTTGCCACACAAATGAGGAAATTTTTGAATCTATGTTATCAAAAAAAGATTTAAGAATAAAAATTGGGAGAGCTTGAAATAAATATAAAAATTTCGGTAAAACCATCATTTTAATAGCATTAATCCAACCAACCAATGATAAGGATAAGGGAGACCATCTAGTAGTAAGTTGTTGAATTTGATAAAGCAAAGGTAAAAAATTCAATCTGAATAAATCTTTATGTTTCTTGGTAATTTTTATACCTAAATAAGTAAAGTTATCAGTAACAACTTTAAATGGTACCCTGTTGTTCATTAAAGTTTGTGCATTTAAAGGGAGTAATTCACTCTTATTCAAATTTAATTTATAACCAGAGAAGCTACCAAACTGAGCCAACAAGGATAGAATAGCGGGAATAGACCTATCAGGATCAGAAATATATAAGAACAAGTCATCAGCATATAGAGATAACTTATATAACTTCTCATTAAGGGTAATACCAAAAATATTAGGTGATTCACGAATAGCAATGGCTAAAGGTTCCAGTGCAATATTAAATAATAGAGGACTTAAAGGGCAACCTTGTCTCGTACCACGAGATAATTGAAAAGAAGAGGATCTATGATTATTAGTAAGAACAAAAGCAACAGGGTTATAATATATTAGTTTAATCCATGATATAAATTTGGAACTGAAATTAAATTTTTTTAACGCATTAAATAAGTATGTCCGTTCAACTCTATCAAAAGCTTTTTCAGCATCTAATGAAATGACACATTCTGGGGTTCTGGGTGAAGAGGTATAAATTATATTAATCAATTTTCTAACATTGAAAAAGGAGTACTGGTTCTTAATAAACCCAGTTTGATCTTCTGAAATAATCTGTGACAGTATCTTTTCTAACCTAATAGCTAAAATTTTTGTAAGAATCTTAGAATCTACATTTAATAGCGATATAGGGCGATAGGATGCACATAGGGTAGGGTCCTTATCTTTTTTAAGAATTAGGGAAATAGTAGCATCATAGAAAGACTGAGGTAATCTCTTCTTAATAAATGCATCATTGAAAATTTCACATAACCATAGGGAAAGCAAGGAAGAAAAAGTTTTTAAAAATTCCATAATATAGCCATCAGGGCCTGGGGCTTTCCCTGAGTTCATTGATGAAATAGCCTCTCCTACTTCAGCCACAGAAATGGGAGCATCAAACAAACTCCGATCTTCATCTGTCAGTTTGGGAATATTTAAATTATTTTAAAAATCATCCATCATGGACAGATCACCATCAGATTCTGATTGATATAAAGATTTATAAAAATCTTGGAAAGTTTTATTAATTTCTTTATGATCAGTAGTCAAATTACCATCTTGTTTACGAATTTTAATAATTTGTCGCTTAGTCGAAATAGCTTTTAATTGGTTAGTTAATAATTTACCAGTTCAATCACTATGAATACAGAATTGAGCCCTGGTCTTAATTAATTGATTCTCAATTGAAGAGGATAATAATAAGCTATGTTCCATTTGAAGCTCAACTCTCTTCTTATAAAGTTCTTTGGTAGGAGTCACGGAGTAAATCTTATCAATTTCTTTAATTTTATCCACCAATATAGCTATATCAAGATATCTTTGTTTCCTTTTACCAGCAGAATATGAGATAATTTGCCCGCGAATAAAAGCCTTAAAAGAGTCCCAGAGTATTCCTCTGTCAATCTCTTCGGTATAATTTGTTGAAAAAAACAAGTCAATTTGCTGTTCTATGAAGGTGATAAATTCTGGATCTTGAAGCAAAGTAGCATTGAGTCTCCAAGATCTAGTGTTAATGGAGGAGTCCAATACCTTAATAGACAACTTCAAAGGAGCATGATCCAAAATGGCAATAGAGTCATATTTACAATCAATAACATCTGTTAATAAATGATGATCAATAAGAAAATAATCAATTCTAGAATAACTATGATATACATGTGAAAAAAATGAAAATTCTTTATCTTTATCCATAATGTGAACTATCCTTCGTATAGTGTCTTTTTTTTCATGTTGTTGTATAAAACCTGTCTGATCATTATGAATCAGTATCGGTAGAAACTCTTCTAATCGTTTGGCCATGATGGAGGTAAATAGTCTGTAATCTACATTAAGAATGGATATTGGTCTAAATGACCCACATAATCCCTGCCTTTCCAAGTGTAGATTAATCCTGTCACTCTTTCCAATAACCCTGATGCAGATAGACTCACTGTCCTATAATCACTTGGTTTATACCTACTATCCTTCTTAAGTAAAGGTGCTACATTTACTGCCCTCCACTTATCTGGCACTTCACCTGTGGTATGCAATGATTTAAACCTCTGGGACAGGGCCTCGGCAGTCTCCTTCCTTGCTTCCCACACAGCCAGGAATATCTCTCATTACTTCGTGGCATCACCTCCATCATGCTTCATCACTGGTTGGTATGACACTGTGGGCATCACAGAGTTGTGATTGAAGGAAGGCCATAGTTAGGAGCTTAACATCAAAGGATATACTTTGTATCAAAAGGACAGGCAGGAAGGCATAAGCAGTAGTATGGCTCTGTTGGTAAGAGATGGAATTACATCTTTAGAAAGAGGTGACATAGAGTTAGAGAATGTCAAAACCTTGTTGGTGGAGTTAAGAAACTGCAAGCGTAAAAAACCATTATGGGGATCAAACACAGGTCTCCAAATAGCAGCCAAAATGTGGGGTTGAGATTGCAGAAGGAGCTGGAAAAAGCATGTATTAAGGTTAATGATAATTGTAATAGGGGACTTCAATATGCAAAGGGATTGGGAAAATTGATGTTGGATTACAAGAGAGGGAATTTGTTGAATGCCTACAAGATGGCTTTTTAGAGCAGCTTGTGCTTGAGCCTACTCAGGGAAAGGCTATCTATCCCATTCGGATATGTCCATACATGGCCTCCTCTACTGCCATGATGAGGCCAAACTTTGGTTGGAGGAACAACATCTCATCTACCATCTGGGTAGTCTCCAGCCCCTTGGTATGAACATCGAATTCTCCAACTTCCGATAATTCCCTCCCTCTCCCTTCCCCCATCCCATCTTCACTCTGTCTCCTCTTCTAGCTGCCTATCACCTCTCATGACTCTGCCTTCTTCTACTGCCCATAGTGCTTTCCCCTTAGTTTCCTTCTTCACCTCTCCTGCCTATCCACTCCCTGTTTCCCCTCCCCGCTTCCCCTCCCCCACCCCTTGATCTTCCCTCTGATTGGTTTTCCACCCTCCCCCCCCACCTTCTTTATAGGGCCCCTGCTCCCTCCTTCTTTAGTCCTGACGAAGGGTCTCGACCCAAAACATTGACTGTTTCTTTCAACGGATGCTGCCCGACCTGCTGGGTTCATCCAGCTTTTTTGTATGTCTTGTGAAGGCTATCTTAGATTGGGTGTTGTGTAATAACCCAGATCTCATTAGGGAGCTGAATGTAAAGTGATCCTTTGGAGGCAGGGATCATAATATGATTAAATTCATACTGCAATTTGAGAGAGAGAAACACAAGTCACATGTATCAGTATTGTAATGGAATAAAGGCAGTTACAGAGGCATGAGAGAGGAGTTTGCCCAGGTGGATTAGAGGAGGATACTGGTGAGAATGATGGCAGAGATGGCTGAAGCTTCTGGGAATAGCTCACAAGGCGCAGGATAGATATGTCCCACTGAAGAAGAAGTTTTCATATGGCAGTGGTAGGCAACCATGGCTGACATGGGAAATTAAGAACTGCATAAAAGCAAAGGAAAGTGCATATAAGGTAGCAAAAGTAAGTGGGAAGTTGGATGATTGGAAAGCTTTTAAAATCCAACAAAAGACAATGAAAAAACTATAAGGGAAAAGATGAAATATGAGGGCAAACTACCCAGTAATATAAAGCAGGATACTAAAAGTTTTTTTCTTCTATATAAAGAGTAAAAGGGAGGTGAGAGTTGATATTGGACCATTGGATAATGATGCTGATGAAGTAGTAATGGGGAACAAAGAAATGGCAGATTAACTTACTAGATTTTACATCCATCTTCAACGTGACAGACAGACAGACATACTTTATTGATCCCGAGGGAAATTGGGTTTCGTTACAGTTGCACCAACCAAGAATAGTGTAAAAATATAGCAATATAAAACCATAAATAATTAAATAATAATAAGTAAATTATCTCAAGTGGAAATAAGTCCGGGACCAGCCCATTGGCTCAGGGTGTCTGACACTCCGAGGGAGGAGTTGTAAAGTTTGATGGCGTCAGGCAGGAATGACGTCCTATGACGCTCAGTGTTGTACCTTGGTGGAATGAGTCTCTGGCCGAACATACACCTGTGCCTAACCAGTACATTATGAAGTGGATGGAAGGCACTATCAGTGTGCCAGAAGTCTGCGAGTGTATCACGGAGAAGGAGTGAGTACCATTGCTATTACAAAGAAAAAGTGCTAGGTAAACTCAAAGGTCTTAAGGTAGGTGAGTCACCTGGACCAGATGGACGACATCTCAGAATCCAGAGAAAGGTAGCTGAAGAGATATTGGATGCATTGGTCATGATCTTTCAAGAATCACTTGATTCTGACATGGTCCTGGAGGAGTGGAAGATTGCAAATGTCACTCTACTCTTTAAGAAGGGGGGAAGGCAAAAAAAGGAAATTATAGGCCAGTTAGACTAATCTCAGTTGCTGGGGGAAGTGTTGGAATCTATTACTAAGGATGAGGTTTTGGGGTACTTGGAGGCTAATGATAAAATGAGTCATAGTCAGCATAGTTTCTGTCAAGGGAGATCTTGCCTGACACATCAGTTAAAGTCCTTTGAGGAAGTAACAAGCAGGTTAGACAACTAAGAAACAGTGGATGTCATTTACTTGGATTTTCAAGTGCATTTGATAAGGTGCCTCACATGAGGTTGCTTAACAAGATAAAATCCTGTAGTGTTACAGGAAAGATACAGGTATGAATAGAGGAATGGCTGACAGGCAGGAGGCAGTGAGTGGAAATAAAAGGGGCCTTTTCTGGTTGGCTGCCAGTGACTACCGGTGTTCCTCAGGGGTCAGTATTGGGACTGCTGCTTTTCACATTGTTGGTCATTGATTTGGATAATGGAATTGATAGCTTTGTGGCAAAGTTTGCGGGTGAAATGAAGATAGGTGGAGGCATAGGTAAGATTAATGATCCTGTAGTCAGGGATCCCTCTTGGAAAGAGTGATCATAGAATGTTTGAATATCACATTCAGATGGAGGATGAAATAGTTAAATTTGAAACTAGTGTATTATGCTTGAACAAAGGACACTACAATGGGATGAGGGAGGAGTTGGCTAATGTGGATTGGGAGCACAGGCTACTTAGTAGGACAGTTGAGGAACAGTGGAATACTTTCAGAGATTTTTCACAGTACACAACAAAAGTATAGAACATAGAACATAGATCATAGAATAGTACAGCACAGTACAGACCCTACTGCCCACAATGTTGTGCCGACCTTAAACCCTGCCTCCCATATAACCACCCACCTTAAATTCCTCCACATACCTGTCTAGTAGTCTCTTAAATTTCACTAGTGTATCTGCCTCCACCACTGACACGGGCAGTGCATTCCATGCACCAGCCACTCTCTGAGTAAAAAACCTTCCTCTAATATCCCCCTTGAACTTCCCACCCCTTACCTTAAAGCAATGTCCTCTTGTATTGAGCAGTGGTGCCTTGGGGAAGAGGCGCTGGCTGTCCACTCTGTCTATTCCTCTTAATATCTTGTATACCTTTATCACGTCTCCCCTCACCCTCCTTCTCTCCAAAGAGTAAAGCCTTAGCGCCCTTAATCTCTGATCATAATACATACTCTCTAAACCAAGCAGCATCCTGGTAAATCTCCTCTGTACCCTTTCCAATGCTTCCACATCCTTCCTACAGTGAGGCGACCAGAACTGGACACAGTATTCCCAAGTGTGGCCCAACCAGAGTTTTATAGAGCTGCATCATTACCTCGTGACTCTTAAACTCTATCCCTCAACTTATGAAAGCTAACACCCCATAAGCTTTCTTAATTACCCTATCTACCTGTGAGGCAACTTCCAGGGATCTATGGACATGTACCCCCGGATCCTTCTGCTCCTGCACACTATCAAGTATCCTGCCATTTACTTTGTATTCTGCCTTGCAGTCTGTACTTCCAAAGTGTACCACCTCACACTTTTCCAGGTTGAACTCCATCTGCCACATCTCAGCCCACTCCTGCATCTTATCAATGTCTCTCTGCAATCTTCGACAATCCTCTACACTATCCACAATACCACCAACCTTTGTGTCATCTGCAAACTTGCCAACCCACCCTCCTACCCCCACATTACGGTTGTTTATAAAAATCACAATCTTCTCAAATATTCAAGTCAAAAGTAAGGACAGTAAGTGTGGGGAGAGCCAGCCTTGGATAACTAAGGAGATAAAAGATAATATCAAATTAAAAGTTCATGTGAACAAAGTCGCAAAGAGTAATGGGAGACTGAAGGATTGGAAAAACTTTAAAAAGCAACTAATCACAACTAAACAAGAAATAAGGAAAGGGAAGATAGAGTATGAAAGTAAATGAGCACAAAATATAAAAACAGATAGCAGAAGTTTTTATAAATATATAAAGTGGAAGAGGGTGGCTAAAGTCAATGTAGGTCCTTTGGAAGATGAGAAAGGGAAATTGATATTGGGTGATAAAGAAATGGCTGTGGCATTGAACGACTATTTTGTGTCGGTCTTCACGGTGAAGGACACGTCTAATATGCCAAAGAAGGATGTTATGGATGAAATGGGAGGTGAGGACCTTGATAAAATCACTGTCACTAAAGAGAAAGTGATGAACAAGCTAGAGGGCCTGAAGGTAGATAAGTCCCCTGGTCCTGATGGGATGCATCCCAGGGTGCTGAAGGAGTGAACTTAACGTCTGTATTCGGGAGAATGCTTGAAGATGTCATTAAGGAAGAAATAATGAAACATTTAGAAAGGAGTGGTTACATTAGACAGATGCAGCATGGATTCAGAAAGGGCAGGTCCTGTTTGACAAACTTACTGGAGTTCTGTGAGGAATTAATGAGTGCAGTGGATAGAGGGGAACAGGTGGATGTTGTATACTTGGATGTCGAGAAGGTGTTCAATAAGGTGCTGCACAAGAGACTTATAAATAATATACAGATGCATGGAGTCAGAGTAAGTGTATTGGCATGGATAGTGGATTGGTTAACCAATAGAAGGTAGAGAGTTGGTATAAATGGGTGTTTCTCCGGTTGGCAGTCAGTGGTGACTGGGGTGCCGCAAGGGTTGGTGCTGGGCCCGCAGATTCCAACATTTACATTGATGATTTGGAAGAAGGGACTGAGTGTAGCATAGCAAAATTTGCTGATGACACTAAACTGAGTGGAAAAGCAAATTGTACGGAGGATGTGGAGAGTCTGCAGAGAGATATAGATAGGTTAAGTGAGTGGGCAGATGGAATACAATGTTGGGAAATACGAGATCATCCACTTTGGAAGGAATAATAGAAGAGCAGATTATTATTTAAATGGTGAAAGATTGCAGCATGCTGTTGTGCAGAGGGACTTGGGAGTGCTTGTGCATGAATCGCAAAAAGTTGGCTTGCAGGTACAACAGGTTATTAAGAAGGCAAACAGAATGTTGGCCTCCATTTCTAGAGGGATTGAATTCAAGAGCAGGGAGGACATGCTGCAACTATACAGGGTACTGGTGAGGTCACATCTAGAGTTCTGGTCTCCATACTTAAGGAAGAATATACTGGCTTTGGGGTCAGTGCAGAGGAGGTTCACCAGGTTGATTCCAGGGATGAAGAGATTAACCTATGAGGAAAGATTACGTCACCTGGGACTATACTCTCTGGAGTTCAGAAGAATGAAAGGGGGTCTTGTAGAAACATACAAAATTTTGAAAGGGATAGATAAGATAGAAGTAGCCAAGTTGTTTCCATTGGTAGGTAAGATTAGAACTAGGGAACATTGCCTCAAGATTCAGGGGAGAAGATTTAGGACGGAGATGAGGAGAAACTGTTTTTCCCAGAGAGTAGTGAATCTGTGGGATTCCTGCCCAGGGAAGCAGTTGAGGCTTCTTCACTAAATATATTTAAGAAACAGTTAGATAGGTTTTTACATAGTAAGGGAATTAGGGGTTATGGAGAAAAGGCAGGTAGATGGAGCTGAGTTTATGGACAGATCAGCCATGATCTTATTGAATGGCAGGGCAGTCTTGATGCACCAGATGGCCTACTCCTGCTCCTATTTCTTATGTTCTTATTTAGTGCTGAGGAAGTAATGTGCTTGCAGAAGGATGGGGGGTAAGTGGCAGATTAAATACAATGCTAGGAAATGTACAATAATGTATTTTGGTAAAAAGAACAATAGTGCAGACTACTATCTAAATGGGGAGTAGGTACAAACATCAGATGTACAGTGTGACTTGGGAGTCCTCTTGCAATTCTCCCAGAAGGTTAATTTACAGGTTGACTCTGTGGTAAAGAAGGCAAATGCAAATGCATTTATTTCAAGGGGAACCGAATATAAAAGCAAGGAGTTAATGCTGAGCCTTTATAAGACATGAGACAGGCCACACTTGGAGCATTGTCAACAGTTTTGGGCCACATATCTCAGAACAGATGTGTTGTCTCTGGAGAGAGTCCAGAGGATGTTCACAAGGATGATTCCAGGAATGAAGGACTTAACATATGAGGAGCATTTGTCAACATTGGATCTGTACTTACTGGAATTTCATTGAAACCTACCAAATGTTGAAAGCACTAGATAGGATGGATGTGGAGAGGATGTTTCCTATAGTGGAGGTATCCAGAACTAGAGGGCACAGCCTCAAAATTGAGAGACAGCCTTTTAGAACAGAGGTAAGGAGGAATGTTTTAGCCAGAGAGTAGTGAATCTGTGGAATGCTCTGCCACAGACAGCAGTGAAGGCCAAGTCTGTGGGTATAGTTAAGGTGGAAATTGATAGTTTCCTGATCGGGCAGGGCATCAAAGGGTATGGCAAGAAAGTAGGTGTATGGGGTTGAGTGGGATCCGGGATCAACCATAATGGAATGGCAGAGCAAACTCCAGGGGCTGAATGGGCTAATTCTGCTCCTATGTCTTATGGTCTCATGACCTTATGTTTACTAAGATATCTAATATTTCCTTTTTAATCATGGCATGTACTTGAATTTTACCATCCCAAATTAAATCTGCAATTACAATGTCTTTTTCTTTAGCAGATATAATGAGAGGAGACCCTATCCTTTCCTTGGTTATCACTTGCTCTTCATATGCTTATAAAATGCTAAAATGTTTATTAATCTTATTTGTTAGTGATATTCCACAGGCCTTTTTAACCTCTTACTTTCTTAAGTAAACCCTATACATTCTATGTTCCTAAAAGGGCTCACAAGTTTTAAGTGTCTTGTACCTGTTATATTCACTTAAGTAAATCTTTGCTATCCCTCAAAACCCAGTGTGCCTCGGACATATCTTCTATATAGTTCATCTTAGTAAAACCCAATCTAGTTTCAAAATACTATAATTATTGCTTATAAAGCCAGATGCCTTATTTATACAGTTCCATTCTACTACCTCACTAACTATCACTGATGTATATAGTCTTTAGGGGTTTTGATGAATATGCTGCACTACGCCTTACCATCTTTTCCAGTTTCATGAATTAAAGAGATGTAAAAATAAAGTGCTTAGTGCACAAACATGCTAGGTTTGGAATGGATTTAAAGAATACCAAACGATAAAATGTAATGCTTACACAGAGGAAAACTTTAATTAATTGCAAGCAACTGTTTGAGCTGTTGAGATGGTCTTTAGTCAAGGTTGCAAGGCTGGCCTTTGATACAGAATTGAATGGGAACCAGAACAGTAAGTCAGAAAGTGAAGCAATGGAGGGGAAAATGAGATGTCATGACCAATAAGCGAGGGCATATAGGAGCAAAATATACAAGTAGTTGAGTGGTGTAGCATTCAATTCAATTCAAAATTCAACAAACTTGCACTCAACATCAGAAACACAAAAGAGCTCATTCCAGACTTCAGAAAGGGAAGGATGAGGGAACACAAACCAATCCTCATAGAGGGATCAGAAGTGGAGAGAGTGGGGAATTTTAAGTTCCTGGACGTCAAGATCTCTGAAGATCTAACTTGGTCCCAACACATTAATGCAGCTATAAATGAGGCAAGACAGTGGCTATACTGTGTTAGGAGTTTGAGGAGATTAGACTTGTCATCTGAAACACACAAAAACTTCTGCAGATGTACCATGGAGGCTGCATCACTGGCTACATATGACAGGCTACATCACTGTCTGATATTGGGGGGGGGGGGTGAAGAAACTACTGCACAGGATTGAAAGAAGCTTCAGAAAGTTGTAAAATTAGTCAGCTCCATCTTGGGTACTAGCCTCCATAGTATCCAAGATATCTTCAAGGAGTGTTGCCTCTGAAAGGCAGCATCTATCATTAAAGCCCCTCCATCACCCAGGACATGCCTTCTTCTCATTGTTACCATCAGGAAGGAGGTACAGAAGTCTGAAAGCACACACTCAGTGATTCATGAACAGTTTCTTCCCTTCTGCCATCCAATTCCTAAATGGACTTTGAACCCATGAACACTACCTCACTTTTATTATTTCAGTTTTTGAACATTTTTTATTCTAACTATTTAAGTACATATACTTACTGAAATTGATTTACTTATTTTGTCTATATTATCATGTATTGCATTGTACTGCTGCCGCTAAATTAACAAATTTCATGACGTATGTGGTGAAATTAAACCTGATTCTGATTTTCAGTAAGTCTACAAGCAAGAAAAGGCTGGAGCAAGGTAATAGACAGAATGGGACAGAGGGGTTGAAGTTCGTCTATTTTCCTGCAAGGAGTATTCAGAATAAGGGGGTGTTGAATTTAGATCATGGATCAATACAGAAACCCGGTTGAGAGAGCGGCAGGACCTAATATCTTAGAAAAGATGGGGGGGAAGGTAGAAAGGGGGAGAACATGATAAGTAGCGATATCGGAGTTGTACTCAGAGGGGACATAGAGGAGGACACGTTCGCTGTCTATATGGGTACCTGCACATTGAGCAACAGGTATGTAAGCAAACTAAAATGAAGAGGATTAGCAAAGTGAGTGACTTCAACTTCTATAGTATAGACTGGGATCTTTGTCTTTAAATTGTGTGCTTTCTTCCATGAAAGTCTCGGCAAACATGTCTTGTTCCACAACGACCGAAAAGAGTCACGAGGTTAGAAAAACGTATTCTTCATTGTAAGGAGATCTTAGTAATTTGGTTTTTACCACATAAATGTGACTTTCAGGATATGGGATGAACGTGATGAAGAATCAGACTGATACCCTCCTCCGCAGTTCTCCGAGCTCAGATATTCATTTAAAAAATCTCATCATCATTTCCGGCACGAACCTTTAAAACGCACAGCGGAGGCATCAGCGCCCAATACCGCACAGAGAGCGACGAGTTCGTTCCACTGCAGCTCTGCTCAAATACAGTACGTATATAAATGTTACTTCTTTATTGAAATGCTATGGTTCATGCTTAATATCCGCGTGATGTTCGGTTTTTGATCCAGTAACATTATTACTATACATCAGAAAATGGAGGTTTGTTTTTCCCCATTACCTACGAATTCAATTAAGGGAAAAAACATTTAGCCTCTCCGTTGTCAGCTGCTGGGAGAAACAATGTTCTGTGACTAGTCTGCTGATGCTTCTGAGATTTTCAGTAGACTGTATAAAGTTGTATGGTGGATTTAACGAGTCATACTTGCGTATGATACGTGAAACAGCCACCCTATAAATAAAGTCAATACTTTCAAATAAACAAGAGAAGGAATAAGTCACAGTATAACAATTCTAAAAAATAGTGGATCTGATCATTTTAATTTGAACTTTGCCTGCAATTCATTAACTTCTAACACGGCATTCTCTCACTTTTTTTAAACTAGAGTTGCTCGAGAATTTAGAGAACTCGACAGAAAGCTGGGAAGCAGGACCTCCACGGTAGTTAGTAATTTCTGGATTGCTGCCAGTGCCAGTGAGGGTAGAAACCGGATGATTTGGCAAATTAATGCGTGGCAGAGAAGCTGGTGCAGAGCTTCGGGTCCTTGGTTGATTGGGATTTCTTCTGGGGGAGGTATGACCTGTTCAAAAGTGACGGTTGCACCTGAACCGAGGGAGACCAAAATTCTCACGGGAAGGTTTGTTAGAGCTGTTGGGGAGGATTTAAACTAATTTGGCAGGAGGTAGGAACTGGAAAGAAAGGACTCAGGATAGAGGATAGTAAAAAAGCAAATATAGCATACAGTCAGACTGTCAGGAAAGGCAGCAGATGATACGACGTAATTGCAGCTAGCAGGCTGAGTATCAGTGCATTAGGGATGCTGAGTCAAAAAGAGTGTAATTTCTCAATGCACAAAGTATAAGAAATAAGGTGGATGATCTTGTTGCACTATTGCAGATTGCCTGGTATGATGTTGTGACCATCATTGAATCATGGCTGAAGGATGGTTGTAGTTCAGAGCTGAATGAGGGAGAGGACGGTTGGCAGAGGGCTGGCTTGGCTCTGCTGGTAAAGAATGGCATCAAATCAGTAGAAAGATGTGACATAGGATCTGAGAAGATGTATCCTTGTGGATTGAATTAAGTAACTGCAAGAATAAAAGGACCCTGATGGCAGTTGTATACAGGCCTCCCAGCAGTAGCTGGGATGTGGATCACAAATTACAATGGGAAATAGAAAAGGCATGTCAAAAGGACAATGTTATTAAAGTCATGGGAGATTTCAACATGCAGGATAATTGGGAAAATCAGTTTGGAAATGAATCTCAAGAGAGTCAGTTTGTTGAATGCCCATGAGATGGCTTTCTTGAGCAATTTGTCATTGAGCCTACTACAGGATCACCTATACTGGATTGGGTGTTATGTAATGAACTGGAGGTGACTAGGGAGCTTAAGGTAAAAGAACCCTTAGGAGGCAGTGATCACAATATGATTGAGTTCAACTTGAAATTTGATAGGCAGAATATAAAGTCTGATATAGTAGTATTACAGTGGAGTAAATGAAATTACAGTGGTATGAGAGAGGAGTTGGCCAAAGTACATTGGAAGGAGATAGAACATAGAAAACCTACAGCACAATACAAGCCCTTTGGCCCACAATGTTGTACTGAACATGTACATATAGGAGGCCACGCCAGCTACACCGGACACAGAATATGACCCCAACAGACTCACAGGTGAAGTGTCGCCTCACCTGAAAGGTCTGCTTGCAGCCTTCAATGGTAGTGAGGGAGGAGGTGTAAGGACTGGTGTAGCACTTGCACTTGTTCCACTTGAAAGGATAAGTGCTAGGAAGGAGATCAGTGGGGAGGGATGAATGGACAAAGGAGTCGCATAGGTAGTGATCCCTGTGGAAAGTTGGGGGTGAGAGAAATATGTGCATGGTGGTGGTATCCTGTTGGAGATAGCATTGGATTTGACATTGGCTTCGTGGGAGAAGCCAGTGAGTGGTAGTGAGGATTGCCTCTCTGACAGGAGGCCTGTGACTAATGGTGTGCTGTAGGGATGCTGGGTCCTTTGTTGTTTGTCATCTATATTAATGATCCTGATGATAATGCGATGCACTGGATTAGCAAACTTACGGATGACACCAAGATTGGGGGTGTAGTGGACTGTAAGAAAGGCTATCATGGCTTGCAGAGGGATCTACATCAACTGGAAAAATGGGCTGAATAATGGCAGATGGAATTTAATGCTGACAGTGTAAGATCTTGCACTTCAGTAGGATCAACCAGGGTAGGTCTTCAGCAGTGAACAGTTGCCATAACCAGAGTTATAAGGGAAGATTGAATAGGTTAGGACTGTAGTCTTTAGAAGGTAGGAGATTGAGAGGGGATTTGACTGAACTATGGAAAATTATGAAGGGTATAGATAGGGTAAATGCAAGCAGACTTTTTCAACAGAGGTTGGGTGGAGCGACAACCAGACATCATGGGTTAAGGGTGAAAGGTGAGAAGTTTAAGGGGAACATGCAGAAAACTTTTTCAGTCAGAGGATTGTAAGAGTGTGCAATCAGATGCCAGCACAAGTGGTGCACATGTGCTCGATTTAAATGTTTAAGTGAAGTTTGGATAGGTAAATAGATAGTAGGGATTTGGAGGATTATGATCCCAGTTCAAGCTGATGTGAGTAGACAGCATAAATGGTTTTGGCATGGACTAGATGGGTTGAAGAGCCTGTTTCTAAGCTGTACTTCTCTATGACTTCATAACTCTATGATTTTGTTGCGAAGATGTCAGACTCGAATCTCGCTTTAGAAAATAAATGTATATGATTCTAATTACCTAGAGGCATTGTGGGGGGGGGGTATTGATTTCAGATCACATTTGATTGAGTGTCCACCTGCCAGAAATGTTGGTGTCCTTCTGCTGATGTGAGATATTTACAAGTTTTCTGAGAAAATGATGCATTGTCAGAAGTGCATTCTTAGGTCATGAAGTTAGATGTGCATTTAAACCATAAGGCACAGGAGCAGAAATCAGCCACTTGGCCCATCAAATCTGCTCCACCATTCATCGTCTTTGATTTATTTTCCTACTCAGCCCCAGTCTCCTGTCTTTGCCCTGAGCTATTGACAACCTGACAAATCAAGCACCTACCAGCCATTGATTTTAAATATACCCAATGACTTGGGCTCCACAGTCATCTGTGACAATGAATTACACAGTTTCAACATCCTCTTGGTAAAGAAGTACCTCCTCAATACAGAATAGAGAGCCGACCTTTTAAAATGGAGATGAGAAGGAACTTTTTCAGCCAGAGAGTGGTGAATCTGAAATTTGTTACACAGACTGTTGTGGAGGATGTCTTATGTATATTTAAGGCAAAGATTGATAGATTCATGAAGGGATACGGGGAAAAGGCGAGAGATTAGGGCTGAAAAGGAAATAGTTCAGGCATGATGAAATTTCAGAGCAGACTGAATGGGCCAAATGGCCTAATTCTGCTTCTATATCTTATTGTCTTACTTTCTAAAGGGATATCCTATTCTGAGGCTGTGCCCTCTGGTCATACACTCTCCCACAATCGGAAACTCTCTCTCCATCACCACTTTACTTAGGCCTTTCAATATTCAGTATCTTGGGGTGTAGATCATCATGTCCAAGTGACTTATGTACCTTCAGACCTTTCAGCTTACCAAGCACCTTCTGCTTAGTAATACCAGTTACAGTCAATTCTGCCTCCTGATTCTCTCAAATTTCTGGCATTCTGTTGGTGTCTACCACAGTGAAGACTGATACAAAAGACTTACTCAGTCTGTCCATCATTTCTTTGTCCCCTGTAACTACTCCTCTGGTGTTAATTTCTAGTGGTTCAATGCCCACTCATGCCACTCTTTTGCTCTTTATAAACATGTAAAGAAAACTTATATCATTTTATTTTTTAACTGCTGCTGCTAAGTTAACAAAGTTCATGTTACATGCTGTTGATAATAAACCTGATAAACTTAAAACATAAAATGCTGGATGAACTCAGTACATTAGGGAGTACCAATGGAAAGGAATAAACAGTCAATGTTTTGGCTGAAATTCTTCATCAGGACTAGAAATGAAGGTAGAAGAAGCCTCTAACCAGTCCTGATGAAGGGCCTCAGCCTGAAAAGTAAACTGTTTATTCCTTTCTATAGATGCTGCCTGATCAGCTGAGTCCATCTGGCATTTTGCATTCTGGATTTCCAGCATCTGCAGAATCTCTTTCATTTATTTTATTGGCCAGCTTACCTTCATATTTCACCTTTTTTCCCTTATATGTTTTAGTTGCATTGTGATGATCTTTACAAGTTTCACAGTCCTCTAACTTCACACTAAATTTTCCCATCTTTGCTCTTTTACACCATAAGACATAGGAGCAGAATTAGGCCACATAGCCCATCGATTCTATTCCACCATTCAATCCTGGCTGATCCCAGATCCCACTCAACCCCATACATCTGCCTTCTTACCATACCTGACCAACCAGGAACCTATCAACTTCCACTTTAAGTATATCCACAGACTTGGCCTCTACCACAGTCTGTGGCAGAGTATTCCACAGATTCGCTACTTTCTGACTAAAAAAAGTTCCTCCTTACATCAGTTCTAAAAAAGTTGCCCCTCAATTCTGAGGCTGTGTTCTCTAGTTCTGGATACCTCCACCTTAGGAAACATTCTCTCCACATCCACGTTATCTAGTCCTTTCAACATTCAGTAGGTTTCAATGAGATCCCCCCACATTCTTCTAAATGCCAGTGAATACTGGCCCAAAGCTGCCTATCACTCCCCCTATGTTAACCCCCTTCATTCCCGGAATCATCCTCATGAACCTCCTCTGGACTCTCTCCGATGACAACACATCTTTCTGAGATATGGGGCCCAGAACTGTTGACAATATCCAAGTGCAGCCTGAATAGCATTTTATAAAGCCTTTGCAATATCTCCTTACTTTTATATTCTATTCCCCTTGAAATAAACGCCAACATTGCATTTGACTTCTTTACCATAGGCCTGTAAATTAACCTTCTGGGACTCCTTAGTCCCTCTGCACCTCTGATGTTTAGAAACATAGAAAACCTACAAAACAATACAGGCCCTTCGGCCCACAAAGTTGTGTCCCTACCTTAGAAATTACTAGGCTGACCCATAGCCCTCTATTTTTCTAAGCTCCATGTACCTATCCAAAAGTCTCTTAAAGGACCCTATCGTATCCACCTCTACCACTGTTACTGGCAGCCATTTCCACACACTCACAACTCTCTGAGTAAAAACCTTACCCCTGATATCTCCTCTGTACCTACTCCCCAGCACCTTCAACCTGTGTCCGCTTGTGGCAACCATTTCAGCCTCAGGGAAAAGCCTCTTACAACCCACATGACCAAAGCCTCTCATCATCTTATACACCTCTATCAGGTCACTTCTCATCCTCTGTCGCTCCAAGGAGAAAAGGCCGAGTTCACTCAAACTGTTCTCATAAGGCATGCTCCCCAATCCAGGCAACATCCTTGTAAATCTCCTCTACACCCTTTCTATGGCTTCCATATCCTCTCTGTAGTGAGGCAACCAGAACTGAGCACAGTACTCCAGGTGGGGTCTGACCAGGGTCCTATATAGCTGTAACATCACCTCTCAGCTCCTCAATTCAATTCTACAATTCATGAAGGCCAATACACCATATGCCTTCTTAACCACAGAGTCAACCTGCACAGCTGCTTTGATCGTCCCGTGGACTCAGACCCCAAGATCCCTCTGGTCCTCCACACTGCCAAGAGTCTTACCATTAAAACTATATTCTGTAATCATATTTGACCCAACAAAATGAAACACTTCACACTTATTTGGGTTGAACTCCCTCTGCCACTTCTCAGCCCAGATTTCCATCCTATCAATGTCCCACTGTAATCTCTGACAGCCCTCCACACTATCCACAACACCTCCAACCTTTGCGTCATCAGCAAACTTACTAACCCACCCCTCCACTTCCTCATCCAGGTCATTTATAAAAATCATGAAGAGTAAGGGTCCCAGAACAGATCCCTGAGGCACTCCACTGGTGACCGACCTCCATGCAGAATATGACCCGTCTACAACCACTCTTTGCCTTCTATGGGAAAGTCAGTTCTGGATCCACAAAGGAATGTCCCCTTGGATCCCATGCCTTCTTACTTTCTCAATAAGCCTTGCATGAGGTACCTTATCAAATGCCTTGCTGAAATCCATTGACTGCTCTTCCTTCATCAATTTGTTTAGCCACATCCTCAAAAAAGTTCAATCGGGCTCATAAAGCATGACCTGTCCTTGACAAAACCATGCTGAAAATTCCTAATCATATTATACCTCTCCAAATGTTCATAAATCCTGCCTTCCAGGATCTTCACCATCAACTTAACAACTGCTGAGGTAGGGCTCACTGGTCTATAATTCCCTGGGCTATCTCTACTCCCTTTCCTGAATAAAGGAACAACATTCAAAACCCTCCAATCCTCCAGAACCTGTCTTGTCCCCATGATGATGCAAAGATCATCGCCAGAGGCTCAACAATCTCCTTCCTCGCCTCCCACAGTAGCCTAGGATACATCTCATCCAGTCCCAGTGACCTATCCAACTTGATGCTTTCCAAAGGTTCCGGCACATCCTCTTTCTTAATAACTACATGCCCAAGCTTTTCAGTGTACTGCACGTCATCACTACTATCACCAAGACACTTTTCTATAGTGAATGCTGAAGCAAAGTATTCATTAAGTATCTCTGCTATTTTCTCCAGTTCCAAACACACTTTCCCACTGTCACACTTGATAGGTCTTATTCTTTCACGTCTTATCCTCTTGCTCTTCACATACTTGTCAAATGCCTTGGGGTTTTCCTTAATTCTGCCTGCCTTCTCATGGCCCCTTCTGGCTCTCCTAATTTCCTTCTTAAGCTCCTTCACTAGACATTAGACTGTAGAATGCTACAGCACAGTACAGGCCCTTTGGCCCTCAATGTTGTACCAATCCATATATTTCTTTAAAAAAGTACTAAACCCACACTACCCCGTAACCCTCTATTTTTCTTTCATCCATGTACCTGTCCAAAATGCTCTTCAATAACCCTGATGAAGGGTCTCGGCCTGAAACGTCAACAGCGCTTCTCCCTATAGATGCTGCCTGGCCTGCTGTGTCCCACCAGCATTTTGTGTGTGTTGTTTGAATTTCCAGCATCTGCAGGTTTCCTCATGTTTGCTCTTAAATAACCCTAATGTTTTGGCCTCCACCATGCCTGGCAAGTCATTCCAGACACCCAGAACCCTCTGTGTAAAAAAAAAAACTTGTCCCTGATGTCTCCCCTAAACTTCTCTCCCTTAAGTTTGTACCAATTCCCTCTGGTGTTTGCTATTCATGCCCTGGGAAACAGGTACTGGCTATCCACCATATCTATGCCTCTCATAATCTTGTAGATCTCCATGAAGTCCCCTCTTATCCTTTTACGCTCCGAAGAGACAAGTCCCAATGCTGCTAACCTTGCCTTATAAGACTTGTTTTCCAATCCAGGGAACATCCTGATAAATCTCTTCTGCATCCTCTCCATAGCTTCCCCATCCTTCCTATATTGAGGTGACCAGAATTAAACACAATACTCTAAGCGTGGTCTCACCAGAGATTTGTAGAGTTGCAACATGACCTCTCTACTCTGAAACTCAATCCCCCTATTATGAAGCCTATCATCCCATAGGCCTTGTTAACTACCCTATCAACCTGTGCAGCAACCTTGAGGGATGTATGGATTTGAACCACAAGGTCCCTCTGTTCATCCACACTCTTAAGTAACCGACCATTAATCCCGTATTCAGCCTTCTGGTTTGTCCTACCAAAATGTGTCACCTCACACTTATCCGGATTAAACTCCATCTGCCACTTTTCTGCCCAAATCTGCAACCTATCTATGTCCTCTTATAACCTTCGACAACCTACAGCTCCATCCACACCTCCTCCAATCCTTGTGTCATCCGCAAACTTACTCACCCATCCTTCCGCTTCTTCATCCAGGTCATTTATAAAAAAATCACAAAGAGCAGGGGTCCCAGGACATATCCTTGCGGCACTCCACTAGTCACCAAGCTCCAGGCAGAATACTTTCCTTCCACTACTACCCTCTGCTTTCTTCCTGTAAACCAATTTTTTATCCAAACAGCCAAGGTTCCACTGATCCCATGCCTCATGACTTTCTGGATGAGTCTCTCTTGGGGGACCTTGTCAAATGTCTTTCTAAAATATATGTAGACCACATCTACTGCCCTACCCTCATCAATTTCTTTTGTTACCTCTCCAAAAAACTCAATTAGGTTCGTGAGGCACAACCTTCCCTTCACAAAGCCATGTTGACTATCCTTGAGTAGACCATACTTCTCCAAATGCTCGTAGATCCTATTCTTAAGAATCCTTTCCAATAGCTTGCAGACCACCAACGTAAGACTCACCTGTCTATAGTTCCCAGGATTCTCCCTATTACCTTTTATAAACAAGGGTACTACATTTGCCATTCTCCAATCCTCCAACACCTCCCCTGCAGCCAAAGAGGATTCAAAGATCATAGCTACTGTTTCAATGATCTCTTCTCTCACTTCCCACAGTAACCTGGGTATATCACATCCGACCCTGGGGATTTATCAATCTCGATGTTTTTAAGAAGATCCAACACTTCTTCTTCCTTAATCTCCAGATTGTCCAGCACACAGGCTTGTTCTATTTCGACCTCACCCTGATCAAGGTCCTTTTCACTTGTGAATACTGAAGCAAAGTATTCATTTAGGACCTCTCCAACCTCCTCCACCTCCAGGCACATGTTGCCTTCTTTCTCCTTTAGCAGCACCACCTTCATTCTTGTTATCCTTCTGCTCTTCACATACACATAGAACGCCTTGGGGTTCTCCTTAATCCTACATGCCAAGGCTTTCTCATGCCTCCTTCAAGCTCTCCAAAGTCCTTTCTTAAGCTCCTTCCTGGCTATCCTATATTTCTCATAATCCCCTCCTACTTCCTGCTTCACATATCTAACAGCCGCTTCTTTCTTCCTCTTGACGAGTTACCTCATGTGTTTCGTCAGCCTCATGTGTTCCCTTTTCCTACCATTTTTTCCTTGCCTCAGTGGGACAAACTTATCCTGAACCCAGCACAAGTGGTCCCTAAACTTCCTCCACATTACTTCTGTGCTTTCACCCTTGAATATTTACAATTTACTCTCGCTAGTTCTTGCCTCATCCCTTCATAGTCAGTACTTCCCCTGTTAAGCACTTTCCCATTTTGTCTGTTTTTATCCTTTTCCATAGCTATGCTGAAGCTAAGGGAGTTGTGATCTCTCTCACCAAAATACTCCCCCACCAAGAGGTCTGCCATCTAACCAGTTCATTACCCAAAACTAGATCCAGTATAGCCTCTCCTCTCATTGGCCAGTCCACATACTGTGACAAGAATCCTTCTTGAACACACCTGACAAACTCAGCCCCATCTATCCCCCTTGCAGTCAGGAGGTGCCAATCAATATGAGGGAGGTTGAAATCACCCATAACTTCAACCCTGTATTTCCTGCACCATTCTAAAATCTGCCTGCTTATCTGCTCCTCGGTGTCCCGAGGGCTATATGGGAGCCTAAAGACTACTCCCAGCATAGTGATTGATCCCTTTCTATTTCTGATTTCCACCCAAACTGACTTAGTGGACTCTCCCTCTGTAGCGTCCTCCCTTTCTATAGCGTCCTCCCTTTCTATAGCTGTGATACTATCCCTGACCAGTAATTCTACTCCCCCCCCCCACACTTTTCTACCTCCCATCCTATTCCTTTTAAAACACCTAAACCCCGGTACCTACATCAGCCAATCCTGCCCTTCTTCCATCCAAGTTTTGGTAACAGCCACAACATCATAGTTCCACGTATTAATCCATACTATAAGTTCATCCCCTTTATTCCTAATACCCCTAGTGTTGAAATAGACACATTTCAACCCCTCTGGCTACATTTATGTTTTGTCCCCTGCCTGTCCTTCCTCACCAACTCAGAACACATAACATCATGCCCTTGTCTTTCTTTTTCAATCTTTTTAGTAAATTTCAAATTAATAAACATAACAATATTGATAATGGTACTTAGAGATTGGGATTACAATGGTTAACATGTAAAAGCACATATTTCAAGTAACAAATGGAGCTTAGCCTCCCAATCTCTTAGTAATTAACCATGAAAAAGATATTTATAAAATGAAAAAAACCCTAAACTAAGAAAACTAAACTAAAAAGAAACAAAGAAAGATTGGGCCGCCATATTTCATCATTTAAAATTATAATTTGTTGTTAACTTCGCTCCTCTATAAAGGAACAAAAAAAATTACTAAAAAAAGGATTCAGAAAGGATCAACCTACATCATATGAAAATATTGAATAAATGGCCTCCAAGTTTCTTCAAATTTAACCGAAGGGTCCACCATACCACTCCTAATTTTTTCCAAATTTAGACATGCTATTGTTTGGGAAAGCCATTGAAATGTGATGGGGGTTTGGAATCTTTCCATTTAAGTAAAATGGATCTTCTGGCTATTAATGGCACAAAAGCAATTAAACAACAAGCTGATGAGGATAAATGACTGGAGTCTATCACTGTAGTCCAAAGATTGCAGTAATAGGATAAGGTTGTAAATTAACATGCAGAACTACTGAAATAATATCAAAAATATCTTTCCAATATTTTCCTAGAAGAGGACAAGACCAGAACATATGTGTCAAGGAAGCTACTTCAGAATTACATCTATCACAAACAGGTTTTATATGACAGTAAAAAAGAGCTAACTTACCCCTGGACATATGAGCCCTGTGAACAACCTTAAATTGTATCAAAGCTTGTCTGAGACACATTGAAGAAATATTAACTAGTTTAAGAATTAGTTCAAGTATCCCCTGAACATCAGATCCCAATCTATGCTTACAAGTTCCTGCCTGATAGCTTCATATTTCCCCTTACTCCAAGTAAACACTTTCCTAACTTGTCTCTTCCTATCCCTCTCCAATGCTATGGTAAAGGAAATAGAATTGTGATCACTATCTCAAAAATGCTCTCTCACTGACAGACTTGACACCTGACCAGGTTCATTTCCCCATACCAGATCAAGTACAGCCTCTCCTCTTGTAGTCTTATCTGCATATTATGTCAGGAAACCTTCCTGAACATGCCTAACAAACTCCACCCCATCTAAACCCCTTGCTCTGGGGAGATGCCAATCAATATTTGGGAATTAAAATCTCCCTGCACAATAACCCTGTTATCATTACCTGTTTCCAAAATCTGTCTCCTTATCTGTCCTTGTTGCTATTGAGTGGTATATAAAAAGCACTTAGTAGAGTTATTAACCCCTTCCTGTTTCTAATTTCTAACCACAGAGACTCAGTAGACAATCCCTTCATGACTTCCTCCTTTTCTGCAGCCGTGACACTATCTCTGATCAACAGTGCCACACCCCCACCTCTTTTTCCTCCCTCCCTGTCCTTTCTGAAACATCTAAAGCCTGGCCCTCCATTCCTGCCCCGAGCCATCCAAGTCTTTGTAATGGCCACAACATCATAGCTCCAATACTGATCCACATTCTAAGCTCATCTGCTTCATTCATGATGCTTCTTGGATTAAAATAGACACATCTCAAACCATTAGTCTGAGTGTATCCCTTCTCTATCACCTGTCTGTCCTCCCTCTCACACTGTCTCCAAGCTTTCTCTAATTGTGAGTCAACCACCCCTTCTTCGGTCTCTTCAATTCAGTTCCCACCTCCCAGCAGTTCTAGCTTAAACTTTCCCCAATAGATTTATCAATCCTCCCTGCCAGGATATTGGTCCCCCTCAGATTCAAGTGCAACCCATCCCTTTCTGTACAGTTCGTGCCTGTACAGGCTGGAGGAAGAACACCTTAAATTCCATTTGGGTAGCCTCCAACCTGATGGCATGTACATCAATTTTTCAGACTTCCAGTAATGTCTCCACGCCCACCCCCTTCACTATTTCCCATTCTCTTCTTCCTCTCTCAAGTTATCTCCTTGCCCACCCATCATCTCCCTCTGGTGCTCCTCCCTCCCACTTTTTTTCTTTCTTCCATGGCTTTCTGTCTCTTTCATCAATCAACTTCCTAGTTCTTTGCTTCATCCCTCCCCCTCCAAGTTTCATCTGTCGCCTGGATTTTCTTTCTCCCCTCCCCCCACCTTTCAAATCTACTCCTCAGCTTTTATTCTCCAGTCCTATTGAAGGGTTTCGGCCCAAACCATTGACTGTACTTTTTTCCATAGGTACTGCCTGGCCTGAGTTCCTCCAGTATTTTGTGAGTGTAACTAAATTCAACTTTTGCTCACCAAAGTCCAATCAGATGACTTGCACAATCTATATCCCCTGAACATAACACATTACAGCATTATACATGCCCTTTGGTCCATTATGTTGAGCTGACTCTGAGATCAAATCTAATCCTTCACTCAATATAGTCCTCCTTTTTTCTTTCATCCAATGTGCATATCTAAGAGTCTCTTAAATGTCCCTTAAATTTGCTTCCACCACTACCCTGGCAGGTTGGTCCTCACACCTATCACACTCTGCGTATTAAAAAAAAACTTACTCCTGACATTCATCAATCCCATACTTTTCTCCAATCTTCTTAAAATTGTACCCCTTTGTATTAGCTAATTTTACTCTAAAAGAACATTTCTGAATATCCAATTGATCTGCACCTCCATCAAGTCACTTCTCATTATCCTTTGCTCCAAAGAAAAAAGAAACCCAGCTTGCTCAAACAATCCCCATAAGACATGCTCTCAAATCAAGGCTGCATCATGGTAAATTTCCTCTGCATCCTATCAAAAGCTTCCACAACCATCCTATGATAAGGCAACCAGAACTGAACACAATACACCAAGTTTGGTCTAAGTAGAGTTTTGTAGAACTGCAATACTCTTTTGCGGCTATTGAGCTCAATCCCCCTGACAAATGAAGACCAACACAATGTATGCCACCTTAATCACACAAACACCTTGCTTGGCAACTGTAAGGATCTATAGATGTGGAGCACAACATCCCTCTGTTCCTCCACTCTGAATCTCCATTAAAGTAAAAGTATTCAAATAAAATCTTTCCTATAAAACATTCTCTCATGCAAGTCATGTGTGAGAAAATTGAACATTCTTCATTTTAGATAGCTGTTCATTGGCATGTTAAAGTCCTTAAAGATTGAAAAATTTAACAGCTCTTCCTGTTATTAACCATGTATTCTGCTTTCAAATTTAACTTTCCAAAGTAAATCACCTCACACTTTTCCAGGATGAAATTTATTTGCCACTTCTCAGGCAAGCTCTGCATCCAACAATATATCCCTTTGTAACCTGCAACAACCTTCTACTTTATCCACAACATCACCAACCTTCATGTCATCAGTAAACGTATTGCCCCTCCTCTCCACTTCCTCATCCAAGTCATGTATAATAATTCCAAAGAACAGGAGTCCCAAAACAGATCACTGTGGAACACTGGTCACCAATCTCCAGTCAAAATATTATCCATTTATTTCCATGCTCTGTATTCTGTGAGAAAACCAATTCTTAAACCACACAGCCCTGTATCCTTGAACAGAACATTGAATATAGAAATCTACAGCACATTACAGGCCCTTCGGCCCAATGTTGTGCCAACCATGTAACATACTCTCGAAACTGCCTAGAATTTCCCTACTGCATTGCTGTCTGTTTTTCTAAGCTCCACGTACCCAGCTAAAAGTCTCTTAAAAGACCCTATTGTATCCGCCTCTACCACCATCGGCAGCAGTGCATTCCATGCACCCAGCACTCTTTGCGTGAAAAACTTACCCCTGACATCTCCTCTGTATCTATTTCCAAGCACTATAATCCACATACACTACATCCACTGCTCTATGTTCATCAATTTGTTTTGACATATCCTCAAGGAATTCAATCAGCCTCGTGAAAAATGATCTGCCTCTCACAAAGACAGACAGACATATTTTATTGATCCAGAGGGAAATTGGGTTTTGTTACAGCCGCACCAACCAAAAATAGTGAAGAAATGACTATCCCTAAACATTTTTCACCCTCTGAGCTTCTGGTACTACTCCTGTGGCTAGTAAGGATACCTAGGTGCAGTAGTCTCTCCCTGACTTCCTGTAGTATCCTGGGGTATATCCTGTCCAGCCCTGGGGCCTTATCTATCTGAGCATTTTTTCAAAAGTTCTAGCACATCCTTTCTGAATACTGTCCTGTTCCAGCATATCAGTATGTTTTACACTGTCCTCACATTCATCAAGGTCCCTCTCACTGGTGGATACCGATATATTAATGTTTCCTGTGGGTGGTTTTAACTTCCTTTGATAATACACTGGTGAGTTGTCATTTTGCTTCATGGAAGGTTTTATATAACTTGTTCTTGTAAATTGCTTTGTCTTGAGGTTTAGAAAAGAACTTTTTAAATGCAAATCTTTATTCTCAATATTTCAATTCTATTTGAACTCCAAGAAAGTAGAGATTACCACAATCGTCATCAGATTTTAACATGACAAATGAACAGCTATTTAAAATGAAGCATGTTCAATTTTCTCACACATGACTTGCATGAGAGAATGTTTTATTGGAAAGATCTTATTTGAAGACTTTGACTTTAATGGTGGATCACAATGTCTACTCAATATACTGCATATTAGAGGAATAAAAATTGTCTTGAGTGAAGAAGAAAGTCTAATGAAATCCTTGAATATATTTAGTCATATTTATATCACTATTTATGCATGAATATTTTTGAGTTGACTTCCTGCTTTGCATGTACATTTTCTAAGTCTGGGCCCAGGCCACTCCTTGAAGTAGTGCCTTGGAAGCAGAGTTGCATATATAATCAGTAGCTCTCTGGGACTAATCATATTCAAGTGCAATTAAAAACTGTAAAATAATAGCATTTGGTTTCCTTTCTATATTACTTTAAAAAACAGCCCAGTTCTACCTGTTTATTTCATTTACAATTGAGATACCAAATAGAAATGAAAATTACCAGAATCTCACAAGATACTTAATTATGCATAAATCAATGTGCAGAAATAACAGTAACCCTTTATAGCAAACAGTCAATTTTTGTATGGATCTGTCGTTTAGGAATATTTTTACTTTGCATAAAGATGCCATTTTACAACAGTTTCCCAAGATACAATGTTAATTAAAAATAATCTTCAAAAAATTGTATCTCCTGAATCTTTCAAATTATTAATACCGTACTGGTTTACGTAACATCAATTTCCTTCCATGTTCCAAATGTTGGAAACTTGAAAACGGCTCTGGTAAAGGTTTGCTGACCTGCATTGCAACAATAATATAGCCTTTATTCTTTTATCTGCTTTGTTTAAAGATACCGTTGAATAGCTATATCAAATGCAATAAAAGTTTAATTAACTACCACCATGGTGCAACTGGGTGTAAGTCCCTTGTCTCTTCCATTGCAGATATCTACCAAACAAGTAAGCTTTCAGAGAAACAGAAGAAATGAAGATCCTCCTCTTAACTTTACTGCTGTCATTCAGCACTTCTGATGAGGTGGTAAGAGATTATAATCAGTAAAACTATTTAAACAGGAAAAAAATAATATGAAGAAAAAAAGCAAACAACTAGTTTCTTTTCCACCATTATACTGACCATGTTCCTTAATCAGTTTCCTGAATAATTGTCAGTATCGGTTCCTCTTGGCACAAAACACGTACTGCTGACTCTTCTGCTTCTCTTTCCAGTTGTTGAAAGTGCCTTAAAACATGAGCTAAAGTTAAAGCTTAAAAAAAGTTAAGGCATTGACTTGCTTTTATTTTATTTACAGGATAGTTTAACCAGAAATATTAATAATTCCTTTTGTGACTCATCACATTTTAAATTATATCAGTATAAGCTATATCCTTCCACTACCTTGTGAGAAGTAATCAGCTGCTTCTTAGATTTCAGGTTTTTTTTCATCTCCTTTTGTTACTTAGCATTTAATCTCTGAATCATGCCATACACTCATTTTGTTTGCTCAAGGTCATAATGCTTTTTTATTCTGTTACAAATCAGCAACAATGAATATATAATTGAGGCAGGTTTTTTTTTTATAACAAATAAGACATTTATTAAACATGGTAAAAACCCACAAGTAAACAAACGACTAATGTAACCAGAAGTCAGCTGCGACACGGCAGCTTGAACAGTTCTTAAAGTAGTAATGCGAAAGTCCAAAATGATTTACAGTCAGTTAAAGGAGAGGCTTTCGTTGATAATAAATTCTTATGATCATAGTAGCTCTTCTAGGAACATCTGGAAACAAATCCTTATATTTAAAAATTAATTGTTTCATTTGTTGTTTCTGCTCTGGTTGTAAATGTTCTAATTTCTCATCAATATTTTCCAGAATGGTTGAGTTTGGTAACCTGGCAGAAACAATGTTGGGTTCAGAATGAGTTTCAAATGAATTATCCATTATGTCTCGAGTGAGATCAAACTCATTATCATTGACCACAACAGTCATAGTCAATAGACAATAGACAATAGGTGCAGAAGTAGACCATTCGGCCCCTCGAGTCTGCACCGCAATTCTGAGATCATGGCTGATCATTCACTATCAATACCCAGTCCCTGCCTTCTCCCCATATCCCTTGATTCCCCTATCCATCAGATATCTATCCAGCTCCTTCTTGAAAGCATCCAGAGAATTGGCCTCCACCGTCTTCCGAGGCAGTGCATTCCACACCTCCACAACTCTCTGGGAGAAGAAGCTTTTCCTCAACTCTGTTTTAAATAACTGTCCTCTTATTCTCAATCCATGCCCTCTGGTACTGGACTCTCCCAACATCTGGAACATATTTCCTGCCTCAATCCTATCAAATCCTTTAATTATCTTAAACGTTTCAATCAGATCCCCTCTCAATCTCCTCAATTCCAGCGTGTACAAGCCCAATCTCTCCAATCTCTCTGCGTAAGACAGCCCTGCCATCCCAGGAATCAACCTAGTGAATCTACGCTGCACTTCCTCAATTGCCAGAATGTCCTTCCTTAAACCTGGAGACCAAAACTGTACACAATATTCCAGGTGTGGTCTCACCAGGGCCCTGTACAAATGCAAAAGAACATCCTTGCTCTTGTACTCAATTCCCCTTGTAACAAAGGCCAACATTCCATTTGCCCTCTTCACTGCCTGTTGCACTTGCTCATTCACCTTCACTGACTGGTGAACTAGGACTCCTAGGTCTCTTTGCATTTCTCTCTTACCTAACTCGACACCGTTCAGACAATACTCTGCTCTCTTGTTCCTGCTTCCAAAGTGGATAACTTCACATTTATTCACATTGAATGACATCTGCCAAGTATCTGCCCACTCACTCAGCCTATCCAAGTCTCCCTGTATTCTCCTAACATCCTCTTCGCATGTCACACTGCCACCCAGTTTAGTATCGTCAGCAAACTTGCTGATATAGTTTTCAATGCCCTCATCTAAATCATTGACATAAATCGTAAAGAGCTGTGGTCCCAATACAGAGCCCTGTGGAACCCCACTAGTCACTTCCAGCCAGTCTGAGAAACACCCATTCACTGCTACCCTTTGCTTTCTATCTGCCAACCAGTTTTCTATCCATGTTGAAACCCTGCCCCCAATGCCATGAGCTCTGATTTTACTCACCAATCTCCTATGTGGCACCTTATCGAATGCCTTCTGAAAATCTAGGTACACAACATCTACTGGCTTACCCTTGTCTAACATCCTTGTTACACCCTCAAAAAACTCCAACAGATTAGTCAAGCATGATTTGCCCTTGGTAAATCCATGCTGGCTCGGCCTAATCCTATTTCTACCATCAAGATGTGCCACTATTTCGTCCTTAATAATGGACTCAAGCATCTTCCCCACGACTGACGTTAGGCTAACAGGGGGATAGTTCTCCATTTTCTCCTTCCCTCCCTTCTTGAAAAGTGGGACAACATTAGCCACTCTCCAATCTTCAGGAACTGATCCTGAATCTAAGGAACATTGGAAAATGATTACCAATGCATCCGCAATTTCCTGAGCCACCTCTTTTAGAATCCTCGGATGCAGACCATCTGGACCTGGGGATTTATTAGCCTTCAGTCCTACCAGTCTACTCATCACAGTTTCTTTCCTAATGTCAATCTGTCTCAATTCCTCTGATATCTTATGACCCTGGTCCATCCATACATCTGGGAGATTGCTTGTGTCCTCCCTGGTGAAGACAGATCTAAAGTACGCATTAAATTCTGTTGCCATTTCCCTGTTTCCCATAACAATTTCTCCCAATTCATTCTTCAAGGGGCCAACATTGTTCTTAACTATCTTCTTTCTCTTCACATAGCTAAAAAAGCTTTTGCTATCCCCTTTTATATTCCTGGCTAGACTGAGCTGATACCTGATTTTTTTCTCTCCGTATTGCTTTTTTAGTTAAGATCTGCTGTTCCTTAAAACTTCCCCAATCATCTGTATTCCCACTCATCTTAGCCCTGTCATACTTTTTTTTCTTTAATGCTATACAATCTCTGACTTCCTTTGTCAACCACTGTGGCCCCTTCCCCCTCTTTGAATCCTTCCTTCTCATTGGAATGAACTGCATTTGCATCTTTTGTATTATGCCCAAGAATATCTGCCACTGCTGATCCACTGTCTTTCCTGCCAGGGCATCCGCCCATTTAACTTTGGCCAGCTCTTCCTTCATGGCTCCGTAGTCTCCTTTATTTAATTGCAACACTGACACCTCTGATCTGCCCCTATCCCTTTCAAATTGTAGATAAAAACTTATCATGTTATGATCACTACTTCCTAATGGCTCCTTTACTTCAAGATCACTTATCAATTCCTGTTCATTACATATCACCAAGTCCAAAATAGCCTCGTTCCTGGTTGGCTCAAGCACAAGCTGTTCCAAAAATACATCCCTTAGACACTCCACAAACTCCCTATCCTGGGGTCCAGCACCTACCTGATTCTCCCAGTCCACCTGCATGTTGAAATCTCCCATAACGGCTGCATTACCTTTAGCACATGCCAATGTTAACTCCCTAATCAACTTGTACCCAATATCCACACTACTGTTTGGGGGCCTGTACACAACACCCATTAGGGTCTTTTTACCCTTACTGTTCCTCAGCTCAATCCACACAGACTCTACTTCCCCTGTTCCCAAGTCACCTCTTGCTAAGGACTGAATCTCATTCCTCACCAACAGGGCAACCCCACCCCCTCTTCCCATATTTCTGTCTCTACGATAGCACGTATACCCTGGTACACTCAATTCCCAGGCCTGATCCCCTTGCAGCCATGTCTCCGTTATCCCAACAATATCGTAGTTCCCCATTTTCATCTGAGCTTCAAGCTCATCTGTCTTATTTCTGACACTACGCGCATTCAAGTATAGAATTCTTAGCCCATTCCTCCTCTCTTTGCTTAAAACACTGTCTACTGTACCTAACCCAGCTCCTTGAACTTCCATCAGGCAAATTGCACCCTGAATTTTGATGACCTTCTCAAGATCACCCAAACCTTGTACACATTTAACCCCATGCTCCTTTTGACCAACCCTCTGGATCTGGATCCCTGCCCCCTGCACATCTAGTTTAAACCCCCCCCAACAGCACTGGCAAATACTCCTGCAAGAATGTTAGTACCCCTCCGGTTCAGATGTAGACCATCCCTTCGAAACAGATCCCAATGTCCCTGGAACAAAGACCAATTATCCAAAAACCTGAACCCTTCCTTCCTGCACCATGCTCTCAGCCTCGTATTAATGTGCATAATCATTCTATTCTTCGCCTCACTCGCACGTGGCATAGGTAGCAATCCCGAGATTGTCACCCTGGAGGTCCTGCCTTTCAGCTTCACTCCTAACTCCCTGAACTCTCTAAGCAGGACTCCCTCACTCACCTTACCTACATCATTGGTCCCTACATGGACCACTACATCTGGGTTCATGCCCTCACTCTCAAGAATAGCCTGCACCCGATCTGAGATGTCCCGGACCCTGGCACCAGGGAGGCAACATACCATCCGAGACTCCCGATCTGCCCCACAAAATCTCCTATCTGCCCCCCTAACTATAGAGTCCCCTAAAACTATCGCTCTCTTCTCTTCCCTCCTCCCCTTTCTAGTTGAGGGTTCAACCTCTGTGCCAGAGGCAGGACCACTACAATTCATTCCTGGTAGGTCATCCCCATCAACAGTATCCAGTACGGTATACTTATTGTTAATGGGAATGGCCGCAGGGGTGCTCTGCTCTCTCTGCCTGCTCCCCCTGCCTCTCTGGACTTCTTGGTTTTTTGGTGTGACTACCTCCTGATAACTCCTATCTATCTCTGCCTCTGCCTCCCAAATGATCCGTAGTTCATCCAGCTCCTGCTCCAACTCCCTAACTCAGGCTGCTAGGAGCTGCAGCTGGACGCACCTTTTGCAGGTGTGGTCATCAGGGACAACTGTGTTGACCCTGACTTCCCACATACTGCATACGGAGCACACCACTGCTCTGACTGTCTCCCCCATACCTGAACTGGATTAATAGAATAAGTCTAAAAAGCACCTAGCGACCTTACCTTCTTCCCCTCAGTGAGCAATCACACAAGCTTACCGAAGTCCCCTTACGCCGAAGCCCCCTTAGCCAAAGCCCAGGACTCTGCTTCCATGAACTCCCACTTAGCCAAAGCCCAGGACTCTGCTTCCACGGACTCCGCGGCCCGCTCTGAAAAGAAGTCCTACCTTTTCAGTAGCAGACTGTTTCTCATATTTATATGGCAAAGTTGTGTTCGTCTTCTACGATCTGAAGTTTTTATCATGTAATCCACCTCATTGATTTTAGACACAATTTCGTAAGGACCATGAAATCTAGCTTGTAAAGGATTCATTTGCACTGGGAAAAGAACCAGCACTATCTCCAGGTTTAAATGTCCTCATCCTTCTTTATCATACCAGGTTTTCATTTTCTCCTGAGCCAATTTTCCCGAGCTAAACTACAAGCTTTATGTAACCTGTCCTTGAATTTCAAAACATGGTCCAACAAATTAGTGTGTACCTGTTTGTTAATCCATTGTTCTTTTAATAAGGCCTCTAACTCAATGCCCAAATACAAGTTCAAATGGACTGAAACCTAAGGATTCTTGTACCGATTCCCTTACTGCAAATAGAAGTTTATACCCTCATCCCAATCACTTTCATTTTCCACACAATACGTCCTAATCATATTCTTTTTTTTTAATAATTTTTTATTGCATTTTTAAATGATTACAAAGTATGAAAAAACAATGTATATAACCCATACCCCCTCCCCTTAACCCCTCCCCCCTAACTGCCCTATAGAAAAAAAAAGAAAGAAAGAAAGACAGAAAGAATGCCTGGTGGTTGGAAGATCTCCACATGCTCCATGGAATTCGTAATAATTTTAATATGTATATTTATTTCTTTCCTCTAATAACCAATTGTTTCATCTTCAAAGCATCTATATATTTAATCCTGTCTTTTGTAAATAAGGGCTCCAAATTTTCAAAAATGTTTCATATTTATCTCTTAAATTATAAGTAATTTTTTCTAATGGAAAATCATATTCTTGAGGGTAGAATTAAACCTCTCCAAGGCACCTTGCGATTCTGGATGGAATGCAGATGAAGTGATTTGCTTAGCTCCCAATTTATAAACTATCTGTTGAAACAATCCAGACATAAAGTTACTGCCTTGATCAGATTGTATTTCCTTGGGTAACCCAAAATAAGTGAAGAATTTTATAAGCACCTTTGTTACAGTTTTAGCTGTTATATTCCTAAGTGGTACTGCCTCTGGAAACCTAGACGCAGTGCCCATGATAGTCAACAAGTACTGATACCCAGTTTTTGTCTTTGGTAATGGACCTACACAATCTATAATAATTTTAGAAAATGGTTCACCAAATGCTGGAATAGGTTGCAATGGAGCCACTGGTGTAACTTGATTTGGTTTACCCACAATTTGGCAAGTATGACATGTTTTACAAAACATCGCCACATCTTTTCTTAAACCAGGCCAGTAAAAATGTTTTAAAATCTTGTCCACAGTTTTCCTTACCCCTTGATGTCCACCTAAGGGCACATTATGAGCTAAAGTTAAAATCTCATTTCGATAAACTTTAGGGACAACTACCTGGTAAACAATGTTCCATTCCTCACTTGCAGGAATTGTAGGCTATCTCCACTTCTTCATCAATGCTCCTTTTTCAAAATAATATCCTACTGGCACCTTCTCAATTTCACTATCTGGTAGAGCTTGTTCTTTTAATTTTATAATCTCAGGATGTCACGAGCTGGGGGCAAGGGTGCTGGGAGAGGACCCACAAGCAGGACACAAACACGTCTTTCTTAGGTACAATAAAATAGTGTTTATTACTCGCTACACAGAAAATCAGGAACTCAAAGAGGACAAAGAGGAACACGAACCTTGGACTAGGGGACTAGGGACTTGGATCGCCGCTGACCTGGGGCTTGGAAACTGGGATCGCCGCGGCCGTGACTTGGACAGTGGGAACATGGACAGCCCTGGACCTTGGACTTGGACAATGGGAACATGGACAGCTGCAGCCCTTGGACTTAGACAGTGGGAACATGGACAGCTGCAGCCCTTGGACTTAGACAGTGGGAACATGGATTGCCACAGCCAGAACCATGGACACCAAAACACAGGACAAGGAACCTTGAGCCAGGACTTCTCCTTCAGATCAGGCATCCAGCCGGGACTCTTCTTCAAGGGGACAGATGCAAACACAGGGCATGAACATCGAGCCAGGACTCCACCTTCAACTCAGACACTGAGCCGGGACTCTTCAAGGGGTAGACGCAGACAATGGGCATGAACGTCGAGCCAGGACTCCACCTTCCACTCAGGCACTGAGCCGGGACTCTTCGAGGGGTAGACACAAACAATGGGCATGAACGTCAAGTCAGGACTCCGCCTTCAACTCAGCCCTGGCAGATTGACCTTGCTCAGACCCACTCTGGTGAAGGAAGATGAATTGCTGGTACTCCAATGTGGGCTGGATAACTCTGGCTTGTCATAGCGATGGCAACTTGCGAAGGCTTCTTAACATTCTTGCCCCGAATGGCTAAAGCCAGGGGCTTATAAGCTGCTGGTTCAGGTCGAGAGTAGATCACCTTAATTGCCGAGCTCAAGGGACATGTGAAACAGAATTAGAAGGGAACAAAGAGTCAATGGTCCGGATCATAATGCAACCTAACTAAATTTAAAGGGGAACCGATCCGGACCATTACACAGGACCTCTTCTCTGCTCTGCTATCATCTCCTTCCAAGACAGAGATAGATCTTCATAGTCAGACTTACTCCAAGAATCTTGATCAAACAATGAAGGTAAGAAAGTTTCTGACACATCCTCAAAACTCAAATCCTGAGTTGAACAGTTATGAGTAACAATCTCATTCTGTGCATCAATCTTTTTAGCCATAGCTCTAGTCACAACACAGGAAGAATCTGTGTTAGAATTTGTCTATGGTTCCTCTGACTCGATTGTCAAATGCTCTTCAGGAAAAACTTGTCCACCTGCCAAGTCATTACCTAACAATAAAGAAATATCCTTCACAGGTAAGCTAGGCTGTGGTCCTACTTTAACAAGTCCTGTAACTAACCCTGACTTTAAATTTACTTTATGTAAATGTACTGGCATAAGGGCACTCCCAACACCTTGTATATAATTTACCTCACCAGTATCAGACTCTTCATTAAACTTTAACACATTATCTAACATCAATGATTGCAAAGCTCCAATATCCCTAAGAATTTTTATTGGCATTGCAGTACATCCTTCTTCCAAGGATACAAACCCTTCGGTTATAAAATGATCATATCCCCTTTTAACTTGGTCAGACTCTAACAAAACCTCATTTGTGTTTATCAAACCCTGAGATTTTACAGGTGTTTCAGTATGTTGCACACAAGCACCTGAGCCTGCTTCCTTCTCTTTCTTTTTCAATCGGAAACAGTTAGCTATTACATGACCAGATTTCTTACAATAATTACAAATGGGACCAAACTGTCTTTCCTTCACAGGTTTTCCTTCTTCATTACCCTTCTCACCAACTTCTGATTTAATTTCTGATTTACCTTGAGACTCTGTGTTATTTTTCCTTTTAAAAGTTCTACCCTGAGAAAATTTATTCTTATGAATTAAGACATACTCATCAACACCTAAATTAGCAGAGTCCTGCAATGTATCAATGTCTGTCTCATTTAAGTATGTCCTTACTTCAACAGGAATGCTTCTTTTAAATTCTTCCATTAAAATCAGCTCTTTCAATTTATTATAGTCCCCATTTACATTTTTAGAGGAAATCCATCTCTCAAAACACACAGCTTTATCATAGGCAAACTCCACATACGTTTTCTCCACAGATTTCTGAATCTTTCTCTATACGCTTCTGGGACCAACTCATATGCACTCAATATCTGCTGCTTCACAATATCATAATCAAGCGCTCGCTCAGCAGTTAAAGCTGCATAAACCTGTTGTGCTTTGCCTTTAATTACACTCTGCAACAACACTGACCATTTGTCTTTCGGCCACCCTGAAATCAGAGCAATCATTTCAAAATGTTGGAAATATTTTTCTACTTCTGTTTCACAAAAAGGAGAAACCAATTTAATTTCCTGACTAACAACAAACGTTTTCTTAGAACCAGGAGACTGATTCTCAGACCTTAATTCCGCCATCACATATTCAAATTCCCTCTTTTTATTTTCAACTTCTAACCTACAATGCTCCAAGTCCGCTTTACCTTGTTCCAACTTCATTTGTTCGATTTGTAACTGCATCTCTAGAGTACTTATTGGAAATGAATCTAAAACTGACTCATTAAAATATCCTGAATCTACATAGTGTGACGTGACTTTTCTCAGTATTAGAGCCTTTGATGCAGACCTCAAGATATCTTTAAATTCCAATCTATTAGCAATCTCAAATACAACATTGTTTTCCGCCTTCACTAACAACTCTGCATTAGGCGAAGCAGAAAGTCATCAATATTCATTGTTGCTGAATACCATTCGCAAGCCAATCAAACAAAAGAATTGGGTATCTCCCTTTTCCAAAACACCGATCAAATATTAAACAAGCATTTAAACTCAAAAATAGTTCATCCCACGAGCCCCCATTTGTTACAAATCAGCAACAATGAATATATAATTGAGGCAGGTTTTTTGTATAACAAATAAAACATTTATTAAACACAGTAAAAACCCACAAGTAAACAAATGCCTAACATAACCGGAAGTCAGCTACGATACGGCAGCTCGAACAGTTCTTAAAGCGGTACTGTGAAAACAGTTCACAAAGTAGTAATGCGAAAGACCAAAATGATTTACAGTCTGTTAAAGGAAAGGCTTTCGTTGATAATAAATTCTCTTTTGTGGCGTTACGGCTTAGCCCAGTCGAAGTATGAAAGAATTTACGATGAAGAACAATGAAACAGCTTAAAGGCACTGACCTTCCTTTGGCAAAATTTTACCCAGCCCTCTTTTCTTCTGGCAGAACAGGGGTTATTATGGGTATAGCTGACGAATTCCTTCCGAATGAGAATCAAACAAGGTCGAACCTGCTTTACCGTCGAAATCAACTTTCCTCGATCTTTAACTTCCTGAACTTCAAATCTTCACTCTCCAATGACTGGACTGGCAGTAATATGGCAAAACTGCCGGCAATAACCTTTAAGAATTAAAACAAAAAGTAAAACTCCACTCTTAAATGAAACTGCATCATAACATCGGAATACGCAGCAGTGTGGAATCAGTAGCGAATTCAGCCACAAACTGCCCACAAAGGTTCTCCTTTTGTACCCGGTTGAAAAAACTATCACATGACCTCTCACTGGTGGGAAAATGACATCACTCCCCATCACAAGACCATCACCTCATGTCCAGCATAACTTCAATTACATCATGGCCACGTGACAGGTACAAGACACCCACGGGTACATAACTATTCATATTAGCAATTATAAATGCAGAAGATTTTTCAGCCAATTTAATTCTAACTAGCACAGTAAAGTGGCATTGCTTTCCTCCTTTCCACTGTGGTATCCAGAAAGAGGGGATACTGTTGTGGTATTCCCTCAGAAAAAAGACAACTGATGCTGTTTTGTTCCTGAATATTTGCATTAAATAGACTGAACAAACTTCACATATTCTTGTTAGCATGAAGAAAAAATGTTAACAGATAGTACTTTTCTATCTAGAAACTAGTTCTCCACATTAAATATTTTGTGTACAGAAATTTCTGATATCTGTTATTAAAGTAATCACTCATATTGAGTTTGCACATACCACCTTTGCAGTTTCAATTAAAATTCAATTCAATATTCCCACCAAGGTTCAAAAGAATTCTTAGTCAAATAGTTTATTTTTTTATTTGATCCCTAACCATCTGATAAGCATGACACTTCTCTGGCTGAAAGTTCCTTAGTAATTAGTTTTCAAAACACATAATCCTATTCTGAGCTCTTAACCTCTTATCCTTTGTTTGTACTCTCTTCAGTCCTTGAATGTCTCTTGTTTCTTATTGATCAAGATATTTCAGTGATAAGTACTTGTAACATATTATGTTTTGTAGCTTTTCCTTATTGTGCTGGGACTTTAACTTGTAAATTCTACTTTCAGTGGCAACCTTAAAATGACTGGACTGTTGTAAAACCATATTTATTTCAGTTTAGTAATGTTTGAAATCAACAGGATCACCTATTTCATTACATCATAGGAGGCTGTATGGCCCATCAAGCCTAGGCAAGTTCACGGAGCAAACAATTCTCTCTAATTTTCCCTGCAACCTTTTTCCCCATCGGCTCAATACCAATTCTACCACCTATTTACACTCAGGAAAATTTACAACAACCAGTTAATCTACCAACCTACACGTCTTTGGAATGTGGGAAAATATGTACACGATCAAAGGGGAACATCACGCTGGCAGCATAGTCTTAAACTCTGTGTCATTGTTCAACTCTGGTATGTCTGATTCTACAGTCATGAATGAAGTTAACCCTTAACAACTCCTCTGTCGGGGGAAAATGGGGATGACAATGCCAATATTACCATCAATGTCCTTTCAACAACTTAAAATAAATATGGCTTTGTAACAATCCAGTCATCTTAGGGTTACCACCAAGAATAGAATTTGCAAGTTAAATCACAAAAAAGAGAAAATCTTCTGATGCTGGAAATCTGTTCAAAATGCACAAAATGCTGGAGGAACTCAGCAGGGCAGGCAGGCAGCATCTATGGAAAAGAGTACAGCCAATGTTTTGGGCCAAGAGCCTTCAGCAAGATGAGAAAAAAAGCTGAGGTATAGAATTAACAGGTGGGAGGAAGGGAGAGAGAAACACAAGGTGATAGGTGAAATCTGCAGCGGGGGATGGGGATAAAGTAAAGAGCTGGGAAGTTTATTGGTGAAAGAGATACAGGGCTGGAGAAGGGGGAGTCTGACAGAAGAGGACAGAAAGAAAGAAAAAAAGAAAGAAAGAAAGAAAAGGGGGAGGAGCACCAGAGGGAAGCAATAGGCAGGCAAGGAGATAAGGTGAGAGAGAGAAAAGGGATGGGGAATGGTGTAGGGGGGTGAGGAAGGCATTAGCAGAAGGTCGAGAAATTGATGTTCATGCCATCAGGTTGGATGCTACCCAGACAGAATATGAGGTGTTTTTCCTCCAACCTAAGTATGGCCTCATGACGACAGTGGAAGAGGTAACTATAGGCATATCAGAATGAGAATGGGAAGTGGAATTAAAATATGTGGCCACTGAGAGATCCCACTTTTTCAGGCAGACGGAGTGTAGGTGCTTGGCAAAGGGTCTCCAAATTTATGTCAGATTTCACTGATATACAGGAGCCACAGTATATGACCCTAACCGACTCAAAGGTGAAGTGTCTGTCTGGGGTCCTGAATGGTAGTGAGGGAGGAAGTGTAGGGGCAGATGTAGCTCTTGTTCCATTTGCAAGGGTAAGTGCCAGGAGGGAGATCAGTGGGGAGAGACAAATGGACAAGGGAGTTGCATAGGGAGCGATCCCTCCAGAAAGCAGGGGGGAGAGGGGGAGAAAGATGTGCTTGGTGGTGGGATCCTGTTGGAGATGGCACAAGTTGTGGAGAATTATGTGCTGGATGCAGAGGCTGATGGGGTGGTAGGTGAGAACAAGAGAAATTGTATCCCTGGCAGGGTGGCGGGAGGATGGAGTGAGAGCGGACATGTGTGAAATAGAAGAGATGCAGTTGAGGGCAGCATTGATGGTGGAGGAAGTGAAGCCCCTTTTTTTGAAGAAGGAAGACAAATCCTTCATTCTGGAATGAAAAGCCTCATCCCAAGAGTAGATGTGGCAGAGACGGAGGAATTGAGAAAAGGGGATGGTATTTTTATAAGTAATAAGGTGGGAGGAGGTATAGTCCAGGTAGCTGTGAGAGTCTGTGGGTTTGTAATAGACAACAATAACTAAGCTGTCTCCAGAGATGGAGACAGTGAGATCAAGAAGAGGAGGGCGTTGTCAGAAATGGACCAGGTAAATTTGAGGACAGGGAGGAAGTTGGAGGCAAAGTCGATGAAGTCAACGAGTTCAGCATGGGTGTAGGAACTAGCACCAATGCAGTCATCGATGTAGCATAGGAAAGGTGCAGGACAGTCACCAGTGTAAACTTGGAATATAGACTGTTCCACATAGCTGATAAACAGGCAGGCATAGCTGGGACCCATATGAATGCCGATGGCTACACCAATTGTTTGAAGGAAGTGGAAGGAGCCAAAGGAGAAATTATTTAGAGTGAGGACAAGTTCTGCTAGGAGGAGCAGAGTGGTGGTGGAAGGAAACTGGTAGTGACTGGTGTCCAGAAAGAAATGGCAATGGTTGAGGACTTCCTGTTGGGGGATGGAAGTGTGGAGGGGCTGGACATCAATAGTAAAAATAAGTTGATGGGGGCCAGGGAACCTGAAATCATTGAAAAGATCCAGAGTGTGTGAAATGTCATGGATGTAGGTAGGAAGGGAATGAACCAGAGGGAACAAAACAGAGCCGAGGTATGCAGATATTTAAAAGGGCAAAGAATGCAGGACTGAAGGTGCTGTATTTAAATGTGCATAGCATTCGGAATAAAGTGGACGATTCGTGGCACAAATAAAAATTAGTCGGTATGACATTGTGGACATCACTGAGTCATGGCTGAAAGAAGCCTGTAATTGGGAGCTTAACATCAAAGGATATGCTTTGTATTGAAAGGACAAGTAGGAAGGCATAGGTGGATATGTGGCTCTATTGGTAAGAGATGGAATTACATCTTTAGAAAGAGGTGACATAGGATCAAAGAATGTTAAATCTTTATGGGTGGAGATAAGAAACTGCAAGGGTAAAAAAAATATGGGAATCATATATAGGCCTCCAAATAGCAGCCAAGGTGTGGGGTTGAGGTTGCAAAGGGAGCTGGAAAAAGCATGTAATAAGGGTAACTACACAATTGTAATGAGTGATTTCAATATGCAAGGGGATTGGGAAAATCAGGTTGGGGTTGGATCGCAAGAGAGGGAATTTGTTTTTAGAGCAGCTTGTGCTTGAGCCTACTCGAGGAAAGGCTATCTTAGATTGGGTGTTGTGTAATAACCCTAACCTTATTAGGAGAAAGTGATCATAATATGATTGAATTCATACTGCAATTTGACAGGGAGAAGCACAAGTCAGATGTATCAGTATTGCAATGGAATAAAGGGAATTACAGAGGCATGAGAGAGGAGCTTGCCCGGATAGATTGGAGGAGGATACTGGCAGGGATGATGGCAGAGCAGAGGTGGCTGAAGTTTCTGAGAATAATTCACAAGATGCAGGATAGCTATGTCCCACAGAAGAAGATGACCGCAAATGGCAGGGATAGGCAACCATGGCAGACAAGAGAAACTAAGAACTGTATAAAAGTCAAGGAAAGGGCATATAAGGTAGTAAAAGTGAGTGGATGATTGGGAAGCTTTTTTAAAATACAACAAAAGGAAACTAAAAAAAGCATACCAATCCTCATAGAAGGATCAGAAGTGGAGAGAGTGAGCAGTTTCAAGCTCCTGGGTGTCAAGATCTCTGAGGACCTAGCCTGGTCCCAACACATCGATGCAGCTATAAAGAAGGCAAGACAATGGATATACTTTGTTAGGAGTTTGAAGAGATTTGGTAAGTCAACAAAAACACTCAAAAACTTCTATAGATGTACTGTGGAGAGCATTCTGACAGACTGCATCACTGTCTGGTATGGGGGTGGGGGGGGGGGGTTGCTACTGCACAGGACCAAAAGAAGCTGCAGAGGGTTGTAAGTTTAGTCGGCTCCATCTTGGGCCCTAGCCTACAAAGTATCCGGGACATCTTCAAGGAGCAGTGTCTCAGGAAGGCAGCATTCATTATTAAGGACCCTCAGCACCCAGGACATGCCCTTTTGTCACTGTTACCATCAGTTAGGGGGTACAAAAGCCTGAAGGCACACCCTCAGCATTTCAGGAACAGCTTCTTCCCTTCTGCCATCCAATTCCTAAATGGACATTGAAACCTTGAACACTATTTCACTTTTTTAATATATATTATTTCTGATTTTGCATAATTTTAGAAGAACACTACAGCACAGTACAGGCCCTTCAGCCCTTCATGTTGTGCTGACCCATATAATCCTTTAAAAAAGTACTAAACTCATACTACCCCATAACCCTCCATTTTTCTTTCATCCATGTGCTTGTCCAAGAGGCTTTTCAATACCCCTAATGTTTTAGCCTCTACCACCATCTCTGGCAAGTCATTCCAGGCACTCACAACCCTCTGTGTAAAAAAACTTACCCCTGATGTCTCTCCTAAACTTCCCTCCCTTAATTTTGTACATATGCCCTCTGGTGTTTGCTATTGGTGCCCTGGGAAACAGGTACTGACTATCCACCCTATCTATGCCTCTCATAAACTTGTAGACCTCTATGAAGTCCCCTCTCATTCTTCTACGCTCTAAAGAGAAAAGTCCCAGCTCTGCTAACCTTGCTTCACATGACTTGTTCTCCAAACCAGGCAACATCCTGGTAAATCTCCTCTGCACCCTCTCCATAGCTTCCACAACCTTCCTATAATAAGGTGACCAGAATTGAACACAATACTCCAAGTGCAGTCTCACCAGAGATTTGGAGATTTGCAACATGACCTCTCTACTCTTGAACTCAATCCCCCTGTTAATGAAGTCTAGCATCCCATAGGCCTTCTTAACTACCCTATCAACCTGTGCAGTGACCTTGAGGGATGTATGGATTTGAACCCCAAGATCCCTTTGTTCATCCACACTCTTAAGTAACTGACCATTACTCCTGTACTCAGTCTTCTGGTTTGTCCTTCCAAAATGCATCACTTCACACTTGTCCAGATTGAACTCCATCTGCCATTTTTCTGCCCAACACTGCAGCCTGTCTACATCCTCTTATAACCTTCAACAACCTGCAGCTCCATCCACAGCTCCTCCAATCTTCGTGTCATCCGCAAACTTACTGACCCATTCTTCTGCCTCTACATCCAGGTAATTTATAAAAATCACTAAAAGCAGGGGTCCCAGGAAAGATCCCTACGGCACTCCACTAGTCACCAACCTCCAGGCAGAATACTTCCCTTCCACAACTACCCTCTGCTTTCTTCCTTTAAGCCAATTTTTTATCCAAACAGCCAAGGTTCCACCTATCCCATGCCTTATGACTTTCTGGATGAGCCTCTCATGAGGAACCTTGTCAAATGCTTTGCTAAAGTCCATGTAAACCATGTCCACTGCCCTACCCTCATCAACTTCTTTTGTTACCTCTTCAAAAACTCGATCAGGCTCGTGAGGCACGATCTTCCCTTCACAAAGCCATGTTGACTATCCATGAGTAGACTGTACTTCTCCAAATGCTCATAGATCCTATCCTTAAGAATCCTTTCCAGTAGTTTGCATACCACTGACGTAAGGCTCACTGGTCTATAGATCCCAGGTTTCTCCCTATTACCTTTTTTAAACAAGGGAACTACATTTGCCATTCTCCAGTCCTCTGGCACTTCCCCTGCAGCCAAAGAGGATTCAAAGATCATGGCTAATGCTCCTGTGATCCCTTCTCTCAATTCCCACAACAACCTGGGGTGTATCATATCCGGCCCTGGGGATTTATCAATCTTAATGTTTTTAAGAAGATCCAGCACTTCTTCTTCCCTAATCTCCACCTTGTCCAGCACACAGGCCTGCTCTACTTCGACCTCACCCTGATCACATACGCATAGAACGCCTTGGGGTTCTCCTTAATTCCTACATGCCAAGGATCATGCCCCCTTCAAGCTCTCCCAAGTCCTTTCTTTAGCTCCTTACTGGCTACCCTATATTTCTCATAAGCCCCTCCTACTTCCTGCTTCTTATATCTAACATATGCTTCCTTTTTCCTCTTGACGAGTTGCCTCACATGTTTCGTCAGCCACGGTTCCCTTTTCCTACCATTTTTTCCTTGCCTCAGTGGGACAAACCTATCCTGAACCCAGATCAAGTGGTCCCTAAACTTCTCCAATATTACTTCTGTGCTTTCCCCTTTGAACATCTGTTTCCAATTTACTCTCGCTAGTTCCTGCCTCATCCGTTCAAAGTTAGCCTTTCCTCAGTTAAGCACTTTACCATTTCATCTGATTTTATCCCTTTCCATAGCTATGCTGAAGCTAAGGGAGTTGTGGTCACTGTCACCAAAATGCTCCCCCACCAAGAGTCACCTGACCAGGTTCATTACCCAGAACTACATTCAGTATGGCCTCTCCTCTCCTCTCATCGGCCGGTCCACATACTGTGTCAGGAATCCTTCTTGAACACACCTGACAAATTCAGCCCCATCTATCCCCCTTGCACGCAGGAGGTACCAGTCAATATGCGGGAAGTTGAAATCACCCATAACTACTACCCTGTATTTCCTGCTCCATTCTAAAATCTGCCTGCTAATCTGCTCTTCGGTGTCCCGAGGCCTATAGACTACTCCCAGCACAGTGATTGATCCCTTCCTATTTCTGACTTACACCCAGACTGATTCTGTGGACACTCCTTCTGCAGCGTCTTCCCTTTCTATAGCTGTGATACTATCCCTGACCAGCAATGCCACTCCCCCCCCTTTTCTACTTCCCATCCTATTCCTTTTAAAACACCTGAACCCTGGGACCTGCATCATCCAATCCTGCCCTTCCTCCAACCAAGTTTCAGTAACAGCCACAACATCGTAGTTCCATGTACTAATCCATGCTCTAAGTTCATCCTTCTTGTTCCTAATACTCCTAGCATTGAAATAGACACATTTCAACCCCTTTAACTGGCTATAATTATGTTCTGTCCCCTGCCTGTCCTTCCTCATCAACTCAGAACTCTTAGCATCATGCCCTTGTCCTTCTACCTTAATCCCTGCACTCACATTCTGATTCCCACCCCCCTGCCAAACTAGTTTAAATCCTCCCCAACAGCTCTATCAAACCTGCCCACCAGAATATTGGTTCCCCTGGGATTCTGTCCTGTTTGTACAGGTCACACCCACCTCAAAAGAGGTCCCAATGATCCATAAATCTGAATTCCTTCCCCCTGCTCCAATCCCTCAGCCACGCATTTATCCTCCACCTCATTCTATTCCTATTCTCATTGTTGCATGGCACAGGCAGTAATCCCGAGATTACTACCTTTGAGGTCCTGCTTTTCAACTTCCTTCCTAATTCCCTGTAGTCTTCTTTCAGGACCTCTTCCCTTTTCCTACCTATGTCATTGGTACGAATATGTACCATGACCTCTGGCTGTTCTCCCTCCCACCACAGGGTATCTTGGACGTGATCAGAAACATCCCGGACCCTGGCACCTGGGAGGCAAACTACCATCTGAGTTTCTTTCCTGCGTCTACAGAATTTCCTGTCAGAACCCCTGATCATAGAGTCCCCAATCACTACTGCCTCCCTCTTCCTTTCCCTACCCTTCTGAGCCACAGGGCCAGACTCTGTGCCAGAGGCACGGCCACTGTCGCTTCCCCCAGGCAGGCTGCCCCCCCCCCCCAACAGTACTCAAACAGGAGTACTTATTGTCAAGGGGTACAGCCACAGGGGTACTCTCTAATACCTGACTCTTCCCCTTCCCTCTCCTGACTGTGACCCATTTCTCTGTCCCCCATGGCCCTGGAGTGACCACCTGTTGGTAACTCTTCTCTATCACCTCCTCACTCTCCCTGACCAAACGAAGGTCATCGAGCTGCAGCTCCAGTTCCCTAACACAATCCCTTAGGAGTTGCATCTCAATGCACCAGGTGCAGATATGGCCATCCGGGATGCCGGGCAACTCCGGGACTTCCCACATCTGACACCGACCACAGAAAACTGGCCTCACACACATACTACCTCCTATTGCAATCAACAACTGCCTCACCTCGACCAGTTACTGCCGAAACCTGTGGAGCCAAAGCCCTTTCACTCCCAACGCAGCCTGCTGGATATGGCTGCCTTCTTTTTAAACTGTTCGCGCTCAACTGGCTGACGTCACGCGCCTGCGCAGTCCAGCCTTTCTCTTCCCCCGAGAACTCAAAATGTCTTCCCGCTGGAAATCCTTAGGTGCTCTCCCGCTGCCTTCTTGTTCCAAATCAATCAATTGAATTTTAATCAATTCAATATATATAAACTGTAATGGATTTACTGATTTATTTCTTCCTATTTTTTCTTCTATATCATATATTGTATTGAACTGCTGCTGCCAAGTTAACAAATTTCAGAACACATGCCGGTGATAATAAACCTGATACTGATACTGTAAGAAGGGAAAGATTAAATGTGAGGGCAGACTAGCCAATAATATAAAGCAGGATACCAAACTTTTTTCAGTTATACAAAGAGTAAGAGGGATGTGAGAGTTGATATTGGACCACTGGAAGATGATACTGGTGAGGTAGTAATGGGGGACAAAGAAATGGCAGATGAACTTAATGGGTATTTTGCATCAGTCTTCACTGTGGAAGGCACTAGCAGTGTGCCAGGCATCCATGAGTATCAGGGAGAAGGAGTGAGTGTCATTGCTATTACAATGGAAAAAGTGCTAGGCAAAATAAAAGGTCTTAATGTGGATAAGTTACCCGGACCAGATGGACTACATTCCAAAGACCTGAGAGTGATTGCTGAAGAGATAATAGATGCATTGGTCATGATCTTTCATGAATCACTTGATTCTGATATAGTCCCAGAGGACTGGAAGATTGCAAATGTCACTCCACTCTTTAAGAAGGGAGGAAGGCAAAAGAAAGGAAATCATAGGCCAGTTGGCCTAACCTCAGTGTTTGGGAAAGTGTTGGAGTCTAATATTAAGTTTAATGATAAAATAAGTCAAAGTTAGCATGGTTTCTGTAAAGGGAAATCTTGCACAACAAATTTGTTAGAGTTCTTCGAGGAAGTAACAAGCAGGGTTGACAAATGAGAGGCAATAGTTCTCATTTACTTGGATTTTCAGAAGGTGTTTGATAAGGTGCCACATGTGAGGCTGCTTAACAAGATAAAATTCTATGGTGTTACAGGAAAGGTACTGGCATGGATAGCAGAATGGCTGACAGGCAGGAGACAGTGAGTGGGAATAAAGGGAGCCTTTTCTGGTTGGCTGCCAGTGACTAGTGGTGTTCCTCAGGGGTCAGTGTTTAGATTGCTGGTTTTCACATTGTTTGTCAATGGATTTGATGACTTTGTGGCAAAGTATGCAGATGATACAAAGATAGGTGGAGGGGTTGGTAGGGCTGAGGAAACAATACAATTGCAGCAAGACTTAGCCAAATTGAAAGAATGGGCAAAAGAGTGGCAGATGGAATACAGTGTTGGGGAATGTATAATATTGTATTGTGGTAAAAGGAACAATAGTGTGGACTATTATCTAAATGGGGAGAGGCTTCAAACATCAGAGCTGCAGGGGACTTAGGAATCCTCATGCAATACTCCCAAAAGGTTAATTTACAGGTTGAGTCTGTAGTAAAGGAGGTAAATGCAAATGTTGGCATTTATTTCAAGGGGAATAGAATATAAAAGCAAGGAGATAATGCTGAGCCTTTATAAGACACTAGTCAGCTGCACTTGGAGTATTGTCAACAGCTTTGGGCTCCATATCTCAGAAATGACGTGTAATCATTGGGAAGTCCAGAGGAGGTTCACAAGGATGATTCCAGAAATGAAAAGGTTAACATATGAGGAGCATTAGACAGTTTTGGGCCTGTATTCACTGGAATTTCAAAAAATGCTTTGGGATTTCATTGCAACCTATCAAATGTTGAAAGTACTAGATAGGGTGGATGTGGAGAGGATGTTTTCTATGGTGGGGCTATCCAGAACTGGAAGGCATAACTCAAAAACTGAGGGGCGACCCTTTAGAAAAGAGGTAAAGAGGATTTTTTTAGCCAGACAGTAGTAAATCTGTGAAATATTCTGCCAGACTGTGATAGAGGCCAAGTTTGTGCGTATATTTAAGGCAGAAGTTGATCATTTCCTGATTGGTCAGGGCATCAAAGGATATGGCGAGAAGGCAGGTGTATGGGATTAAGCAACATCTGTCTCATTCATCAGGATATCGCAGAGAGTTTCCATTATATTTAAGGAACAGACTTTTCTTTCAACAGAATTAGAAATAAAATTGACTTCAATTTCTTTATCATGTTTAAACCAGCAAAAGCAAGCCATTTCTTTATTGATATGCTATGTACGTACAATTAAATATGATCTATTTTAAATAAGCTATGTTGCTTTTTTATGAATTGAAAAACATATCTTTTTGTTTCAGAATCTGTTGCATTACAGAAAGATGCACAATACAAGCAAAGCAGGTAGGCTACAGTTCAATGGATGCAAAAGGTTAGGTTTAATCTTAAACAAATGCAAACTGAAGCACCTTAATAGGCAATCATATACAATTTATAAAATAAATGCTTAAAGTAGTGATTTATTTAAAGGTCAGACATTGTTTCTACTAATTAATCCTTAGACAGGTCTCTCGCAGGTTGGTGGCGTTTGTTTAAAACAATAGGAACAGAAGGAACAAGCAGGCAGCTATTGTTGGGAGTAGGACAGTGGTGAGAGTAGGAATATCAGGCTTTGACTCGAAAGAGGCATTGGCTCTGGGTAAGCTTCTGTTAAGGTTCCCTTTTTGTTTTCTCTTACTGTAGTAAATGGCTGTTGTGTGTTCTTCATACCAGATGTTGGAGTCCTGGGGAACCCAAAGTCTCCCAGGGAACTACATCTGCATGATTTTCCACTTTCCACTTGGCATGATTAACATTATTATTTAATTATTTATGGTTTTATATTGCTATATTTCTTCACTATTCTTGGTGGTGCAGCTGTAATGAAACCCAATTTCCCTCGAGATCAATAAAGTATGTCTGTCTGTCTGTGAAGTGAATCCAGCTGCAACTCCTTCAAGACTGTGTTAGGGATCTGGAGCAGCAGCTGGATGAACTTTGGTTTGTATGGGAGAGTGAGGAGATAATTGATCAGAGTTACAGGGAAGGAGTCACCCTGAAGTTGCAGAAAGTGAGTAGCTGGGTGACTGTCAGGAGAAATAGAAATATGAATAGGCTGTAAGTGTAGACACCCTGTGGCTATTTCCCTCAAAAATAAGTATACCATTTTGGGATACTGTTGTGGGGGATGAACTCCCAAGGGAATGCCACAAAGACCGGGTTACTGGCACAGAGCATGGGTCCGTGAGACAGAAGGGAAAGAGGGAGAAGAGCAGAGCAGTAGTGATAGGAGACGTGATAGTCAGGGGAACAGACGAGGTTCTGTGGACACCCGAATGGTATGTTGCCTCCCAGATGCCAGGGTCAGGGATGTCTTGGACTGCGTCCACAAAATTTTGCAGAGGAGGGAAAGCAGACAGTTATCTTGGTACGTATTGGTACCAATGACATAGGAAGGAAAAGCAAAGAGGTCCTGAAAAGAGAATTTAGAGAACTAGGTAGTAAACTGAGAAGCAGGACCTCCCAGGCAGTAATTTCTGGATTGCTTCCTGTGTCATGCACCAGTGAGGGTAGAAACAGGATGATTTGGTAAATTAACGTGTGGCTGAGAAGCTGGTGCAGGGGGCAGGGCTTCATGTTCTTGGATCACTGGGATCTCTTCTGAGGGAGGTGTGACCTGTTCAAAAGTATACCTGAACCCGAGGAGGAACCAATATTCTCATGGGTAGGTTTGTTAGAGCTGTTGGGGAGGATTTAAACTAATTTGGCAGGAGTTGGGATCCAGAATTAAGGGACTCAGGATAGGACAGACAGTAAAAAAGCAACAGTAGCGTGCAGCCAGACTGCCACACAGATGATAGGACGTAATTGTAGCCAGCAGGGTGAATATTAGTGCACAGGAATGCAGTATTAAAAAGGGTAGCAAATATATTACTCAAAGTGTTATATCTCAATGCTCAAAGTATAAAAAATAAGGTGGATGATCTTGCTGCAATATTAGATCATCAGGTATGATGTTGTGACCATCACTGAATCATAGCTGAAGGATGGTTGTAGTAGGGAGCTGAATGTCCAAGGTTACACGTTGCATCAGAAGGACAGTAAGGTCGGCAGAGGGGTAACTTGGCTCTGCTGGTAAAGAATGTCATCAAATCAGTAGAAAGATGTGACACAGTATCAGAAGATATTGAATCTTTCTAGGTGGAGTTAAGGAACTGCAAGTATATAAGGACCCTGATGCCAGTTATATACAGGCCTCTCAATAGTAGCTGGGATGGGGACCACAGATTACAAAATGAAATAGAAAAGGTGTGTCAAAAGGGCAATGGTATAATAGTCAAGGGAAATTTTAACATGCAAGTCAATTGGGAAAATCAGGTTGGTAATGGATCTTAAGAAAGTGAGCTTGTTGAATGTCAGTGATAAGGCTTTTTCAAGCAGTTTGTCGTTGAGCCTACTAGGGGATCAGCTATACTGGATTGGGTGTTATGTAATGAACTGGAAGTGATTAGGAAGCCTAAGGTAAAAGAACCCATAGGAGGCAATGATCACAATATGATAGAGTTTAACTTGAAATTTGACAGGGAGAAAGTAAAGTCTTGCGTAGCAGTACTTCAGTCAAGTAAAGGAAATTACAGTGGTATGCGAGAGGAGTTGGCCAAAGTAAATTGGAGGGAGATGTTGACAGGGTTGTCAGCAGAGCAGCAATGGCATGAATTTCTGTGAAAAGTGAGGAAGGTGCAGGACAGATGTATTCTAAAAACAAAGAAATACTCAAAGAGCAACATAGTACACCCATGACTGACAAGGGAAGGCAAAGCTAATACAAAACAGAGGACATACAACATAGCAAAGATTAGTGGGATGTGAGAGGATGGGGAAGCTTTTAAACCCTACAGAGAGCAACTAAAAGAGTCTAGGGGAACTAGGGGAATTAAGGGTTATGGGGAAAAGGTAGGTAGGTGGAGATGAGTCCATGGCCAGATCAGCCATCATCTTATTGAATTGTGGAGCAAACTCAGTGGGCCAGATGGCCTGCTCCTGCTTCTATTTCTTCTGTTCTTCTGTAATCATTAGACAGGAAAAGACCAAATATGAAAGAAAGGGAACAATGTGAAAATGGATAGTAAAAGCTTTTTCAAATATGTAAAAAATAAAAGAGAGATGAGAATGGTTATAGGACCACTAGAAAATGAGGCCAGAGATATAATAACAGGGGCCAAGGAAATGGCAAATGAAGTAAATGAGCATTTTTGCGTCAGTCTTCACTGTGGAAGACACTAGCAATGTGCCAGATATTGAAGGGTGTGAGGGAAGAGAAGTGAGTGCAGTTACTAGAACAAAGGAGAAGATGCCCAAAAAGCTGAGAGACCTAAGGTCACATAAGCCACATGGACTAGATGAACTGTACCCTAGGTTTCTGAAAGAGGTAACAGTAGAGATTGTGGAGGCATTAGTAATGATCTTTCAAAAATCATTGGACTCTGGCATGGTACCAGAGGACTGGAAAACTGGAAATGTCACTTCACTCTTTAAGAAAGGAGGAAGGCAACAAAAAGGAAATTATAGACAAGTTAGCCTGTCCTCAGTGGTTGGGAAGATATTGGAGTCAATTGTTAAGGATGAGGTTATGGAGTACTTGGTGACCCAGGACAAGATTAGACAAAGCCAGCATGGTTTCCTTTTGGGAAAATCTTGCCTGATGAACGTTTTGGAATTATTTGAGGAGATTACATGTAAGATAGCTAGAGGGGATGCAGTGGATGTTGTATATTTGAACTTCCAGAATGCCTTTGACAAGTTGCCACATATTAGGCTGCTTACCAAATTAAGAGCCCATGGTATTACTGGAAAGTTACTGGCATGGTTAGAGCATTGGCTGATTGGTAGGAGGCAGCAAATGAGAATAAAAGGATTCTTATCTGGTTGGTGGCCAGTAACTTGAGGTGTCCCACAGGGGTCGGTGTCGGGACCACTTCTGTTATGCTGTATATAAGTGATTTAGATGACGGAATAGATGGCTTTGTTGCCAAGTTTGCAGATGATATGAAGACTGGTGGAGGGGCAAGTAGTGTTGAGGAAGTAAGAAGGCTGCAGAAGGGCATAGGCAGATTAGGAGAATGGGCAAGAAAGTGGCAAATGAAATACAATGTAGGAAAATGCATGGTCATGCACTTCAGTAGTAGAAATAAATGTGCAGACTATTTTCTAAACCGGGAGAAAATCCAAATATCTGAGATGCAAGGAGACTTGGAGACATTGTGCAGCACAACCTAAATGTTAACTTGCTGGTTGAGTTGGTGGTGAGGAAGACAAATGCAATATTAGCATTCATTTCAAGAGGTCTAGAATATAAGAGCAGGGATGTGATGTTGAGGCTTTATAAGGCACTGGTGAGGTCTCAAATTGAGTATTGTGGACAGTTTTGGACTCCCCATCTAAGAAAAAATGTGCTGGCATTGGAAAGTTTTCAGAGGAGGTTCACAAGGATGATTCCAGGAATGAAAAAGTTATCATACAAGGAATGAGGTCTGTACTCGCTGGAATTTATAAAGACGAGGAGGGATCTCATTGAAACCTTTCAAGTGTTCAAAGACCTAGACAGAGTAGACGTGGAATGGATGTTTCCCATGCTGGGGGGAAGTTTATGACAGGAGGACAGAGCCTCAGGATAAAGGGGTGTCCATTTAAAACAGAGATGCAGAGAAATTTCTTTAGACAGAGGGTGGTGAATTTGTAGAATTTATTACCACAGGCAGCTGTGGAGGCCAGGTCATTGGATTATTTAAGGCAGAGATTGATAGGTTCTTAACTGGCCATAGCATCAGAGGTTTCAGGAAGGAGGCTAGGGAGTGGGCCTGAGGAGGGAAAATAAAGATCAACCATAATTGAATGGTAGATCAGACTTGATGGGCCAAATGGCTAATTCTGCTCCAATGTCTTCTGGTCTTATGGTCTTATCTGTGTACATTTAGTGCTGTTGTTATATGAGCTTCCATGAAGAACTGGCCACATCTAGATTATATGTGTGCTTGCACAATGCATGTGATAGGGATGTGTTGAAAAGTAAGCAGATGACATTTGCAATGAAAATTTTATAGGATCAGCAGAGCTTGACAGAAGTGGAGTCTATGGACACAAATAGTCTGGATCAATATGAAATGTTCTTCTCTATGTTTCTAGCATCAACCAACAAGCTACTCAGTGAAATAGGGTAAATCTATATGATATACAAGAAACAGTTCAACCATTGTCACTTTGACTCTAGAATCAAGATCACTGTAAGATCAGTCATCAAGTATGTGCATATTTCGAGGCCAAACTCCAAATCCTTGACTTTTCCACCAAAGTCAAAAATGTCCTTGAATGGAAAATCCCAAAAAAATGTAGTGCATACGGTCCAGTGCATCACGGGTAAAGCCCTCCCCACCATTGAGCAGATTTACACAGAGTGCTGAAGCTGGCAAGAACCATTCATGATCTATGAACCCCACCATCCAGGCCATGTTCTCTTCTCCCTGTTACCATCAGGAAGGAGGTAGAGAAACCTCAGGACCCACACCACCAGGTTCAGGAAAAGGTATTACCCCTTTACCATCAGGCTCCAGAATCAGAGGGGATAACTTCACTTACCCCATCACTGAACAGCTCCCACAACATACGGACTTACTGTTAGATACTCAGCATCTCATGATAGTTATTGTTTTTTTCTTTTTGCATTTGCACAATTTGTTTTCTTTTGCACACTGGTTGGTTTTCAGTCCTGTTGGTGTGGTCTTCATTGATTCTATTGTGTTTCTTGTATTTACTGTGACCATAAGAAAATGAATCTCAAGATTGTACATGATGCCATATACAGCTTAAGCTGTACTAGATTACCTAGAGTGCAGTGGTAGAAAGCAATCTTGAGATCTTGTCAGAAATGTTCAGTCAGGTTAGGATCAGGACTCTGACTGGGCCACTCAAGGACATCAATATTTTTAATTTGAAACCACTCCACGGTTGTTCTGGTAGTGTGCATTGGGTTATTGACCTCCTGAAAGACAAACTTTCTCTCCAGTTTAAGCTTTCTGGCAAAGGCTAGCAGGTTTTTATCCAGGATCTCTCTGTACTTAGCAGCATTCACCTTCCCATTAATCCAGTCCACATTTCCAGTCCCCGTAACTAAAAAGTATCCCCATAGCATGGTGCTACCTCTGCCATACTTTACAATAGGGACAGTGTTACCTGGCTGATACACAGTATAAGATTAACATCACAGGTAATACTTGGTGTCGAGACCAAAAAGTCCATCTGACCATAGGACCTTCTTCCACATCTTTACTGTATATTCTTAGTGACATTTCGTAAGTCTTTACAAGCAAGGATGGTTTTTTAGTGGTACATGTGAGTAACTCTAATACTGCCCATCAGTAAGGTAACACTGTAAAATATGGTGGAGAGAGCATCATGCTATGGGAATGCTTTTCAACTGCAGGGACTGGAATTCTGCTCAGGAATAATGGGAAGATGAATGCTGCAAAATACAGAGAGATCCTAGACAAAAACCTGCTAGCCTCAAATGGCTTCAAATGAAGAAAGTTGAAGTCCTTGAGTGGCCTAGTCAGTCTCCTGACCTTAACCTAATTGAACATCTCTGGCAAGACCTCAAGCTTGCTGTTTCCCACTGCTCCTCAACTAGCCTGGCACAGCTTGAGCAAATCTTCCTCCATTACATTGTGCAAATCTAATAGGGACTTATCCAAAGACTACTAGCTGTAATTGCTGTGAGAGGTGGTTCAACTAAGTACTGAGCAAAGGGGGATGAGTACTTTTGAACTGCTGGCCTTTCAGTTTCTCATGCTTTATAATTTTCCCTGTGTTTGGGCTCTATTGTGAAAAAGGAGCATGTGATTCACAAATTTAAAAATTCAATTCAGTTGATCAAAATCCCAGGTTGTAATATTTATATGACCAAAGGGTTGGGGCTGAAGACTTTTTCAAGGCCCAGTAGTTGTTTTCTTAAATTTGTAGGGATGGTTTTGGGGACAGAGAGAGGAGTTAGAGGTCAGATTATAGTTTATGGACAGGGATGTGGGGAAGTTAGAGATCAGGCCTCTGCACTGCACCTTACAGTCAGCTTTCAAAGTCCAGCAATTTAGACAGATGATGAAGGACATTTGCAGTCCAGGCATCCATTCCATGCTTGAAGACCAGTGCAAGTAGGAAGCACAAAGGCCAGTCATCGGCATGCCTGGAGTCTGGAGTTTCAGCATCGGCTAGTCCTGGGGTCAATACTGAAGATCAGAGCCTGAAGGTTAATTGGTAATCTGGAAGGGAGGAATGGATTTCAGTAAGGCATTTGATAAGGTTCCCCATGCAAGGCTCATTCAGAAAGTAAGGAGGAATGGGATCCAAGGAGACCTTGCTTTGTGGATCCAGAATTGCTTTGCCCACAGAAGGCAAAGGATGGTTGTGTATGGTTCGTATTCTGCATGCAGAACAGTGACCAGTGGTGTTCTGCAGGGATCTGTTCAGGGACCCCTTCTCTTTGTGATTTTTATAAATGACCTGGATAAGGAAGTAGAAGGGTGGGTTAGTAAGTTTGCTGATGGCACAAAAGTTGGGGGTGTTGTGGATAGCCTGGAGGGTTGTCAGAGGTTACAGTGGAACATCAGTAGGATGCAATACTGCAATACTGGGCTGGGAAGTGGCAGATGGAGTTCAACCCAGGAAAGTGCTAAGTGGTTCATTTCAGTAGGTCAAATTTGAAGACAGAAAACAATATTAATGGTAAGACTTGGCAGTATGGATGATCAGTGAGATCTTGGAATCCATGTCCATAGGACACTCAAAGCTTGACAGTATTGTTAAAAAGGCTTATGGTGTGTTGGCCTTCATCAACTGTGGGATTGAGTTCAAGAGTTGTGAGAGGATGTTGCCTGGATCAGAGAGTATGCTTTATGAGAATAGGTAGAATAAAATTAGCCTTTTCTCCTAGGAGTGACAGAGGATGAGAGGTGGCCTGAAAGAAGTGTACAAGATGATGAGAAGCATTGCTCATGTGGATAGCCAGAGGCTTTTTCCCAGGGCTGAAATGGCTAACATGAGTGGGCATATTTTTAAGGTGCTTGGAAGTAGGTACAAGGTGGATGTCAGAGGTAAGTTTTCACACAGAGAGAAGTGCGTGTGTGGAATGCACTGCCAGTGAAGGTGGTAGAAACGGATACAATAGGGTCTTTTAAGAGACTCTTAGATAGGTACATGGAGCTTAGAAAAATAGAGGGCTATGTGGTAGGGAAATTCTAGGCAGTTTCTAGGGTAGGTTATATGGTCGGCACAACATTGTGGGCTGAAGGGTCTGTAATCTGACCTAGATTTTTATGTTTGTGTGACCCTATGAACTTGAACTTGATGTAAAGCTGTTGGTGAACTTTCTTGGCTAAGGTGTTAACATGTTTGAACCAGGAAAGGCTATTGTGATGCTCACTCCCAGGAACTTGAAACTCGCAGTCCTCTCAAATTAAGCACCATTCATGCAAACAGATGGACATACAACACTCTTTTTCCTGAAGTCAATAATCAGATCGATGTTTTGTTGGTATTGGGAAAAACTGGTGTTGGGACACCATTTCAATGGGCTCTCTGTCTCCTTTCTGTACTCTGACTCAACGTTACTTAATATATTGCCCACCACAATGGCATCATCTGCAAATTTGTAAATGGAGCGCAAGAAGAATATGGTCATAATATTGGGAATGTTTAGGGAGTAGAGTTGGGGGCTGGCTGAGGGCACAGCTTTATGGGGCACCAATATTAAGGCTAATCAAGATGAAGGTGTAACTGATTATAGTCTGTTTGTCAGGAAGTTATCCACTTTGGGAGTAAGAACAGGAAGGCAGATTATTATCTGAACGGTGTAGAGTTAGGTAAGGGAGAAATACAAAGAGATCTAGGAGTCCTTGTCCTTCAGTCACTGAAGGTGAATGAGCAAGTGCAGCAGGCAGTGAAGAAGGCTAATGGAATGTTGGCCTTTATTACAAAGGGAATTGAGTACAAGAGCAAGGAAATCCTTTTGCATTTGTACAGGGCCCTGGTGAGACCACACCTAGAGTATTGTGTACAGTTTTGGTCTCCAGGGTTAAGGAAGGACATACTGGCTATAGAGGAAGTGCAGCGTAGATTCACGAGGTTAATTCCTGGGATGTCTGGACTGTCTTACGCTGAGAGGTTAGAGAGACTGGGCTTGTACACGCTGGAATTAAGGAGATTGAGAGGGGATCTGATTGCAACATATAAGATTATTAAGGGATTGGACAAGATAGAGACAGGAAATATGTTCCAGATGCTGGGAGAGTCCAGTACCAGAGGGCATGGTTTGAGAATAAGGGGTAGGTCATTTAGAACAGAGTTAAGGAAAAACTTCTTCTCCCAGAGAGTTGTGGGGGTGTGGAATGCACTGCCTCAGAAGGCAGTGGAGGCCAATTCTCTGGATGCTTTCAAGAAGGAGCTAGATAGGTATCTTATGGATAGGGGAATCAAGGGATATGGGGACAAGGCAGGAACCGGGTATTGATAGTAGATGATCAGCCATGATCTCAGAATGGTGGTGCAGGCTCGAAGGGCCGAATGGTCTGCTTCTGCACCTATTGTCTATTGAAGTCAATAATCCAGTTGCAGAGTGAAATATTGAATCCTAGGTCGAGGAGTTTAGAGATGAGTTTGCATGGAATTATAATATTGGATCAGAGCTGTAGCCAATAAACTATAGTCTAATATGGGTCTAGAGATACTCCAGAGATGAATATAGGGCCAAGGCGGTGGCCCCTGCTGTTGACCTTTATCGGTGCTCGGCAAGTTGCAGTGGGTTGATGGTTGTTTAGAAGGTTAAAGTTAATGTGTGTCATGAGCAGCTTCTTGAAACAATTCAAGAAGAAAAACAGAAGAATTTTAAATTACATCTCATTACTGGCAATCAACACAGGCATACATCTATAAATGTGTGCTTAGCCACTACTCAACACTCATAACTGTGTGGCTAGGCACAGTTCAAAACACTATCTAAAAATTCCCTGATGACTCAAATGTTGGCAGAATCTCAGATTGTGGTGGCATACAGGAGTGAGATAGATCAGCTGGTTGAGTGGTGTCATAGTAACAACTTCACACTAAACATCAGTAAAACCAAGAAACTGATTGTCGACTTCAGGAAGGAGAAGTTAGGAGAACACATATCAGCCCTAGTTGAGGGGTTAGAACTGGAAAGGGTGAGCAACTTCAAGTTCCTGGCCATCAATGTTTTAGAAGATCCATCCTGGGCCCAACATAAAGAAGGTACACCAGTGGCTATATTCCATTAGGAGCTTGATGAGATTTGGTACGTCACCAAAGACTTTAATGAGTTTCTACAGATGTACTGTGGGGAGCATTCTGACTGGTTGCATTGCCACTTGCTATGGAGGATCCAACAAACAGGAATGGAAAAAACTTGAGAGGGTTGTAAATTCAGACGGCTCTATCATAGGCACTAGCCTCCCCACAATTGAAGACATCTTCAATAGGTGATACTTCAGAAGAGAGCATCCATCTTTAAGAACTATCGCCATCCAGGGCATGCTTTCTTTTCATTACTGCTGTAACACTTACCCAACAGGCTGGTATAGGGGAAAAGGAGATCCAGCCACACACCAACCCCACCTCCCGTACACGCAGGTGCTGTGAGAATCGAGTTCATGCCTCGCGCCCGCCCACAGTATCAAACCCATAACAAATACCGTTATGAAATACACTTTAAAGAGTTTACTAAAATGAAAAGAGTATTAGGCAATACAATATATATGCAAGGGAAACAAACAAAACAAAAAGGCGCCAACTTATCAAAGTTCAGTCAGTTTAGTGCACATTGTTGGAGCTCAAACATCAAACCATTCGACCCCTCGTCGCTTGCCTCCGACCTCCACGTCTTCGCACCTAGGACCACGCCCAGTGGTCTTCCGAGCAGTGCAGTGCACGTCCACCTTCCTCGATGTCTTCCTCCCGCTCTCTCCCAAAAGCCCACAAAAAACCCCTCCCCCAAGTTCCTAGCCTCACAAGACAAAATAACATTCCTCATTGGTTAACAAATGAATACAATTACCATATCAACAAGTATAAAGCAAAACAACTGCGAGAGAAACACTTATCAAAGAAGCATTCCTACTCTTAAACAAACCAAAAAACCCATTTTGAGTAACATACACAGGACATTGTACACTGCCATCAGGGAGGAGGTACAGGAGCTGAAAATGCACACACTACATTTTAGACACAGCTTCTTACCCTCTGCCACCAGATTACTGAATGGTCCATGGACATTACTTCACTATTTTCCTGCCTTTTTGGGCTACTTATTTATTATTCTATTTCTTATAGTAGCTTACAGTAACTTATGTATTGCACTGCACTGATGCCACAAACCAACAAAGTTCACGACATATGTCACTGATAATAAACCTGATTCTGATTCTGAGTTTTGATATTATACTAGAACCTGACAGAAGTTTATAAAGTTGAGAAGCATAGATAGGGTAGACAGGCACCTTTCTTCCAATATAGAAATGTCAGATAACAGAGGGCTTAGATTTAAGGTGAGGGGTGAAAGTTTAAAGGAGATGTGAAGGGCATGTTTCTTTTAGAGATGGGTGCCTGGAATGTACTGCCCAGCTTGGCGGTGGAGGCAGATATTATAGTGGCATTTAAAAGACTTGTAGGTAAGCACCTGAAGACGGAGATGTAGGATCATGTGTAGGCAGAAGGAATTACTATGATTTGGTATTATGTTCAGCACATACATCATGGGCTGAAGGGTTTGTTCCCGTACTTACTGTTCTATGCTTTAACAAAGTAATATATTAATTATGCCTTAATTTAGAGGTGTAAAAGAATTGTGGGAAACAATAAGAATTTTTTGTTTCAGTTTTGGAACTCTCTAAAGTCAAAGAAAAAGAAAAGGTTCCTCCCAGCAGAAATGAATATTATACTATAAACCATCTCCCACCCTCTGCCACTCCCAAGGCTGGAGATGAACAACTGTCAAGGGGATGAAACCAGTCAGGTCTTTGATCAGTTTGTAATGGATCAAATGCTAGCCTCTTGTGCTATGAAGTTAATTCCTGTTGCATTCAATTTCTACATCACAATATTCTGTTTAACAGATAGACTTCACAGCAGCATTCAGAAAGAGGTGGCTGAGGAGATTGTGGAGGCATTAGTAATAATCTTTCAAGAATCACTAGATTCTGCAATGGTTCGAGAGGACCGGAAAATTGCAAATGTCACTCCACTCTTCAAGAAGGGAAGAAGACAGAAGAAAGAAAATTATAGGCCAGATGGCCTGACATCAGTGGTTGGCAAAATAATGGAGTCTATTGTTAAGGACAAGGTTTCAGGATACTTGGAGTCCTGATAAAATAGGCCACAGTCAGCATGGTTTCCTTCAAGGGAAATCTTGCCTGACAAATCCATTGGAATTCGTTGAGGAAATAACAAACAGGATAGACAAAGGAGAGTCAGTGAATGTTGTTTACTTGGATTTTCAGAAGGCCTTTGACAAACTGCCACACATGAGGCTGTGTAACAAGATAAGAGCCCATGCTATTACAGGAAATCATACTAGCATGGATAGAGCATTGGCTGACTGACTGGATGCAAAGAGTGGGAATAAAAGGGGTAATTTCTGGTTGACTGCTGGTGACTAGTGGTGTTTCACAGGGGTCATGTTGGAACAACTTCTTTTCACATTATATTGTGTGTCAATGATTTGAATAACATAACTGATGGCTTTGTGGTCAAGTTTGCAGACAATACAAAGATAGTTTGAAGGTGGGGCAGATAGTTTTGAGGAAGCAGAGAGTCTGCCGAAGGACTCAGATAGATTGGAAGAATGAACAAAGAAGTGTCAAATGGAACATAATGTAGGGATGTGCACTTTAGTCTAATCTGGAGATGGTCCAGAGGAGGTTTACAAGAATGATTCTGGACATGAATGGATTAACTTATAATGAGTTTTTATTTTACAGCTCTGGGACTGTACTCAATGGTGTTTAGAAGAATGAGGGAGAATCTTATTGAAAGCTATTGAATATTGAAAGGCCTAGATGAGTGGATATGGAGAGGATGTTTCCTATAGTGGATGAGTCTGGGTTCTGAGGTCACTTCCTCAGAATAGACAGATATCCATTTAGAACAGAGATGAGAAAGAATTCTTTAGCCAGAGGGTGGTGAATACGAGGAATTCAATGTCATTGGGGAAATTTAAAGTGGTTCTTGATTAGCCAGGATGGAGAGAAGGCAAGAGAATGGGGCAGTGAGGAATAATAATAATTCAGCCATGATGGAATGGCAGAGCAGACTGGATGGGCCAATTGGCCTATTTCTACCCTATGTCTTATAGTCTTATGCTCTAATAGTGGTTCTGTCCATTCTTAAGCTTTTGAAGTCATTTATAAACCAGTTGTTACTTTCTAAAAAAAGAAAGTTGTTCAATGTATCTTTGTCAGGTAAATGCATGGAATCACCATTTGAAACCTACAGAAGAGGTGATGTTTGGCTGCGGATTCACAGAGGCAAGATCCAGAAATGCAGATGTGGACGAAGAGCAATTTGTTATGACATACACACGGAAGGTAAAATCACTTGTACAAAGTCTGTTCTTAATAGTAGATAGCATAACAACAACCTGAGGTGCAGACAGATGGTCAAAATGTGAATTGGAAGTAATTTGGTGGATGTTGTATATCTGGACTTTCAGAAGGCCTTTGGCTGATTGGTAGGAGGCAGTGAATGGGAATAGAAGGATCCTTTTCTGGTTGGCTGCCAGTGACTAAGGGTGTTCCGCAGCTGTTGGTGTCAGGACCACTTCTCTTTATGCTGTATATACATGATTTAGATGATGGAATAGATGGCTTCATTGCCAAGTTTGTAGATGATTCAAATATTGTGGAGAGACAGGTAGTGTTGAGGAAACAGGTAGCTTGCAGAAGGACTTAGAAACATAGAAAACTTACAGCACAATACAGGCCCTTCGGCACACATGTCCCTACTTAGAAATTACTAGGTTTACCCATAGCCCTCTATTTTTCTAAGCTCCATGTACCTATCCAAAGGTCTCTTAAAAGACCCTATCATGTCTGCCTCCACCACCATTACCGGCAGCCCATTCCACGCACTCACACTCTCTGCATAAAAAAACTTACCCCTGACAAATCCTCTGTACCTACTTCCCAGCACCTTAAACCTGTGTCCTCTCGTGTTAGCCATCTCAGCCCTGGAAAAAACTTCCAAGTATCCACACGATCAATGCCTCTCATCATCTTATACACCTCTATCAGGTCACCTCTCATCCTCCATTGCTCCAAGGAGAAAAGGCCAAGTTCATGCAACCTGCTTTCATAAGGCATGCTCCCCAAATCAGGCAACATCCTTGTAAATCCCCTCTGCACCCTTTCTATGGTTTCCACATCCTTCCTGTAGTGATGTGACCAGAGCTGAGTACAGTACTCCAAATGGGGTCTGACCAGGGCCCTATATAGTTGCAACATTACCTCTCGGCTCTTAAACTCAAACCCATGGTTGATGAAGGCCAATGCACCATTGCCTTCTTAATAAGAGTCAACCTGCGCAGCAGCTTTGAGTGTCCTATGGACTCTGATTCCAAGATCCCTCTGACCCTCCACACTGTCAAGAGCCTTACCATTAATACTATATTCTGCCATTATACTTGACCTACCAAAAGGAACCATCTCACATTTATCTGTGTTGAACTCTTAGCCCAGTTTTGCATCCTATCGATATCCCACTGTAATGTCTTACAGCCATCAACACCATCCACAACACCCCAACCTTTGTGTCATCAGCAAATTTACTAACACATCCCTCCACTTCCTCAACACACACAGAAAATGCTGGTGGAACGCAGAAGGCCAGGCAGCATCTATAGGAAGAAGCACAGTCGACGTTTCAGGCCAAGACCCTTTGTCAGGACTTCCACTTCCTCATCCAGGTCATTTATGAAAATCACGAAGAGAAGGGGTCCCAGAACTGATCCCTGAGGCACACCACTGTTCACTGACGTCCATGCAGAATATGACCCATCTACAACCACTCTTTGCCTTCTGTGGGCAAGCCAATTCTGAATCCACAAAGCAAGGTCCCCTTGAATCCCATGCCTCCCTACTTTCTCAATAAGCCTTGCATGGGGTACCTTATCAAATGCCTTGCTGAAATCCATATACACTACATCTACTGCTCTACCTTCATCAATGTGTTTAGTCACATCCTCAAAAAATTCAATCAGTTTCATAAGACATGACCTGCCTTTGACAAAGCAAAGCTGACTATTTCTAATCATATTATGCCTCTACAACTATAGGTCTATAATTTCCTGGGCTATCTCTACTTCCTTTCTTGAAAAGGGAACAACATCTCCAATTCTCCAATCCTCTGGAACCTCTCCCATCCCCATTGATGATGCAAAGATCATTGCCAGAGGATCAGCAATCTCCTCCCTCACCTCCCACAGTAGCCTGGGGCATATCTCGTCTGGTTCTGGAGACTTAACCAATTTCAGGCTTTCCAAAAGCTCCTCTTGTTTAATGTCTATTTGCTCAAGTTTTTCAATCTGCTATAAGTCATACCAACAATAGCCAAGATCCTTTGTGATCCCAACCAATCACCAAGAGTGGTTGTAGATAGGTCATATTCTGCATGGAGGTAGTGAATACCGATGCCAAGTATTCATTAAGTATCTCTGCTATCTCCTCCAGTTCCATACACACTTTTCCACTGTCACACTTGATTGGTCCTATTCTCTCACATCTTATCCTCTTGCTCTTCACATGCTTGTAGAGTGCCTTGGGATTTTCTTTAATCCTGCTCGCCAAGGCCTTCTCATGGGCCTTTCTGACTCTCCTAATTTCATTCTTAAGCTCCTTCCTGCTAGCCTTATAATACTCTAGATCTCTATCATTGCCTAGTTTATTGAACCTTTTGTAAGCTTTTCTTCTTGACTAGATTTTCAACAGTTTTTGTACACAACACTTCCTGTACCCTGCCATCCTTTCCCTGTCTCATTGGAACGTATTTACACAGAATGCCACTCAAATATCCCCTGAATATCTGCCACATTTCTGCCGTACTTTTTGGCAACGGTGGTGGAGGCAGATACGATAGGGTCTTTTAAGAGACTCCTGGATAGGTACTTGGAGCTTAGAAAAATAGATGGCTATGGGTAATGCTAGGTAATTTCTAAGTTTAGTACATGTTTGGCACAGCATTGTGGGATGAATGGCCTGTATTGTGCTGTAGGTTTTCTGTGTTTCTATCTATGTTTCTAGACTAGGAACGTTTGATGATTATGAGCCTGTACTCGCCTGAATTTAGAAGGATGAGGGGGAATCTCATTGAAACCTTTCGAAATTTGAAAGGCTTGACAGAGTAGATGTGGAAAGGATGTTTCCCATGGTGTGTGAGTCTAGGACAAGAGGACACTGCCTCAGGATAGAGGGGCACCCTTTCTAAACACAGATGCAGATAAATTTCTTTGCCAAAGGGTGGTGAATTTGTAGAATTTGTTGCCACATGCAGCTGTGGAGGCCAGATTGTTTGGTGTACTTAAGACAGAGATTGATCGGTTCTTGATTTGACATGTCATCAAAGGTTACAGGGAGAAGACCGGGAACTGGGGTTGAGGAGGAGATAAAAAGAAAGGATCAGCCATGATTGAATGGCAGAGCAGACTCGATGGGCCAGCTGGCCTAATTCTGCTCCTATGTCTTATGGTCTTATGATCTAATTTTTAAGGGAAATAATAGAGAGGTTTGAGGAAGCAAATTCCAGAAGTTGGGTGGAATAACTAAGTATTGTACTGTGCAAGAGATCAAAACTGGGAAAGTGCAAGCACAGTTCCAACAACTCCGAGTTTATCTCTGAGCATTTGCATGCTCTCCCTGTGATGCTCCACTGATGCTCCAGTTCTCTCCCATATTCTAATGATGTGAATTTGTCAGTCAGTTGGTTTCTGTAAATTATCCGTGTGTTAATGGATGTTGGTGGGGGGGGGGGGAAGGGTGGAGAATCTGGCAGAGAGAAAAGGCTACTGAGATATACCAGAGACAATGACATTGAATGGATTGTTCTGAGAATCAAGGGATTCAACAGGTTCCTTTAATGCCATAATGAAAAGTGTAATCTCAAAGGGCTTTAGGGCTGCAGAAAGTCATAAGATGAAAGGCATGGGGAGAATTTGAAAATATACAAAACTATTCCAATGTAAAGGGGTAGCTGTACTAAGAGTCAGTGCAAACAGAATCAGGTTTACTATCACTGACATATTTTGTGAAATTTGGTGTTTTACAGCAGCAGTACAGTGCAATACATAAAAATACCATAAATTATATAATAATATATTGTATATGTAGTGCAAAGAAGAGCAAAATAGGCTCATTGTAGATTCAGAAATCTGATGGCAGAATGAACAAAGCTGTTCCTAAGATGCTCTTGTACCTCCTCTCTGATAGTAGCAATGTGAAGAGGGCATGTCCTGGGAATAGGGGCTCCTTCATGTAGATTAGTAAGTTCAGAGCAGTTGGATGTTAGAAACTTCTTGAAAATAAGGATGGTAGAGTTTGTGGAACTTGAAAGCCATGTAGGTCTTAGAGCATGCAATATTAAATTATTATATTAACTGTCACCTTCACAGAATGTGCTACAAACAATTGCCTAAATGGGGGAAGCTGTGCACAACATCTTCATTCAGAATATTACGTCTGTCGATGTCCACATGGATACACTGGTAAACTCTGTGAGATAGGTATGTTGTCATCCAGCAGATTGATATAACATTAATGTTTATTTACATGTAATATAACAAAAATTGGTTAATACTGCTAGTTAAGGAACATTTTGACCACAATATACTTTTTCCATCATGCCTTTGAATCATTAATGGAGACATGGATAGATAATGAAGCCTCCATTCCGAAAGATATTACCTCAGACAATGTAGTGATTGTAGCTATGGAATAATAACTATACCACATCAGATACTTTTGAGGGGAACGGCCTACTGGGGGGGGGGGGTGCAGCAGTGACCAGGTCTCTGCCATTGAGTCTTGTGCTGCAGCTCAGAAAAACAGAGAGGTGAAGGGGACTGCAGTGTTGAAAGGAAATTCCATATTCACAGAAGCAGACACTAGATTCTGTGGACGCAATAGAGACACCCAGATGCCAGGGTCAGGGATGTCTCAGTCCACGGTATTCTCAAGGAGGAGGGTGAGCCAACAGAAGTCTAGATTATATTGACACCACTAACATAGGTTGAACAGGTGAAGAGATCCTGCAAAGAAACTTTAAGGAGCTTGGTAGAAAGCTGTAAAACAGAACTTCCAGTGTAGTCATCTCCAGACTGATGCCTGTGCTACATGCCAGTGAGGGTCAGAATAAGATGTTTGGCAAGTGAATGCTTGGCTGAGGAACTGATGCAAGGGCAGGCGTTTCAGATGTATGGATCACTGGGAACTCTTCTGGGGAAGGTACAATCTGTACAATAGGTACTGTTACACCTGAACACAAGGGGAACCAATATCCTTGTGGGCAAGATTGTTAGAGTAGTTTGAGAGGGTTTAAACTAAATTGGCAGGGGAATGGGAACCGGAGTGATAGTTCTGAAGATGAGGTAGTTGGTTTACAAAGGCAATGTACAGTGAGACTCCTAGCAAAGAGGGGCTTATGGTAGGGCAAGATTTCAGTCAACAAGGTGAATTGCAATGTAAAAAGCAGACAAGATCGAAAAGAGTGAATACAGGACTGAAGATGTTATATTTGAAAGCACACAGTATACAGAATAAGATAGATGAACTTTTAGCACAGTTACGTATTGGAATGTATGATGTTGTTGGCATCACTGAGTCATGGCTGAAAGAAGATTATAGCTGGGAGCTAAACATCCAGTGATACACACTGTATCAAGAGGACAGGCAGGTAGGCAAAGGAGGTGGCATGACTGTTGGTAAAAAATGCAATCAAATCATTAGAAAGAAATGGCATAAGGCTGGAAGGTGTTGAATTGTTGTGGATAGAGGAAACACAAGGGTTTCCTCTATTCTAAAAGGAACACAAAGGTTTAAAGACCCTGATGGGAGTTATATGCAGACCCTGAAACAGTAGTAAGCATATAGTCCACAGATTACAATGAAAGATAGAAAATCCCTGTCAAAAGGGCAATAGTCATGGAGGATTTCAATATGCAGATAGTGCTGGAAAATCGGGTTGATGCTGGATCTGAAGAGGGAGAGTTTTTAGAATGCTTACAGGATGACTTTTTAGAGGAACTCATGGTTGAGCCCACTAGGGGATCAGATATTCGAGATTGAGTGTTATGAAACAAACTAGAATTGTTTAGAGATCCTTAGGGACAAGTAATCAAAATATGATTAAGTTTACCCTGAAATTTGAGAAGGAGAAGCTAAAGTCAGATGTATCAGTATTATAGTGGAGTCAAGGGAATTACTGAGGCATGAGAGAGAAGCTGGCCAAAATTGTTTGGAAAAGAATACTAGCTAGGATGATGGCAGGACAGCAACACCTGGAATTTCTGAAAGCAATTCAAAAGGTACAGGATAGATATACCCCTAAGAGTAAAAAGTACTCCAAAGGCAAGGTGACATAGCCATGACTAACAAAGTCAGAGCCAACATAAAAGTCAAAGAGAGGTCATATAATAGAGTAAAATACCGGATGACTGGAAATTTGCAAATGTTACTCTGCTATTTAAGAAGGGTGGGAGGCAACAGGCAAGAAACTATAGACCTGTTAGCCTGACATCAGTGGTTGGGAAGTTGTTGGAATCAATTGTAGGGATGAGATTACGGAGTACCTGGAGGCACATGACAAGATAGGCCAAAGCCAGCATGGTTTCCTGAAAGGAAAATCCTACCTGACTAACCTACTGAAATTTTTTTGAGGAAATTACAAGCAGGGTAGACTAAGGAGATGCAGTAGACATGGTGTACTTTGACAAGGTTCCGCACATGAGGCTGCCTAGCAAGATAAGAACCCATGGAATTACAAGGAAGTTACTAGCATGGGTGGAGTATTGGCTGATCAGCAGAAAACAGAGTGAGAATAAAGGGATCCTATTCTGGCTGGCTGCTGGTTATTAGTGGAGTTCCACAGGGGTCAGTGTTGGGACTGCTGCTTTTTACGATGTTGTCAATGATTTGGACTATGGTATTAATGGATTTGTGGCTAAATTTGCTGGTGATACATAGATAGGTGGAGGAGCGGGTAGTGTTGAGGAAACAGAGAGCCTGCAGAGAGACTTAGATAGTTTAGGGGAATGGGCAAAGAAGTGACAAATGAAATACAATGTATTCTCATGCACTTTGGTGGAAGAATTAAAAGGGCAGGCTATTATTTAGGAGGGGAGAAGGAGTCCTTATGCAAGATACCCTAAAGGTTAACTTCCACGTTGAGTCAGTTGTGAAGAAGGCATTCATTTCTAGAGATATAGAATCTAAGAGCAGAGGTATGACATTGAGGCTCAATAAGGCACTTGTGAGACCACACTTGGAGTATCGTGTGCAGTTTTGGGCTCCTCATTTTAGAAAGGATATATTGACATTGGAGAGGGTTCAGAGAAGATTCACGAGAATGATTCCAAGAATGAAAGGGTTACCATATGAGGAACGATTGGCAGCTCTTGGGCTGTATTCCCTGGAGTTCAGAAGAATGAGAGGGGATCTCATAGAAACATTCTGAATGTTAAAAGGCCTGAACGGATTAGATATACCAAAGTTATTTCCCATGGTGGGGGATTCTTGGATGAGAGAGCATGACTTCAGGATTGAAGGATGTCCATTTAGAACTGAGATGCAGAGAAATTACTTTAGTCAGAGGAAGGTAAAGCTATGGAATTTGTTGCCACCAGCGCTGCAGAGGCCAAGTCATTAGGTCTACTTGAGGCAGAGATAGATAGGTTCTTGATTAGGCAGGGCATTAAAGGGTACGGGGTGAAGGCAAGGGAGTGGGGATGACTCGAAGAATTGGATCAACCCATGATTGAATGGTGGAGCAGACTTGATGGGTTGAATGGTCTATTTCTCCTCCTATATCTTATGGGCTTATGGTCTAAAATTTAGTGGGGCGTTAGAGGATTGGGAAGTTTTTAAAAGCCAGCAGAAGGCAACTTAAAAAGCCATTAATAAGGAAAAGATGAAATATGAAAGTCAGCTAGCCAATAATATTCAAAAGGATACAAGGATAATATTCAAAAGAGAGTCAAGAGTAGATATTGGACTGATGGAAAATGATGCTGGAGAGGTAGTAATGTGGGGGGAGGGCAAGGAAATGGCAGACAAACTGAATAAGCATTTTGCATTAGTCTCCACTGTAGAAGATGCTAGCAGTATGTTGGAAGTTCAAGAATATCAGGGGTCAGAAGTGTGTAAGGATGCCATTACTAGAGAGAAGGTTCTTGGGGAAACTGAAAGGTCTGAAGGTAGAAATGTCACCTGGACCAGATGGTATTCCCCAGGGTTTTGAAAGAGGTGGTTGGGGAGATTGTAGAGGCATTACTAATAATCGTTCAAGAATCACTTGATTCTGAAATGGTCCCACAAGACTGGAAGATTCTGGTCCCACAAATATCACCCCACTCTTCAAGAAGGGAGAGAGGCAGGAGAAAGGAAACTATAGACTAGATAGTCTGAACTCAGTGGTTGGGAAGATAATGAAGTTGATTATTAAGGATGGGGTCTCAGGGTGTTTGAAGACACATAATAAAATAGGCCTCAAGGGAAAATCTTGACTGAAAAATCTGTTGGAATTCTTTGAAGAAATAACAAGCAGGATGAACAAAGGAGAATCGGTTGATGTTGTGTACTTGGATTTTCAGAATGCCTTTGACTAGGTGCCACACATGAGGCTGCTTAACAAGCTACAAACCCATGGTATTATTGGAAATATTCTAGCATGGATAAAGCAGTGGCTGATTGGCGGGAAGCAGAGTAGGAATAAAGGGAGCCTTCTCTGGTTGGCTGCTGGTGACTAGTGGTGTTCCACAGGGGTCTGTGTGGAGACCAATTCTTTTCATATTTTGTATCAATAATTTGGATGATGGAATTTTTTGCTTTGTTGCAAAGTTTGCAGACAAGATGGGGATAGGTGGAGGGGCAGGTAGTTTTGAGGAAGTAGAGAGGCTACAGAAGGACTTTGACAGATTAGGAGAATGGGCAAAGAAATGGCAGATGGAATACTGTGTCAGGAAGTGTATGGTCATCCACCTTGATAAAATAAATGGAAGGGTTGATTATTTTCTAAATGGAGAGAAAATGCAAAACATTTGAGGCATAAGGGAACTTGGAAGTCCTTGTGCAGGATGCAGTAAAGGTTAATTTGCTGCTTGAGTCTGTGATGAGGAAGGCAAATGCAATGTTAGCATTCATTTCAAGAAGTCTAGAATATCAAAGCAAGGATGTAATATTGAAACTTTATAAAGCACTGTGATGTCTCACTTTTGGAGTACTGTGAGCAGTTTTGGGCCCCTTATTTTTGAAAAGATAAAACCATAACATATTCTGAAACTGGAGGTTCACAAAAATTATTCCAGGATTGATTGGCTTGTCATATGAAGAGTGTTTGATGCTCTGGGCTTGAATTCACTAGAATTCAGAAGAATGGGGGTGGCAGCCTCAATGAAACTACTGAATGGTAAAAGGCCTTGATAGAGTGGATATGGAGAAGATGTTTCCTATGGTGGGAGAATCTAAAATAAGAGGACAGAGCCTCAGATTAGAGGGTCAACATTTTAGAACAGAGATTAGGTGAAATTTCTTTAGCCAGAGAGTGGTGAATCTGTGAATCTTTGCCATAGGCAGCTGTGGAGACTAAATCCTCGTACATTTAAGGCAGAAGTTGATAGATTCTTGATTGGTCAGAACATGAAGGAATAGATAGAGAGATATAAACTTTATTGATCCCAAGGGAAATTACAGTGTCACAGTAGCATTACAAGTGCACAGATATAAATACTAGAAGAGAAGTAAAAAGAATAAACTTAAGTTACCACAGTCTTACAGTCATCACTTCCCCACCTATAGGTTGAGGAATAATAGAGCCTAACGGATGAAGGTTAAGAATTACCTTATATAGTGTTCTTTGTAGCTGCGCAGTTATCTTAGTCTATTACTAAAGTGCTCCTTTGTTCAGCCGTGGAGGCAAGCAGAGGGTGAGAAACATTGTACAGAATTGCTAGGATTTTCTGTAGGGTCCTTTGTTCTACCACAACCTCCGATGATTCCGTTTTGATTCCTATAACAAAGTTTGCCTTTCTAATCAGTTTACTGAGCCTGTTGCAGCACCCGCATTATTGCCATTGCCCCAACACATCACAGCATAGAAGATTATACCGGTGAACACAGAGTGGTAGAGCATGTGAAGGAGAGGTCTGGATACTCCAAAGGACCTCAGTCTCATCAGAAAGTAGAGGTGACTCTGGCCCTTTTTTTACACAGCCTCTATGTTGATGCTCCACTCAAGTCTGTCACCCAGGTGCACCTCAGTACTTGTAGGTCCTCATCACATCCATGTCCCCATCATCAATAGTAACAGGGAGCAATGCAGGCTTAGTCTTCCTAAATTCAATTACCATCTCCTTTATCTTATTAATGTTTAGCTGCAAATGATTCCGTCTGCACCATATGAAAAAGTCCTCCACCAGGGCCCTGTATTCATCCTCCTGTTCTCCCTTTATATTCCCAACTATCGCTGAGTCAGAGAATTTCTGCAGATGACATGACTCAATGTTATATCTAAAGTCCAAGATATACAAGGTAAAGAGGAAGGGAGAAGGCAGGAGATTGGGATTGAAAGGAAAATTGGGTCAGCCATGATGAAATGGCAGAACAGACTCGATGGGCCAAATGGCCTAATTCTGCTCCTATATCTTATGGTCTTATGGTTTTATGGACACCATCTCAGGATACAGAAATATAGAAAATATACAGCACAGTACAGGTCCTTTGGCCCACAAAGCCATGCCTTAGAACTACCTAGACTTTACCCATAGCCCTCTATTTTCCTAAGCTCCATGTAGCCATCCAAAAGTCTCTTAAAAGACCCTATCATTTGTGCTTCCCCCACTGCCACTGGCAGTCCATTCCACGCATTCACCACTCTCTGCGTAAAAAAAACTTACCCTGACATCTCCTTTGTACCTACTTCCAAGCACCATCTATGCCATCTCGTGCTAGCCGCTTCAGCCCTGGGGAAAAGCCTTGACTATCCACACGATCAATGCCTCTCCTCATCTTGTACACCTCTATCAACACTGGCCCAGAGCCATCAAATGCTCTTTATACATTAACCTGTTCATTACTGATTCATTTTTGCAAACCTCCTCTGGATCCTTTTAAATGCCCTCACATCTTTTCTTAGATCTTGAGCCCAAAACTTCTCACAATATAGGCACTGGTCTGGCCAGTGCCTTTTAAAGTTTCAGCATTATATTTATATTCTAGTCTACTGGAAAGGAATGTTAACATTGCATTTGCCTTCCTTACTACTGACTCAACCTGCAACTTAACTGTTGGAGAATCCTGCACTAGGATTCCTAAGTTCCTTTGTATCTCTGAGTTCTGGATTTGCTCCCTATATGAAGATAGTCTATACTTTTATTCTTCTACCAAGGTGCATGGCCATACACTTCCCTACATCTGCCACTTCTTTGTCCATTCTCCTAATCAGTCCAAGTACTTCTGCAATTTCCCTCTTCCTCAACACCACATGCTCCTCCACCTATCTTTGTAAAGCAACATAGGTGGGAGCCTAAGGACAGAATGATTTTCCTGTAGCTTTGGCAACAGAGAGAGCTAGCAGGGGAAATATGTAAATTAATTCCAATAGCTTTTCTTTTCTCTTATCAAAAATCTTGGGGTTTGAAAGATTATTCATTATCATGCAAAATGTGCCCAATTGATTTTTTGTGGTCATTGTGTTTACTTCAGAAAGATCGATTCAGTTAATCTTAGCTCTATTCCTCAGAAGTGTAAGGCTTTCCTTTTTAATCAAATATTTAATTCTCTTTTGAGATGGAATATAATTACTTAACAAAATGGTGTGAAATTCCCTTAGAGGGAAAAGATTGAGTTACCACATTAATCATTTCACCTCCATTAAGTAAATGCAAAACTGCTGATAGATTTTATGACAGTTTTTCCAACATTAATTGAAACTACTCTAATTAACAGTGTGCCCCAATTAACAAAAGGATTCTTGAAAATATTTTTCATCCATGGATTGAGACAGGGGAATGAAATTTCAAATGCAATTACAATGGTATGTTTTTTGTAGATATTAAATCCCAGTGCATTACTGAGAGTGGAAGAAATTACAGAGGCACAAGGAACTACACAAAATCTGGCTCTCAGTGCTTGAGATGGGATTCAGCTGCTGCCCGTGTAAGAAACTACAACGCAAGAAGATCAGATGCATTGAATTTGGGTCTTGGGAGTCACAATTACTGCAGGTATATTTTTGTCTTCCCCAAATGCTTTCAATTATATTTTTTTTATCGATGGCAACAAAATCAAATGTAGAGAAGAAAATTATAGAAACATCGAAAATCTACAGCACATTACAGACTCTTTGGCCCACAATGTTGTGCTGACCATACTTTAGAAACTATTTCTCTAAGATCCATGTACCTCTTTAAGAGGCTCTTAAAAGACCCTATTTTATCTGCCTCCACTGCTTTCAATGGCAGTGCATTCCATGCATCCACCATTCTCTTTCTGAAAATCTTACCTCTGACATTCCCATTTGTACCTGCTTCCAAGCACCTTAAAAATATGCCCCCTCTTGTTAGCCATTTCAGCCCGGGGAAAAAGCTTCTGGCTATCCACACAATCAATGCCCCTCATCATCTTATACACCTCTATCAGATCACCTCTCATGCTCTGTTGCTCCAAAGAGAAAAGGACAAGTACAGTCAACCTATAAGGCATATTCTCCAATCCAGGCAACATCCTTGTAAATCTCCTCTGCACTGTCTCTATAGTATGCATACCCTTCCTGTAGTGAGGTGACCAGAACTGAACACAGTACTCCAAGTGGGGTCTGACCAAGGTCTTATAAAGTTATAACATTACCTCATGGCTCTTGAACTCAATCCCATGGATGATGAAGGCCAACACAGCATACGCCTTATTGTGTGCAGTTTTGGTCCCCTAATCTGAGGAAGGACATTCTTGCCTTAGAGGGAGTACAGAGAAGGTTCACCAGATTGATTCCTGCGATGGCAGGACTTTCATATGAAGAAAGACTGGATCAACTAGGCTTATTCTCGCTGGAATTTTGAAGATTGAGGGGGGTTCTTATTGAAACATATAAAATTCTAAAGGGATTGGACAGGCTAGATGCAGGAAGATTGTTTCCAATGTTGGGGGAGTCCAGAACGAGGGGTCAAAGTTTAAGGATAAAGGGGAAGCCTTTTAGGACTGAGATGAGGAAAAACTTCTTCACACAGAGAGTGGTGAATCTGTGGAATCCTCTACCACAGGAAACAGTTGAGGCCAGTTCATTGGCTATATTTAAGAGGGAGTTAGATATGGCCCTTGTGGCTAAAGGGATCGGGGGTATGGAGAGAAAGCAAGTACAGGGTCCTGAGTTGGATGATCAGCCATGATCATACTGAATGGCGGTGCAGGCTCGAAGGACCGAATGGCCTACTCCTGCACCTATTTTCTATGTTTCTATGTTAACGACACTCAACCTGTGCAGCAGTTTTGAGAGTCCTATAGACATGGACCCCAAGATCTGGTTGTTCTTCCACACTGCCAGGAGTCGTAACATTAATATTATATTCTGTCTTCAAATTTGACCCACCGAAATGAACCACTTCACACTTTTCTGGGTTGAATTCCATCTGTCACTTCTCAGCCCAGTTCTCCATCCTGTTGATGTCCTACAGTAACCTCTGATAACCCTCCAGTCTATCCACAACACCCCAACCTTTGTGCCATCAGCAACCTTACTAACCCACCCTTCAACTTCCTCATCCAGGTCATTTATAAAAGCCACAAAGAGGAGGGGGCCCAGAACAGATCCCTGTGGGAGACCACTGGTTGCCCACCTCCATGCAGAATATGAACCATCCACAACCACCCTTTGCCTTCTGTAGTCAAGCCAATTCTGGGTCCACAAAACAATGTCTCCTTGGATCCCATGCCTCATTATTTTATGAATGAGCCTCGCATTGGGAACCTCATCAAATGCCTTACTGAAATCCATATACACTACATCCATTGCTCTACCTTCATCAATGTTATCTTCTTCTTTTGCAGCCATTCTAACAAATGTTTATCTTTATGCCCAAATGAAAAGCTTTTCAGCATGATTGGCAGGAAAAGCATTGACAAGTTTCTATTCAAAATTCTCTTTTTGTGTTCTTCAAAAAATGAAAGCACACATCCTTGAATAGTTAGATGTTCTTTAAATGCTGTCTGACCTGCTAATTTCCTCCAGCATTATGCCACTTGGCAGGTATGGGGTCCAAGTCCACAGCACCTTGAAAGTGGCTATATGCTTAAGTTAGATGGTAAAGAAGGTGTTTGGCATACTTGCCTTCATTGGTTGGGGCTTTGAGTAGAAGAATTGGGAAATCATGTTATTTACAACTTTGGTTAGGCTGCTCACGTATTATTGTGTGCATTTCTGGTCACTCCATTACAGGAAGAATATGGTGACCTAGGAAATGGTATAGTGAAGTTTTACCAAGGTGCTGCCTGGATTAGATAATATGAGAAGCTGGACAAAATTTGATTGTTTTCTCTGGAGTATCAGAGGCTGATGGGTGATCTGACAGAAGATTATAAAGTTATATCTCAGGTCGACAATCTTTTTCCAGGGGTGGGAATGTCAGATACTGAAGGTCTCGCATTTAAAGTGAAGGAGAAAAGTTGAAAGGAGATGAGCAGCTCCTGTTTTTTTTTAAATACACAGAGAGCGCTGTGTGCCAACTATTGCAGGGAGGAAGCTAAATTCGCTCGGAGGAGTCAGTCCATCGTCCAACTCTGCAGAGTTTTAATACTAGCTGGGGTTCTTCCCGTGGCTCCCTCATCCAGTGATTAGTATTTGAACTCCAGCTGTCCCAGTTCCCTTTAGAGCATGGAAAGGTGGCCTTCATTATTTCTCTTCTGACTGGAAGAACCCTGGCCTGCGCCACTGCACATTGGGAAGGTAGGTCAGCGATTTGCTTGGATTGGGAGGAATTCATGAGGAAGGTGTTTTCTCAAGGTGGAACAGAAGAGGAAGGAGAGAGGATGGTGAGAGACCAACTACACGATTGAATTTCGGGCCTTGGCCCTGGAGAGACATTGGAACGGGAAAGCCTTGGCCACGCTATACCGCCACACACTCCGAAATGAACTGAAGTATACCCTCGCCTTGGGAGAGGCAGCAGAGAACTTAGAAAAATCAGCCAGTCCATCCGTCTCGATAATTGTCTGGCAAAGCGAGAGTGGAACCACGTTAGGAGGTTGACGAGAGCCATTCAAAGCCCAGTCCCTACGCTTTGCAGTTCCACTCTCCAACCACGGACCACAACAGCTTGTCACCTACTCAAGATTCAGTCGACCCATGCAGTTCGGTGGCGCTGAACTATCCGCCAATGAGAGGTCACACCATTGAAGTCAAGGTCATTGCTTTTACTGTGGGGAAAGCAGGTCACCTGTAGGCCGAAACTCTGAAGTTGCAGCCACCTATAAAACTGCTAAAACTGTCCAGTGTTGGGAGGACTGTGGTGGTAGCAGTCACTACACCCAATCACGTAGATTTCGATTTCATGCTGAAGGCTGAGCTCGCGTGGGGTAAAATCTGAGGCAGGTGAAAGTTTTTGTGGACTGGGGCAGCAGGTAATTTCCTAGGTTTAGGATCAGCCTGTTGGTTCAACATACCACTGCAAGGGTTGAGCCAGCCCAGGCCTGAAACTGTCTTGGATGGCCACCCGCTAGTCTCCGGGCAGATCCAGAAAAAGACCATTGCTGAGTTTTGCAGATGAAGATACAGGATCATATGAAAGGCATTTGTTTCTGCAGTATTGACTCTCCACTCGTCCCTGATCCTTGGGTACCCTTGGCTTTTCTAGCATAATGTTCTAGCATAGTGTCAGAAATAAGGTGGATGAGCTTGAAGCTCAGGTGCGAATGGGTAACTATGATGTCGTTGGGATAACGGAGACATGGCTGCAGGGAGGTCAGATCTGGGAAATGAATATACAAGGGTATACGTGCTATCGTAGGGACAGAAATGTGGGCAGAGGAGGTGGGGTGGCCCTGTTGGTGAGGAATGAGATTCAGTCCTTTGCAAGTGGGAACATAGGATCAGGAGAAGTAGAGTCTGTGTGGATAGAACTGAGGAACAGTAAGGGCAAAAAGACCCTAATGGGTGTTGTCCACAGGCCACCAAACAGTAGCATGGATATTGGGTGCAAGTTAAATAGGGTGTTAACACTGGCATGTGGCAAAGGTAATGTCGCAGTAGTTATGAGGGATTTCAACATGCAGGTGAACTGGGAGAATCAGGTTGGTGCTGGACCCCAGGATAGGGAGTTTGTAGAGTGCCTACGGGATGCGTTCTTGGAACAGCTTGTACGAGAGCCAACCAGGGACAAGGCTATTCTGGATTTAGTGTTGTGTAATGAACAGGATTTGATAAGCGATCTTGAAGTAAAGGAGCCATTAGCAGGTAGTGACCATAATATGAAAGGTTTTTATCTGCAATTTGAGAAGGATAAGGGCAGATCGGAGGTGTCAGTGTTGCCGTTGAACAAAGGAGACTATGGAGCCATGAGGGAGGAGCTGGCCAAAGTTAACTGGACGGATATCCTAGCAGAAAAGACAGTAGAACAGCAATGGCAGGTATGCTTGGGAATAATGCACAAGGTGCAAAATCAGTTCATCCCCCGGAGAAGGAAGGATTCAAAGGGGAGAAAGGGGCCACAGTGGTTGACAAAGGAAGTCAGAGATTGCATAGCATTTTAAAAAAAAGTATGACAGAGCTAAGGTGAGTGGGAAGACAGATGATTGGGTTATTTTTAAGGAACAACAGAACTTAACTAAAAAGGCAATACGTAGAGAAAAAATGAGGTACAAACGCAAGCTAGCCAGAAATATAAAGGAAGATAGCAAAAGCTTTTCTTAGGTATGTGAAGAGAAAGAAGATAGTTAAGGACAATGTTGGGCCCTTGAGAATGAATTGGGTGAAATTGTTATGGGAAACAGAGAAATGGCAGAAGAATTTAAATGGCAGATGCATTGGTAATCATTTTCCAATGTTCCTTAGATTCAGGATCAGTTCCTGAGGGTTGGAGAATGGTTAATGTTATCTCACTTTTTAAGAAAGGAGGGAGGGAGAAAACAGAGAACTATTGTCCTGTTAGCCTAACATCAGTAGTGGGGAAGATACTAGAGTCCATTATTAAAGATGAAATAGTGGCATATCTAGATAGCAGTGATAGGATTGGGCCGAGCCAGCATGGATTTACCAAGGGCAAATCATGCTTGACTAATCTATTAGAGTTTTTTGAGGATGTAACCAGGAAGTTAGACAATCCAGTGGATATAGTGTACCTTGATTTTCAGAAGGCATTTGATAAGGTCACACATAAGAGATTGGTGGGTAAAATCAGAGCTCATGGCATTGGGGGGAAGATATTGACATGGATAGAAAATTGGTTGGCAGATAGAAAGCAAAGGGTAACGGTGAATGGGTGTTTCTCGGAATGGCAGGTGGTGACTAGTGGGGTGCCACAGGGCTCGGTGTTGGGACCACAGCTGTTTACGATTTACATCAACAACTTAGATGAAGGCATTGAGAATAACATCAGCAAGTTTGCTGATGATACTAAGCTGGGTGGCAGTGTGACATATGATAAGGATGTTCGAATTCAGGGTGACTTGGATAGGCTGGGTGAGTGGGCAGATACTTGGCAGATGACGGTTAATGTGAATAAGTGTGAGGTTATCCACTTTGGGAGTAAGAACAGGAAGGCAGATTATTATCTGAACGGTGTAGAGTTAGGTAAGGGAGAAATACAAAGAGATCTAAGAGTCCTTGTTTATCAGTCACTGAAGGTGAATGAGCAAGTGCAGCAGGCAGTGAAGAAGGCTAATGGAATGTTGGCCTTTATTACTAAGGGAATTGAGTGCAAGAGCAAGGAAATCCTTTTGCATTTGTACAGGGCCCTGGTGAGACCACACCTGGAGTATTGTGTACAGTTTTGGTCTCCAGGGTTAAGGAAGGACATCCTGGCTATAGAAGAAGTGCAGCGTAGATTCATGAGGTTAATTCCTGAGATGTCTGGACTGTCTTACGCTGAAAGGTTAGAGAGACTGGGCTGGAATTAAGGAGATTGAGAGGGGATCTGATTGCAACATTTAAGATTATTAAGGGATTGGACAAGATAGAGACAGGAAATATGTTCCAGATGCTGGGAGAGTCCAGTACCAGAGGGCATGGTTTGAGAATAAAGGGTAGGTCATTTAGGACAGAGTTAAGGAAAAACTTCTTCTCCCAGAGAGTTGTGGGGGTGTGGAATGCACCGCCTCAGAAGGCAGTGGAGGCCAATTCTCTGGATGCTTTCAAGGAGCTAGATAGGTATCTTATGGATAGGGGAATCAAGGGATATGGGGACAAGGCAGGAACCGGGTATTGATGGTAGATGATCAGCCATGATCTCAGAATGGCGGTGCAGGTTTGAAGGGCCGAATGGTCTACTTTTGCACCTATTGTCTATAATTTTAGTCTGGTTCTCATTCTCTCTCTTTTCCCCCTTCACTATAATCTCCCCCCAGCCCTAACTTTCTTTCTCTTTTATTTCCCATAATTCTCCACCTTCCCCCTAGCCCATTTCCCTCCAGCCTATCACTTCCCAGCTCTCTACTTCATCCCTCCCCCCACTTCTTATCCCCCCCCCCAACCATCCCATGTTACTTCACTCCTGATGAAGGGTTTCAGCCTGAAACGTCGTCACTACCTCCTCCTATAGATGCTGTCTGGCCTGTTGAGTTCTGCCAGCATTTTGTGTTTTTAACTATTTAGAATTAAATGGTTCCTTATCAGGTTGTATTAAATCCCTTTTTTTTATCTGTAGGAACATGTGGCCCACATGAATACTCCATCTGTATTTTTATCTGCACACAAACTGTTCAAATATCTTTGATTTGTAAAAATATGCATATATATCAATAAATGATAAACCCAAAGGTTACTTATACATCCCAACGATGTTTTCAAAGGCCTGAACATCAGGATGATGCCAGATGAAAAGGCACGAGTTTCCTACAGCTCTTCTTCTTCTTCTTCTTTTTCTTCTTCTTCTTCTCCTTCTCCTTCTCCTTTTTCTTCTTCTTCCAGTTTAGACGTATTTAAATGTCTTACTGCCCTCTGCAGGATGTATAATTAATTATAGAATTTCAAGAAACTCAAATTCTCGAATATACACTTGTCGCACGTAGAAACTGAATAATAAACTCTTCAATCAGATGGTGGTTCGCTTGGTGGCCAAACAAAGATTTAATAGAAAAGCAAAATACATTTAAGTCAGACAGCCTCTTGAACAATATGCTTCTTTCAATTTTATATCAATTACAACTCAGCAAAACATGCTTAACTGTCTCTGGACTTTCCCACAGCTCTAACATGGAAAACTGCTTAAATATCTACTATGATGTCATCACCTAGAGACACAGATCACAGGACCTAAATAACTGCTATACAAAACCACCAGCAGAGGGTGCTAAATAACAAAAAAAAATAACTGACTACTGAGGCTGCACTGGTCCATATTGGGGAAGGCGATGAGTGGAAGACTGCATTCAATACATTGACAGGGCATTATGGTTATGTCCTTTGGCCTCGTGAACACTCCAGCCGTATGCCAAGAATTTATAAACAACATGCTCCATGATACTTTTCATAAATATGCCTTTGTCTGCTTGAATGATATTCTAATCCTCTTAAAACTCATGGAGGAGCACGTTGCTCACTTCAGGGACATTTTAAAGAGGCTTCTAGACCATGGACTTTGTCAAGTCGGAGAAGTCACCTGTTTCATTTTTGGGATTCATCATCTCCAATGGCAATCTCAAGGTGGACCCTACCAAAACTCAGGCAGTCAGAGACTAGCCACTACCATGCAGTATCAAACAAGTCCAATGATTCCCGAAGTTTGTTAACTTCTACTGGAAGTTCTTCAGGAACTTCAGCTCAGTGGCTGTTCTGCTGGTGGTGCTAGAGAAATCCACGCGCCCTTTAGTCTGGATGATTGAAGCGGTGGCTGTTTTTGCAGATAGAACATAGAATAGTACAGCACATTACAGGCCCTTCAGCCCACAATGTTGTGCCGACCCTCAAACCCTGCCTCCCATATAACCCCCCACCTTAAGTTCCTCTATATACCTGTCTAGTAGTCTCTTAAACTTCACTAGTGTATCTGCCTCCACCACTGACTCAGGCAGTGCATTCCATGCACCAACCACTCTCTGAGTGAAAAACCTTCCCCTAATATCCCCCTTGAACTTCCCTCCCCTTACCTTAAAACCATGTCCTCTTGTATTGTGCAGTATTGTATTGTATTGGTGCCCTGGGGAAGAGGCGCTGGCTGTCCACTCTGTCTATTCCTCTCAATAACTTGTACACCTCTATCATGTCTCCTCTCATCCTCCTTCTCTCCAAAGAGTAAAGCCCTAGCTCCCTTAATCTCTCATCATAATCCATACTCTCTAAACCAGGCAGCATCCTGGTAAATCTCCTCTGTACCCTTTCCAATGTTTCCACATCCTTCCTATAGTCAGGCAACCAGAACTGGACACACTACTCCAAGTGTGGCCTAACTAGAGTTTTATAGAGCTGCATCATTACATCGCGTCTCTTAAACGCTATCCCTTGACTTATGAAAGCTAACACCCCATAAGCTTTCTTAACTACACTATCTACCTGTGAGGCAACTTTCAGGGATCTGTGGACATGTACCCCCAGATACCTCTGCTCCTCCGCACTACCAAGTATCCTGCCATTTACTTTGTACTCTGCCTTGGAGTTTGTCCTTCCAAAGTGTACCACCTCACACTTCTCTGGGTTGAACTCCATCTGTCACTTCTCAGCCCACTTCTGCATCCTATCAATGTCTCTCTGCAATCTTTGACAATCCTCTACACTATCTACAACACCACCAATCTTTGTGTCATCTGCAAACTTGCCAACCCACCCTTCTACCCCCACATCCGGGTCGTTAATAAAAATCACAAAAAGTAGAGGTCCCAGAACAGATCCTTGTGCGACACCACCAGTCACAACCCTCCAATCTGAATGTACTCCATCCACCGTGACCCTCTGCCTTCTGCAGGCAAGCCATTTCTGAATCCACCTGGCCAAACTTCCCTGGATCCCATGCCTTCTGACTTTCTGAATAAGCCTACCATGTGGAACCTTGTCAAATGCCTTACTAAAATCCATGTAGATCACATTCACTGCACTACCCTCATCTATATGCCTGGTCACCTCCTCAAAGAACTCTATCAAGCTTGTTAGACATGATCTGCCCTTCACAAAGCCATGCTGACTGTCCCTGATCAGACCATGATTCTCTAAATTCCCATTGATCCTATCTCTAAGAATCTTTTCCCACAGCTTTCCCACCACAGATGTAAGGCTCACTGGTCTATAATTACCCGGATATCCCTACTACCTTTTTTGAATGAGAGGACAAGATTCGCCTCCCTAAATCCTCCGGTACCATTCCCGTGGACAACGAGGACATAAAGATCCTAGCCAGAGGTTCAGCAATCTCTTCCCTCGCCTCATGGAGCAGCCTGGGGAATTTTCCGTCAGGCAGTGGCAACTTATTCGTCCTAATGTATTTTAACAACTCCAACACCTCCTTTCCCTTAATATCAACATGCTCCAGAACATCAACTTCATTCATATTGTCCTCACCGTCATCAAGTTCCCTCTCAATGGTGAATACCGAAGAGAAGTATTCATTGAGGACCTCGCTCACTTCCACAGCTTCCAGGCACATCTTCCCACTTTTATCTCTAATCGATCCTACCTTCACACCTGTCATCCTTTTGTTCTTCACATAATTGAAGAATGCCTTGGAGTTTTCCTTTACCCTACTCACCAAGGCCTTCTCATGCCCCCTTCTTGCTCTTCTCAGCCCCTTCTTAAGCTCCTTTCTTGCTACCCTATATTCCTCAATAGACCCATCTGATCCTTGCTTCCTAAATCTCATGTATGCTGCCTTCTTCCATCTGATTAGATTTTCCACCTCACTTGTCACCCAAGGTTCCTTCACCCTATCATTCTTTATCTTCCTCACTGGGACAAATTTATCCCTAACATCCTGCAAGAGATCCTTAAACATCGACCACATGTCCATAGTAAATTTCCCTGCAAAAACATCAGCCCAATTCACACCTGCAAGTTCTAGCCTTATAGCTTCATAATTTCCCCTTCCCCAATTAAAATTTTTCTTCTCCTCTCTGATTGTATCCTTTTCCATGATAATGCTAAAGGCCAGGGAACGGTGATCACTGTCCTCCAGATGCTCACCCACTGAGAGATCTGTGACCTGACCCGGTTTGTTACCTAATACTAGATCTAGTATGGCAATCCCCCAGTCAGCCTGTCAACATACTGTGACAGGAATCCATCCTGGACACATTTAACAAACTCTGCCCCATCTAAACCTTGGAACTAATCAAGTGAGAATCAATATTAGGGAAGTTAAAGTCACCCATGATAACAACCCTGTTATTTTTGCACCTTTCCAAAATCTGCCTCCCAATCTGCTCCTCAGTATCTCTGCTGCTATAAGGGGGCCTATAGAATACCCCCAGTAAAGTAACTGCTCCCTCCCTGTTCCTGACTACTACCCATACTGACTCAAAAGAGGATCCTGTTACATTACCCACCCTTTCTGTAGCTGTAATAGTATCCCTGACCAGTAATGCCACCCCCTTCCCCTTCCCCCCCCCTTTATCTCTTTTAAAGCAATGAAATCCAGGAATATTGAGAATCCATTCCTGCCCTGGTGCCAGCCAAGTCTCTGTAATGGCCACTACATCATAATTCCATGTATGTATCCAAGCTCTCAGTTCATCACCTTTGTTCCTGATGCTTCTTGCATTGAAGTACACACACTTTAGCCCTTCTACCTTACTACCTTTACACCCGTTATTCTGCTTATTTTTCCTCAAAACTTCTCTATGTGTTAGATCTGGTTTTACTCCATGCACTTCTTTCACTGCTCTATCGCTCTGGGTCCCATCCCCCTTGCAAATTAGTTTAAACCCTCCCGAGCCATGCCAGCAAACCTACCTGCAAAGATATTGCTTCTCCTCGAGTTCAGTTGCAACACATCCAATCTGTACAGGTCCCACCTTCCCCAGAAGAGATCCCAATGTCCAAAAATCTAAAACCCTGCCCCTGCACCAACTCCTCGGCCATGCATTCAATTGCCATCTCCTCCAATTCTTACCATCACTATCACGTAGCACTGGCAACAATCCTGAGAACACCACCCTTGAGGTCCTGTTCTTCAGCCTTCTGCCTAGTTCTCGAAACTCACACTTCAGGACCTCATCCCTGTTCCTGCCTATGTTGTTGGTACCAACATGTATCACGACTTCTGGTTGCTTTCCCTCTCATACCAGGATGTCATGCACCCGGGAGGTAACAAACCATGCGGTCTTAAGCAGCAGTTCGCAACAGCTCCTATCTTGGTTCCTTCTAACCCGAACCTTCCCTTCATCATGGAAGTGAACGCCGCAGACTGCACAATGGGTGCTGTCTTGTCCCAACGACCACCTTCAGACGGTAAAATGAACCTGTGTGCATTCTTCTCTAGGCAGCTATCCCAGGTAGACCAAAACTATGACATCAGGAATCAGGAGCTTCTTGTGGTTTAGTTAGCCTTGGAGGAATGGCGTCACTGGCTAGAGGGAGCCAATAACCCTTTTATCGTTTGGACTGCCAAAATGAACCTGGCTTGTATTCAGAAGGCCAAGTGACTTAAGTCTAGGCAGGCCAAAAGGGCTTTAATCTTTAATCGCTTTGAATTCATCCTGACTTATCAACCAGGGTCGAAGAACCAGAAGCCAGATGCCCTATCCTGTCAGTTTGATGAACCAGAATGATTTGCTTCTCTGAGTGAAATCTAGAAAGTTTGTGCCCACATTCACTGGACCCTTTAAAACTCAGAGGTGAGGAGGCCCAGTGGTTTACATCTTGAAGCTCTCCAAGACCCTAAAGAACAACCCCAACTTCGGCATTTCTAAATTAAAACCTGTCTGCACCAGTGCCTTAATTCCATCAGCATCAGCCCCATCACCACCCAGATTTATCATGGGGGAACAGGATTTTACGGTAAAAAGACTTTTGGATTAACTCACTGTTCAAGAGGTTCGGCAATACCTCGTGGACTAGGAAGGATTCAGACTCAAAGTACTGGGTGCCCGAAACAGACATCTTTGATCCAGCTCTCATCCACGATTACCATCATTGCCTCTCCCAGCAGCCAGGGCCATCATGACTCGGCCATAGAGGAGGGGTCTCATTACAAGATGCCCCCAATCACACCAGCTTCTAGGATTTAAATGCTCAAACTCCCCAAAGTCCAGATGGCTGAACCCTCTTTAAGGGTTCAGGATGGTTGCGCTAAATGGTAATCATGTTTTGAATGCCAAGAAATGAGTAGAACCATAGAACATTACAGCACAGTACAGGCCCTTCAGCCCTCCATGTTGTGCCAACCCACATAATTCTTAAAAAAGTACTAAACCCACACTACCCCATAACCCTCTATTTTTCTTTCATCCATGTGTCTGTCCAAGAGGCTCTTAAATACCCCTAATGTTTTAGCCTCCACCACCATCCCTGGTAAGTCATTCCAGGTACTCACAACCCTCTGTGTATAAAACTAACCCCTGATATCTCCCCTAAACTTCCCTCCCTTAATTTTGTACATATGCCCTCTGGTGTTTGCTATTGGTGCCCTGGGAAACAGGTACTAACTATCCACCCAATCTATGCCTCTCATAATCTTGTAGACCTCTATCAAGTCCCCTCTCATTCTTCTACGCTCCAAAGAGAGAAGTCCCAGCTCTGCTAACCTTGCTTCATATGACTTGTTCTCCAAACCAGGCAACGTCCTGGTAATTCTCCTCTGCACCCTCTCCATAGCTTCCACATCCTTCCTATAATGAGGTGACCAGAATTGAACACAATACAAGTGTGGTCTCACCAGAGATTTGTAGAGTTGCAACATGACCTCAACATGAACTCAATCCTCCTATTAATGAAGCCTAGCATCCCATAGGCCTTCTTAACTACCCTATCAACCTGAGCAACAACCTTGAGGGATGTATGGATTTGAACCCCAAGGTCTCTTTGTTCATCCACACTTTTAAGTAACTGACCATTAATCCTGTACTCAGTCTTCTGGTTTGTCCTTCCAAAATGCATCACCTCACACTTATCCGGATTGAACTCCATCTGCCATTTTTCTGCCCAACTCTGCAGCCTGTCTACATCCTCTTATAACCTTCAACAACCTGCAGCTCCATCCACAATCCTCCAATCTTCGTGTCATCTGCAAACTTACTCACCCATCCTTCTTCCTCTACATCCAGGTAATTTATAAAAATCACAAAAAGCAGGGGTCCCAGGACAGCTCCCTGTTGCATTCCACTAGTTACTGGCCTCCAGGCAGAATACTTTCTTTCCACAACTACTCTCTGCTTTCTTTCTTCAAGTCAATTTTTTATCCAAACAGCCAAGGTTCCACTTATCCCATGCCTCATGACTTTGTGGATGAGTCTCTCGTGGGGGACTTTGTCAAATGCCTTGCTAAAGTCCATGTGGACCACATCCACTGCCCTACCCTCATCAATTTCTTTTGTTACCTCTTCAAAAAACTCTATCAGGCTCGTGAGGCACGATCTTCCCTTCACAAAGCCATGTTGATTATATTTAAGGAAGTATTTAAGGAATACCTGAACTCAGTTTGGTGCTCAATCGTGAAGTTATTTATGATATCGCTAATGTTTATTTTGAGCTCAGATGCGGTGTAATACCAGATCTCGAACCTTGCTTTGGACATCCCAGCATTTGGCCCAATTCATCCTCGTCAAGAACTCCTGTCACGTAGGGTTGGGGAGTTGTGAAAATGTTCTGTTGGCGCTAGAAGTGTGGTGATATATATTTCTTGGTATGCCCGGCACAACCCTCAGACGGTTTTGATATAAGTATGACAAACAAAGCTAAAATATGTGGAGGAAGAAGAAGGGATTTGGTTTGATTTGGCATCATGATCAGCACAGATATCCTGTGCTGAAGGGTCTGTTTGTGTGCAGTACTGTTCTACAAGTTCAGCGCTTAAACTGATCATGCAGCAGGGCAATATCTTAGCTACAATCAACTTCTACATTTCACTGTTGCCCTCAAATACACATTTGAAATTGATAAATCTACACATACATGGGGTAGCACAGTATATAGTGATTAGCACAATGCCTGACAATATCAGTGACCAACCAGGCTTCAGTTCCCACCACTGCCTGTAAAGAGTTTGTGTGTTCTCCCTACGATTAGGTGAGTTTTCTCTAGATGCTCTGATTTCCTCCCACAGTCCAAAGACCTATCAATTGGTAGGTTAATTGGCCATTGTGAATTGTCCTGTGATTCAGCTGGGATTAAACTGGGGGATTGCTGGGTTGCATGGCTTGAAGGGCCTATTCCACACTGTATCTCAATACATAAATATTAAATTTTGACTGGATGGCAGGTTTTTCAGACTCTGAATACAATGCATAAGAGAGGTTAGCCAGCTCTTTGCAGGTGCTACATTCATCTCCAAAATCATTTCTCCTGCAAAAGCAGTTACAAAAACCAAGCAACAGCAGTTTCTGTCTTCATTGTCTTAAAGACTTTGGAGATATTTGAGACCAATAGGATCCAATGGGATCCTTGAGAAAACTGATCTACAGACTGTTCAGGATGGTCCCTGTGATATGCAAAATGCATCCTATCAATGCAAGAACACTGATACTGATTGTAGAGCTGCCACCTTGCAGTTAACTAACCTGGGTTCAATCCTGATCTCTGTTGCTGTCTATGGAGTTTACAAATGCTCCTTGTGACCATGTGGGAGTCCTTCAGTGTTCTCCAGTTTCCTCCCACGATCCAAACCAAGTGATGAGGAGGAATTTCTTTCGCCAAAAGCTGGTGAATATGTGGAATTCATTGCCATCACCAAGTTGCTGAGTATATTTAAAGTGGAAGTTGATAAGTTCTTGATTACTCAGGGCTTCAAAGATTATGAAGAGAAGGTAGGAGAATGGAGTTGAGAGGGCTAATAAATCAGCTGTAGCCCCCTGGCACGCCTTAGACTTGCTCAGCTTGCTTCTGTCTAGGGGGAGCAGCCCTTGGCCCTGCCAAACTGGGTAATCAGCTTGTGTGGATGCTGTGTGATGTCCCCACCCCGTCAAATAACAGACAGTACACCTTATGTGATTAAATGATTACACTTTATAGAGATTACTAGATCTAAGTGATAAATAATGATACTATATATACGAAGGAAATGAAAATAAAGAAAAGGTGCCAAAACTTATCTAAGTCCAAACCACTTTGTGCACAACCGTTGGAGCTCAATTAATGAAGTCTTCTGGCCACCATTTGATCCCCTCGGACCTCCTCGACTCGCAGCTCAGGACCACCCGAAGTGATCAACCAAGCACCCGGCATGTCTGTCTTCGTCTCCTGTCCTCACCGAAAATCCTGGCCTCAGACTCCCATTCGGGGTCCGTTCCATTGCCAGTTTACAGCATCATGTCCTCTCTCTCTTACCCTCTCGCGCCGACTCCCCAAATCCCAGCCAACAATAGTTTACAGACCCAGAAGAGAGAATAACATTAATCCCAATAGGTTAACAAAATACAATTCTCGTTATCAGTAATTTTAACCCAAACAAAACTGTGAGAGAAAGCACTTATCATAACAAAGAAGCATTTCTACTTTCAACAAAACAAGGAAGCCATTTTGATTAACATATACGCAATAACAAAAAAAGAAAAAAACCCTCACAAAGGAAAAGAAAGAAAACCCCTTGCACAGCCATAATGGAGCAGACTCAATGGGCAGAATAGCCTAATTCTGTTCCTATGTCTTATGATCTTGTATTGGTAGGTTAATTGGAGAATATAAACTGACAAAAGGATGTAGGTGGGTTGTACTGTCAGAAGAGTTGATGGGCATGTGTGAAGGCTGATTTATAGCTTGTTGCTTGATGGTTGGCCTGTTTTATTTGTTTCCATGCTCTATAAAATACAAGACACCGAAAGAGGCCATAATTCTGATACAATGATTAAGGCAAATAAGATCTCAGGAAATTTAACATTCTTCTTTACTGGGAAAATGTTATTCGCAAGCACTTAAGCTGGGCAAAGCCAGCTGGTCAATCACAGCAGAAAGCCCAGGTGGAGATGTGTAAGAAACCTATATGAAGAGGTGTGGTGTCCATTGTCCATTTGGTGATTAGCTCTATAGCTCTGCAGCCACTGGGTGAGGATTGCATTTCCCACACTATATGCAAACATGACCGACTGGCTAGTCTACCTTTGATCTCATAACTTTGCTTTGCAGCATATAAATCTACAAATTATTTGGGGAGGGGCAAATTGGGCAGCATGTGGGGAGAATAATTAAGGATGAACATCTAAATACGACATTAAAATAGCTTGGAAACACGTAGGAGGGATTATTAATTGGGAACTACTTTTTCAAACTGCTTTCTACATATACTGATAGTGAGAATAAAGCTGGAAATCTGAGCCATCACAGAAATGAATGTTTCAGCAATGTTTGAGAAAAGCTGCTACTAGATGGATTTCGCTGTTCACATTTTTCTGACAATTAGTGTTATCTATTTATACAGTATATCCAGTAGTCCTTTTTCTATTTATTTGAAATGCCATTTATACTGTTCAATTACCAATCCATGTGTTTAATATTTCAACTGCAAAGGAATCCAGACAACGATGAAAAGCCTTGGTGTTATATTGAAGGAAAAAAGAACTGGGACTTCTGTGATATTCCAAAATGTCAGACAGAAATTAGTAAGTGAATTTTTAAAAATTACCTTAAGAGGAACAATTTAAAACTAAATCTTACAAACATTTGTTGGATCCAAAACTTAATGATTTATTTTAACATGTGCGGATGGCACTGTGTCGTGTAAGTACAGACAATAACATCTATATTTCGGATCATGTGGATGGAATACACTCTTTGTGTAGTCTGCCATTTTTTTTCATGGAATTGTTCCCCCTCATGAATTACACTTTCTGTCTCTCTAATTGATCACTTCCTCATCTTGACAGTCTGATCTGCATCATCTCAACTTCCCTCCACCCATCCTCTTTTTGTGCATCACAAGGATGGGCATTCTCTGACACCTTTAAGCTTTCTGTGGCTGTTTCTTTTTATTTCATCATTAACACAGCAGGTAATTACCTTTGCCTTTGCTCCCCCTGCAAAAGTGACTTTTCAGACAAGTATCCTTTCCTTGTATTTAGGTCTGTTCTACAGCTCTTGGTACTTACTTATTTTAGCATCTTAGACCATAAGATATAGGAGAAGAATTAGGCAATTTGGCCCATTGGGTCTGCTCTACTTCATCGTGGCTGATCTATTTCCCTCCCAAACCCAATCTTCTGCCTTCTTCCAACATCCTGTCATTCCTTGACTAATCAAGAATCTATCACCTCTGCCTTAAGTTTAAGTAAATATACTTTATATTGGTCTCCTTTATTTTTTGGTGTGTTCTTTCTTGTGGCTGACTGGCAGGAGGGGTGATCTGTTAGTTTTATGTGTGTGAGAGGGAGGATTGGGGGTTTCGACGTTGCTGTCGCTGTTCTTTTTGTAAGTGGGGGGATTTGGGATTATTATTTTCACCGCTTTTTTCTGGTGGGTTTGAGGGTTTGTTGCTATTGTTGCTGTTTTCTCTGGGGGATTTTGGTGTTCGCAAGTTTTATTTCTTTTTCATGCAGGAGATGGAGCTGATGTCTTTACTTTCAATAGCTCACAGAGTCTTTCTGTATTTCATGTCTATCGGAAAAAGACAAATATCAGAGTTGAATTGTACATGCATACTTTCACAATAAAATAGACCTTTTGATGAGTTGGCCTCCATAGCTACCTGTGGCAAAGAATTCCACAGATTCACCACTCTCTGGCTAAAGAAATTCCTCTTCATCTATTCTAAATGGACATCCTTCTATTCTGAGGCTATGTCCTCGGGTCTTAAACTTCCCCACCATAGGAAACATCCTCTCCACATCTACTTTGTTAAGGCATTTCAATATTTGATAGGTTTCAATGAGATCTCATCTCATTCTTCCAAGTTCCAGATAGGTCCAAAGCCATCAAATGCTTCTTATATGATAAGTCTTTCAATACAAGAATAATTTCTGTGAACCTCCTTTGAACCCACTTCAATGTCAGCACATCCTTTCTTAGATAAGGGGCCCAAAATGGCTCTCAATTCTCCAAGTGAAGCCTCACCAGTGCCTTATAAAGTTTCAACATTACATCCTTGCTTATATATTCTAGTCCCCCCAAAATGAATGCAATACACCGTACATCTTCTTAACCACCACCCTATCAACTTGTGTGGCAACTTTGAGGGTTCTATGGATGGAGGACCCAAGATCCCTCTATTCTTCCACACTGCTAAAAATCTTGTGCTCTGCCTTTAAGTTTGACCTTCCAAATTGTGTCTGCCTTTTTATCGGCTAAGTGGAACAGTCTATGTTCCAAGCCTACACCGGTATCACTCCCCATCTTCTTCAACACTACATTCTCCATCAGACATAGGAGCAGAGTTAGGCCATTCAGCCTGCTGAGTCTGCTCCACCATTCCATCATGGCTGATCCCGGATCCCACTCAACTCCATACAGCTACTTTCTCGCCATATCCTTTGATGCCCTGACCAATCAAGGAACTATAGAAGTCTGCCTTAAATATACCCATGGATTTGGCCTCCACTGTAGTCTGTCCCAGAGCATTCCTCGGAGCTACTATTCTCTAGGCTAAAAATTAATTCCTCCATGCTTCTGTTCTAAAGGGTTGCCCCTCAGTTTTGAGATTGTGCTCTCTAGTTCTGGACACTCCCACCAGAGGAAACATCCCCTCCACATTCACCCTGTGTAGGGTGTATATCATTTGCCACTTTTTTGCCCATTCTTCCAATTTGTCTAAGTCCTGCTGCAATTGCATTGCTTCCTCAGCACTACTTAGCACTCCATCCTATCTTCATATCATCTAAAACTGCCCCAAAGCCATCAACTCCACTGTCTAAATCATTGACAAACAATGTGAAAGAGGGGGTTCCAATACTAACCCCTGAGTAACACCACTAGTTATTGGCAGCTAACCTGAAAAGGCTCCTTTTATTCCCACATGCTGACTCCCTTCTGTCAGCCATTCTGCTATCCATGCCAGTATCTTTCCTGTTATGCCATAGGATTTTATCTTGTTAAGCAGCTTCTGAAAATCCAACTAAATGACATCCACTGCCTCTTCTTTGTCTACCCTGCTTATTACTTCCTCAAAGTACTCTATCAGAGTACTTTAGAGAAACCATGCTGACTTTCAGTTAGAAACATAGAAAACCTACTGCATAATACAGGCCCTTTGGCCCACAATGCTGTGCCAAACATGTACATACCTAGAAATTACCTAGTTTTACCTATAGCCCTCTATTTTCCTAAGCTCCATGTACCTATCCAAGAGTCTCTTAAAAGACCCTATGGTATCCACCTCCATCACCATTGCCGGCAGCCCATTCCATGCACTCACCACTCATTGCATTTTAAAAAAAACAACTTGCCCCTGACATTTCCTCTGTACCCACTTCCAAGCACCTTAAAACTGTGCCCTCTCACGTTAGCCTCCTCAGTCCTGGAAAAAAGCCTCTGACTATCCATGTGATCAATGCCTCTCATCTTGTACACCTCTATCAGGTCACCTCTCATCCTCTGCCACTCCAAGGAGAAAAGGCCAAGTCACTCCACCTATTCCCATAAGGCATGCTTCCCAATCCAGTCAATGTCCTTTGAAATCTCCTCTGCACCCTTTCTATAGTTTCCGCATCCTTCCTGCATGATATGACCAGAACTGAGTGCAGTACTCCAAGTGGGGTTTGACCAGGGTCCTATATAGCTGTAACATTACCTCTTGGTTCTCAAACTCAATCCCAAGGATGATGAAGGGTAATGCACCATATTCCTTCTTAACCACAGAGTCAACATGAGCAGCAGCTTTGAGTATCCTGTGCACTCAGACCCCAAGATCCCTCTGCTCCTCCAGACTGCCATTAATACTATATTCTTCCATCATATTTGACCTACCAAAATGAACCACCTCACACTTATCTGGGTTGAACGCCATCTGCCACTTCTCAGCCCAGTTCTGTGTCCTATTGATGTCCCGCTGTACCCTCTGACAGCCCCTTACACTATCCACAACACTCCCAACCCTTATGTCATCAGCAAATTTACTAACCCATCCCTCCATTTCCTTATCCAGGTCATTTATAAAAATCACAAAGAGTAGGGGTCCCAGAACAGATCCCTGAGGCACACCACTGGTCACTGACCCATCTACAACCATACTTTGCCTTCTGTGGGCAAGCCAGTTCTGGATCCACAAAGCAATGTTCCCTAGGATCCCATGCCTCCTGACTTTCTCAATGAGCCTTGCATGGGGTACCTTATCAAATGCCTTGCTGAAATCCATATACACTACATCTACTGCTCTACCTTCATCAATGTGTTTAGTTACATCCTCAAAAAAATCAGTCAGGCTCATAAGGCACAACCTATCTTTGACAAAGCCATGTTGACTATTCCTAATCATATTATATGTCTCCAAATGTTCACAAATCCTGCCCCTCAGGATCTTTTCCATCAACTTACCAACCACATTTTTATTTTTATTTTATCATTAGACTTAAAGTACCTCCCTCCACCCCCCCAGCCTCATCCTTAATAATTGATTCCAAAACTTTCTCAGCAACTGAGGTTGGGCTAACTGGCCTATAATTTCCTTTCTTTTGCCTTCCTCTCTTAGAGTGGAGTGATATTTGCAATCTTCCAGTCCTTCTGCCCCATGCCAGAATCATATAATTCTTGAAAGATCACAACTAATGCATCTATCTCTTCAGCAACCACTTGCAGGACTCTGGCATTTAATCCATCTGGTCCAGGTGATTTATTCATTTTAAGACTTTGAATTTGCCACAAACTTTTTCCTTTGTAATCGCAATGGTACTCACTTGTGCTCCATGATACTCATGGACCTCTGGCACACTGCTAGTGTCTTCCACAGTGAAGACTGATGCAAAGTACTTATTAAGTTCATCTGTCATTTCTTCATTCCCCATTACTACCTCATCAACAGCAGTTTTCCAGTGGTCCAATATTAACTCTCACCTCCCTTTTACTTTTTATATAACTGAAAAAACTTCTAGTATCCTACTTTATATTGGCTAGTTTGCCCTCATATTTCAACTTATCCTTTATAATTTTCTTAGATGCCCTTTGTTGGATTTTTAGATTTTCCCCATCATCCAACTTCCCAATCACTTTTGCTATCTTGTATGCCATTTCCTTGGCTTTTATGCAGTCCTTAACTTCCCTTGTCAGCCACTGTTGCCTACCTCTACCATTTGAGAACATCTACTTCTGTGGGACATATCCATCCTGCACCTTGTGAACTATTCCCATATTCTTCAGCCATCTCTGCCCTGCTGTTATCCTACTAGTATCCCCCTCTAGTCCACCTGGGCAAGCTCCTCTCTCATGCCTCTGTATTTCCCTTTATTCCATTGCAATACAGATGCATGTGACTTGTGCTTCTCCCTCAACTGCAGTATGAATTCAATCAGACTACAATCATCCCTCCTAAGGATTCCTTTACATTAAGCTCCCCAATAAAGTCAGGGTTATTACTTAACACCCAGTCAAAGATAACCTTTTCCTGAGTAGACTCAAGCACAAGCTGCTCTTAAAAAGCCATCTAATAGGCATGCAACAAATTCCCTCTCTTGTGATGCGACACCAAACTGGTTTTCCCAATCCCCTTGAAGCCCATTACAATTGTGTCATTACCCTTATTACATGCCTTTTCTAACTCCTTTTTCAATCTCAACCCCACACCTTGGCTTCTATTTGGAGGCCTATATATGATTGCCATAATTTTTTTTACCCTTGCAATTTCTTAATTCCACCCACAAAGATTCAACGTTCTCTAACCATCTCTTACCAACCACCTATGCTTTTCTGCTTGTCCTTTTGTTACAAGTTATCCCCTTTGATGTTAAGCTCCCAACTATGGCTTTCATGAAGCCATGACTCAGTGATGCCACAACATCATACTGACCAATGTGTAATTGCACCATGAGTTCATCCACCTTATTCCAAATGCTACTCACATTTAAGCACAGTATCTTCAGTCCTGCTTTCTTCACCCTTTTGAATTTTGCCTCTGTGGTATCATTTAACTCTTTTGTTCTGTCTGCATTTGTACCCAATCATTGGCTTGTCCTTCCTTACCTTCATGTTACAGCCGTCATCTACTTGTAAACCTACTGGCTCATCCGCAGCTCTAAAATACTGGTTCCCATCCCCTGCCATATTAGTTTGAAGACTACAATGATGCTGCTCCCTGCACCCATGCTAAGCTCGTCAACTATGCCTCCTACTTCCACCCTGCCCTCAAATGTACCTGGTCCATTTCTGACAACTCCCTCCCCTTTCTTGATCTCTCTTTCTGGAGTCAGCTTTATCTACTGATATCACTTATAAACCCACTGATTTTCATGACTAACTGGGCTATACCTTTTCCCACTTGTGGAAAATGCCATCCCCTTCTCTCGGTTCCTCTCTCTCCACAGCATCTGTTCTCAGGATTGTGGCTGTTCATTCCAGAACTGATGAAATGTCATCCTTAAAGAAAGGAGCTTTCCTTCCTCCACAATCAATGCATTTCTTCAATTTCATGCACATTTGTCCCCACTCCATCCATCCACCACCCCAACAAGGATAAGGTTCCTCTTGTCCTTGCCTACCACTTCACCAGCCTCCACATCTAGCACATAATCCTCCGTAACCTCCACCATCTCTGATGTGATCCTCCCACCGAGTACATCTTTCCCTCCCCTATTCCCCCCCCCACCCTGATTCCTGCAGGGATCACTTCCTATGATACTCCCTTGTCCATTTATCCCTCCCCATTGATCTCCCTCCTGGTACTTATCCTTGCAAGTGGAACAAGTGCTACACCTGTCCCTACACCATCTCCTTCACTACCATTCAGGGCCCCAAAAGGTCTTTCAAGATGAGGCAACACTTCACTCTGGAGTTATCTACTGTATCTGGAGCTCCAGGTGGGCCTCCTGTATATCCATGAGACCTGATGTAGATTGGGAGACTGCTTTGCCGAGTACCTACACCATCTGCCAGAAAAAGCGGGGTCTCCCAGAGGCCATACATTCAAATTCTACTCCCCATTCCCATTCTGATATGTCATGTCCATGGCCTCTTCTACTGCTGCTCCTTCACCATTCTCCACTTCCCCCTTTCAACTTATCAACTTGCTTGCCCATCATCTTCCTCTGCTGCTCCTCCCTTCCCTTTCTTCTATGACCACCTCCTATCAGATTTCCCCTTCTCCAGACATTTACCTTTTTCATCAATGGACTTCCCAGCTCTTTACTTCACCTCTCCCCCTCTTCTGGTTTCACCTATCACTTACCTTGTACTTCTTCCTCCCCTCCACCCCACCTTCTTATTCTGACTTCTCTAGTCCTGATAAAATTTCCCTAGACATAGTGTCTTTTTTCATTAATTTGTTGAATAAGTCAGTGTTTTCTGGCTTAGCCAAAGTAATTATTCTTTGGGAAATTACAGAACTAGCAATGTATATTTCAACATCCCAATAAATGTGATTGTACTAGTGGATGATTCTCTTCCATCAGAGTCAAAGTGTGGCAAAAGGTGGCATAAAATGAAGAAGATTGTTGGAGGACTTGGAGCCACAATTGAATCTCACCCTTGGCAAGCAGCACTTTATATTACTAGAGCAAGATCCGATATTCCGGCTTTTCAATGTGGAGCAAGTTTGATTCATCCATGCTGGGTTCTGACAGCTGCACACTGCATTGTCACCAAGTAGGTTCCTCTTTCAGCCTTTCATTCCAGTAGTGGGATCACACTCCACTCTGTCAAATATTGCTAAACCATGATTCAGGGTTAATGACAACACAATCCTGGCTGTTAGCTAAACCAATTATCAGTGGACTCTGCAGATACATTTCTTCGGTCTCTTCAAAAGCATTTTAAGTTCAAGATAGACTAAAAGTTGGTTTAAATCATTTAATTGCTTGATTCTGGAGTAATATGAACATATGATTTATTGTTATGAGCTGTTTAATTATTTTATTTCATAGTTTGTCCCCATGTAAGAATTAGCCAGACTTGAAAATAACTTTCATTCTGTTTACAATTCTGGCTAAATTGCTTTAGCTGAAATCTCTTACCAACGATACTTCAGTGATGCCTGTATTGTTGGTACCAGATTTTTATTTAAAAAGTAGAATTTTAATAAAATTTAGCTTTTATTCTGCCAAATAGCCAAACCCTCCAGCTTAAATTGGCAATTAATTTTTGAGATTCAATAGCACTGTCAGCTGTAATAAATTTAGATAAATACATTTTGAAATACCAATTTTTTTTCCTCATTGTTCTTCAGGATGCTTCTTCCAAAACCTGGCTGAAAAAAAAATATTTGACCAACTATCCCTATTCTATAAACTCAATCTCTTAAGCTAAATTTATTTCAATAATAGCATTGAACTACTGTGTATCACACCTGTCTTTTGTGATGGTCCTCTTTATAAGTAAAAATCTCATGCAGAATTCCATGCTTTTCAAAATAGCTTCACTAAAGAGGAGTTTAAGATGGTAAATAAAACTAATTGGGTTCATATATCATCACGCTCATTAATGTGTTTTCAATCTGACTATTTTATACAGTTAGTTTCTATAAGAACATGATAATAATGAATACTGTGCACTTACAATAAGAATACAAAAACAGATGCAAATTGTGGGGCGAATCACATTGCATAGCCTGATGCAATACCTTTCATTGTCCAATACCTTTGGTTGATGTTGATTCCTTATTTATTGAGCCATGCTTTTTCATATTTTAAAAACACCCATGTTTATAAAAATTGAGTTGTTTTTTGGTGGAAAATATTGTCAAAGCTTTGCTCTATAACAATTAAAAGTGTGATAGTTGTAATATGATATTGAAATGACAGTAAGATTCACGTGTACCTTGGGAATTGGATTGCATTCATTAAAAGGAGGTGGAATGCAAATTGCAGCCATAAAGTTAGCAAATTTTCTGTACACATATTCTAAAACAAAACTTGTCTTTGTTTCTTGTTTAGTGCTTCCCCTGCAGACTACAGCGTATTACTGGGAAAATTTTCGATCAGTGAACATGCTAAGAATGAACAAAGCATTTCTGTTGAAAAGATAATTATTCACCAAAGGTTCAATGAACATACATATGACAACGATATTGGTAAGATGAAATTTGGTGTTAATACTATGTTTCTCTAAACAATACAAATTTCATAAGATCTAGGAACAAATTATACCATTCAGCCCATTAAATATGCTTCAACATTACATTATGGCTGATTCATTTCCCCTTCAACCCCATTTTCCTGCCTTCTTCAGGTAACCTCTGACATCCTCACTAATCATGAACATATCAACCTCTGCTTCATATATACCCAATGATTTGGCCTCCACGGCTGTCTATGGCAATGAATTCCACAGATTCACTCACCTTTATCTAAAGAAATTCCTTGTCATATGTTCTAAATAGATATCCCCTTATACTGAGGTTGGGCCTTCTAATACTAGACTCACTCGCTATAGGAAATATCCTCTCCAGATCCACTCTAGAAAGGTCTTTCAATATTCAATAGGTTTCAATGTAATTTCACACCCACCCACCCCAACCCCATCTTCTAAACTCCACTGAGTACAGGCCAGAGCCATCAAACGCTCCTCATATTTTAACTCTTATTCTTGGAATCATTCTTGTGAACCTCATTTGGACCCTCTCCAATGCCAACACATCTTTCTTGGACAAGGGACCCAAACTTCTTGCTCACGAGCTCAAGAATAGCATGATCAGGCATATTAATGTGTGACTGAAAGAACAGTGTAGGGGGCAGGGCTTCATGTTCCTGGATCATTGGGGCCTCTTCTGCAGGAGGTACAACAAGTACAAAAAAGATGGGTTGCACCTGAACCCAAAGGGGTCCAATATCCTAACAGGCTGGTTTAATAGAGCTGATAGTGAGGGCTTAAACTAATTTGGCAGAGGATGGGAACCAGAGTGATAGGTCTCAGGAAGGGAAAAACAGAAATAAATCAAGAGTTAATAGGAAGGACAGGCAGGAGATGAAGCATAATCACAGATAGTGGGATGATTTACAGGGCAATAGAAGTTTGGTGAGTAAAAGAGAAAGTAACAAATACTGGACTGAAAGTGTTATATTTGAAAGCACACAACATAAGAATTAAAATGTATAATCTTGAAGTTCAGCTACAGATTGGCAAATGTGATGTTGTGGCTATCTCTGAAGCTTGGCTAAAGGATGGCTGCCATTGGGAGCTGAACGTCTAAGGATATACTGTGTATCAGAAAGATAGGTATATTCTGGCATTGTAACAAATGACTGGAAAATTGCAAATGTTACTCTGCTATTTAAGAAGGATGGGAGAAAACAGAAAGGAAGCTATAGACCTGTTAGGCTCACATCAGTGGTTGGAAAGTTGTTGGAATCGATTGTAGGGATGAGATTACAGAGTACCTGGAGGCACATGACAAGATAGGCCAAAGCCAGCATAGTTTTCTGAAAGGAAAATGCTGTCTGACAAAGCTACTGCAATTCTTTGAGGAACTTACAAGCAGGGTAGACAAAGGAGATGCAGTAGATGTGCTGTACTTGCCTTTTCAGAAGACCTTTGGCAAGGTGCCACACATGAGGCTGCTTAGCAAGAAGAGCTCATGGAATCACAGGGAAGCTACTAGCATGGGTGGAGTATTGGCTGATTGGCAGAAAACATAAAGTGGTAATAAAGGGATCCTATTCTGGCTGGCTGCCAGTTACCAGTGGTGTTCCACAGGGGTTGGTGTTGGGACCGCTGCTTTTTACGATATTGTCAGTGATTTGAACTATGGGATTAATGGATTTGTGGCTAAATTTGCAGATGATACAAAGATAGGCGGAGGAGCAGGTAGTGTTGAGGAAACAGAGTCTGCAGAGAGACTTAGATAGTTTAGGGAAATGGGCAAAGAAGTGGCAAATGAAATACAATATTGGATAGTGTACGGTCATGCACTTTGGTAGAACAAATAAACAGGCAGACTATTATTTTTAGATAGGCAGAGAATACAAAATGAAGAGATGCAAAGGGTTTTGGGAGACTGTGTTCAAGATACCCTAAAGGTTAACCTCCAGGTTGAGTCAGTGGTGCAGAAGCCAAATACAATGTTGACATGCATGTCTATAAGTATAGAATTTAAGAGCAGGGATGTAATGTTGAGGCTCTATAAGGCACCTGGAGTATTGTGTGCAGTTTAGGGTTCCTTATTTTAGAAATGATATACTGACATTGGAGAGGGTTCAGAGAAGATTCATAAGAATGATTTTAGGAATGAAAGGATTGCTGTATGGGAAACATCTTGCAGCTCTTGGGCTGTATTCCCTGGAGTTCAGGAGAATGAGGGGAGGATCTCATAGAAACATTCTGAATGTTAAAAGGCCTGAATGGATTAGATATGGCAAAGTTATTTCCCATGGTAGGGGATTCTAGGACAAGGGGGCACGACTTCAGAATTGAAGGACGTCCATTTAGAACTGAGATGTGGAGAAATTACTTTAGTCAGAGGGTGGTAATTCTGTGGAATTTGTTGTCACAATCAGCTGTGGAGGCTAAGTCATTGGGTGTATTCAAGGCAGAGATAGGTTCTTGATTATCCAGGGCATTAAAGAGTATGGGGTGAAGGCAGGGGAGTGGGGATGACTGGAAGAATTGGACCAGCCCATGATTGAATGGCGGAGCAGACTCGATGGGCCAAATGACCTACTTCTGCTGCTATATCTTATGGTCTTTTGCTTTTATGATGTCCTTAACTTATTTTATCATCCATGGTTGCATCATTCTGCCTTTAGAATGCTATTTCATCTTTGGGATGTATCTTCCCTTTACCTTCTAAATTGTTCCTAGAAATTCCAGCCATTGGTGTTCTGCTGACATCACTGATAGTGTTCCCTTCCAATCAACTTTGGCAAGTCCCTTTCTAATGCCTCTGTAATTCCCCTTACTCCATGGGAATCACCTCAGACAGTTGAGGAAGTTTGATATGGGCCCCAAATCCTAAGAACTTTCTACAGGGGCACAATTGAGAGCATCCTGATTGGCTGCATCATTGTCTAGTTTGGGAACTCTACCTCCCTTAATCGCAGGACTCTGCAGAGAGTGATGCGGACAGCCCAGCACATCTATAGTTGTGAACTTTCCATGATTCAGAACAGGGGTGTAGAAAGGGCCTGTAGGATCATTGGGAATCCAAGGCATCCCAACTACAATCTATTCTAGCTGCTACCATCTGGGAAGCGGATAAAAGCCTGGACCAACAGGCTCGGGGACAGCTTCAGACTGATGAACTCACACTGATTTGAGGGTACTCTATATTACATTGACTGTTCTATTTATTATAAACAATTATAAATAACTATGATTGTACATTTAGATAGAGACATAATGTAAAGGTTTTTACTCATGTATGTGAAGGATGTAAGAAATAGCCAATTCAGTTTAGCTTCTCCTTCTCAAAACTTCAAAATGGAGTTCTCAGATGAATTAACCATTGTTTGCAATAATTCTTGAAGTCCAGCAGCACTTATTTTGCTTCACTGAAAATAAAACTTTCGGTAAGATTTATGCATTTTGCCTAAAAGATATTCCTTTGTCTTTAAAGCACTGTTGAAGCTGAAATCTCAATCAGGAATGTGTGCAAAGACTACTAAATTTGTACAAACTGTCTGCCTGCCTCTGGAACACCAAAGACTTGCTGATGACACCCAATGTGAAATTTCTGGTTATGGTAGGGAAAGTGCATGTAAGTTTGAAATTCTGAATAATTATCTATGCAGCAATAATTTTGCTTTCAGTAGATAAAATGGGTAAATAAGCCATATGGCATACTTGCCATCATTAGTCAGTGTGCTGGGTGTAAAAGCTATTAAAGCAGTAAACTTTGGTTATGCCACATGTGCAGTATTCTTTGCAGTTCTGGTCACCACATTACAGGATAGATGTGAAGGTTTTTGGAGACCATGTAGAAGAGGTTCATCAAGATGTTGTCAGGATTAAAGAGTATCCTAGATAAACTAGAATTGTTTCCTCTCAAGCATAATATAGAACAGTACAGCACATGAATAGACCCTTTGGTCCATGTTGTGCCAAACCAATTCAGCTAATGACACTTAATTAAACTAATTCTTTCTGCCTGCACATGGTCCATATCCATCCATTCTCTGCATATTCAAATATCAATCTAAAAGCCTCTTAAATATTTCTAATTCATAATTGTCCTCACCCTGGCAGCAAATTTCAGGCACCACATTTTTTTTGAAGAATTGCCCCACACATCATCTTATGATATTATGCTTCTCAATGGATATTAACACCCTCTTGTATTAAGATATTACTGTATAGCCCTGAGGAAATATAGTGGCTGTCTTTCCATGCCTCTCTCAATTTTATAACCTTCTTTCAGGTCATCTCTCAGCCTCTGCTGCTTGAGTAAAGGGCCCAGGTTTGTCTAACATCTTGTTATAGCACATTCTCCAATCTAGGCAGCATACTGATGAGCCTGTTCACTGCCCTCAAAAGCCTCCACGTACTTCCTGGAATGGGACAAACAGAATTAAATGCAATACTCCAGATGCAGCCTAATCAAAGTTCTATAAAGTTGCTACATAATTTCCTGACTCTTGAATTCAATGTGTTTATTAATAAAGGCAAGTATGTCTGTAATGAAAATTATTTTAAAATTCATTCTGCGTTCTTTCCTTATTCAGCTTAGGGTATTCACATATATATTCACAAACAAAGGAAACACTTCTCATATGTAAAACCACAAGAAAACACTTCTTAAGAACTTCCATTTTATTTTACCATATACCAAGGAAGAATCACATTTAACTCTTTCTTTAGTGTCATGCACCTTTTCCATCCAATTGACTTGTGCATTCTTTTTCAGGGACTTAGAGACTTGGCTCCCAAAATCCCTCTGTTTTTAACACTTAAGGATTCTATTGTTAATTGTTCTCTGTCTCTTTACATTTGATCTGCTTAAGATTTGTCACATTTGTCTCAATTTAGGCTCCTTCTGCCTTTTTGCTGCCCACACATGTACCTGATCAATATCCCATTGTATTATTTGACAATCTTCTACACTAGTCACAATGCCACTAATCTTTGTATAAACTGTAGAATTTGAGGGGCAACCTGATTCCAAGTCTACAAAATTCTGAGAGGCAGAAATACTCAGATTGTAAATGTCAAATACTTGAGTTCATAGAGAGAGGGGAAAGTTTATGGAGATTTACTAGGGAAGTTTTATTTTAGATAGACAGGGTGGTAGGTGCCTTGAACACACATCCAGGACTAATAATGTAAGAAGATGGAATAACAACATTTAAGAGGCATCTAGATGGATATCTGCATGCAAGTGGTATATAGACCAATGGTATACAGATAGGATTAGTTTCAATTTGTGTGGTCAACATGGACATCCTGGGCCGAAGGTTTTGTTCCTGTACTGAACTATTCTGTTCCATGATGCAATCCTTTTCATTGAATAAAAATCTTTAGATTTGTTTTCACTATTATTAAAATAGTAGACGAGTCCAAAGTACCACTAAATGCACATGATTGTTGATAGAACATAAAAAGGTAAAACACGGTACATGCCTTTTTAGCCCATCACACCATGGTGTGTTGACCTATACAAAACTACTGCACGATCAATCTAACCCCTCCCTCCTACATACCCGTTGTCCTTTATTTCTTTTTCATCCAAATGACTATTTAAGAGTCTTCTAAATTCCCCATGTATTAGCCTTAACCAACACCCATAAGAATTCCAGACACCCACTACTGTGTGTGTGTGTGTACACATACATATTAGCTGCAACAGTACCTCACGGCTGTTGAATACAATCTCCCAAATACTGAAGGTCAATACACCATAAGCCGTCTTAACCACCCTTTTAAAGCAACTGAGGGATCTGTGGACCCAAAGATCTGTATGTTTGCTTACTCTGCTAAGAATCCTGTCATTCACTCTATGCTCTGCCTTCCAAGTCAACCTTCCAAAGTATATCACTTCACATTTTTCCAAATTGAACTCCATCTTTCACCTCTTAGCCTAGCTCTGCGTCCATCCAATGCCCCATTGTAACCTCTACAACCTTCTACACTATCCACAACAGCACCAACCTTCCTGTCATCTGAAAAGTTACTGATCCACCCTTCCATTTCCTCATCTAGAAAGAACAGGGTTTCCAAAACAAATCCCTGTGGAATGTCACTGGTCACTGACTTCCAGGCAGAATATGCTCAATCTACTATCACCCTCTACCTTCTATGAGCAAGCAAATACTAAATCAACACAGCAAAGGTTCCCTGTGCTGTACTTTTCCATGCTTGCATGAACTCAGCAAGCCAGGCAGCATCTGTGGAGCAGAATGAACAGCTGATGTTTTTGGCTGAGATCTGCCTTCGTCAATTTGTTTTATCACTTCCTTGGAAAAGTCCATTAGGTTCATGAAGCACAATCTGCCTCTCAAAAAGACATTCTAATTGTTCCTAATAAAGCTATGTAAATCTTAACAAGCTTCATTAGTTTGCCCACCCACCAGTAACATAAGATTCACCAGTCAATAATTCCCAGAATTATTCCTATTGCAATATATCATTCTTCAATCCTCTACCAGTCTTGTGGCTAATAAGGACATAAAGATAATCATCTCTTCCCCCAATCAACCAGCAATCTCTTCCCCCGCTTCCCATGGTAACCAGGAAGTCATGTGTCAAAACTGTGTCAGCATTTGGAGCTCATTGGGTAATGTCCCTCTATCACTGACTAAGTATGGCCCATTGTCAAAAATTGAAAAGGCATCAGGTGAGTTTAGGGAGCTAGGTGCCAAGTTAAAAGACGGGACCTCCAGGATAGCAATCCCAGGATTGCTACCAGTGCCACATGCAGCTGGGTTTGGAAATAGTAAGATAGTGCAGATCAACACGTGGCTGAAGACATGGTGCAGGGCTTCAGATTTTTAGATAATTGGACAGTTTTCCAGGGAAGGTGGGACCTGTTCCGGCGGGACGGTTTACATCTGAACTGGAGGGGGACAAATATTCTTGCAGGTCGGTTTGCTAGAGAGGCTCCAGTGGATTTAAACCAGATATGAGGGGGGAGGGGAACCAGAGTGTAGGAACAAATGTATGGGAGAAGGAAGAAAAAGAAGACAGTAAAGTTCTTTGTACTGATAGAGATAAACAGAGAGGAAGAGGTGGAGATTTTCTTAAATGCATTTATTTTAGTGCTAGGAGCATTGTAAGAAAGGTGGATGAGCATAGAGCATGGATTGATACCTGGAAATATGATGTTGTAGCTATTAGTGAAATATGGTTGCAGGAGGAGTGTGATTGGCAACTAAATATTCCTGGATTTTGTTGCTTTAGGTGTGATAGAATCAGAGGGACAAGGGGGGAGGTGTTGTGTTGCTTGTCAGAGAAAATATTACAGCGGTGCTCTGGCAGGATAGATTAGAGAGCTCATCTAAAGAGACTATTTGGGTGGAATTGAGGAATGGGAAACGAGTAGTAACACTTATTGGGGTGTATTATAGACCACCTAATGGGGAGCGAGAATTGGAGGAGCAAATTTGCAAGGAGATAGCAGATATTTGTAGTAAGCACAGGGTTGTGATTGTGGGAGATTTTAAGTTTCCACACAGAGACTGGGAAGCCCATATTGTAAAAGGGATGGATGGTTTGGAGTTTGTAAAATGTGTGCAGGATAGTTTTTTGCAGCAATACATAGAGGTATCAACTAGAGAAGGGGCAGTGTTGGATCTTCTGTTAGGGAATGAAATAGGTCAGGTGACGGAGGTATGTGTTGGGGAGCATTTCAGGTCCAGTGATCACATTAGCATTAGTTTCAATATAATTATGGAGAAGGATAGGACTGGACCCAGGGTTGAGCTTTTTGATTGGAGTAAGGCTAACTTTGAGGAGATGCGAAAGGATTTAGAAGGAGTGGATTGGGACAATTTGTTTTATGGGAAGGATGTAATAAAGAAATGGCGGTCATTTAAAGATGAAATTTTGATGGTACAGAATCTTTATGTTTCTGTTAGGTTGAAAGGAAAGGTTAAAAGTTTGAGAGAGCCATGGTTTTCAAGGGATACTGTAAACGTGGTTAGGAAAAAGAGAGATATCTACAATAAATATAGGCAGCATGGAGTAAATGAGGTGCTCAAGGAATATAAAGAATGTAAGAAGAATCTTAAGAAAGAAATTAGAAAAGCTAAGAGAAGATACGAGGTTGCTTTGGCAAGTAAGGTGAAAATAAATCCGAAGGGTTTCTACAGTTATATTAATAGCAAAAGAATAGTGAGGGATAAAATTGGTCCATTAGAGAATCAGAATGGACAGCTATGTGCGGAACCGAAAGAGATGGGGGAGATTTTGAACAATTTCTTTTCTTCGGTATTCGCTAAGGAGAAGGATATTGAATTGTGTAAGGTAAGGGAAACAAGTAGGGAAGTTATGGAAACTATGACGATTAAAGAGGAGGAAGTACTGGCGCTTTTAAGGAATATAAAAGTGGATAAATCTCCGAGTCCTGACAGGATATTCCCTAGGACCTTGAGGGAGGTTAGTGTAGAAATAGCAGGGGCTCTGACAGAAATATTTCAAATATCATTAGAAATGGGGATGGTGCCGGAGGATTGGCATATTGCTCATGTGGTTCCATTGTTTAAAAAGGGTTCTAAGAGTAAACCTAGCAATTATAGGCCTGTCAGTTTGATGTCAGTGGTGGGTAAATTAATGGAATGTATTTGTGGAGATGAGATGGTATATATAATTATCTGGATAGACACGGTCTGATTAGGGACAGTCAACATGGATTTGTGCGTGGAAGGTCATGTTTGACAAATCTTATTGAATTTTTTGAAGAGGTTACTAGGAAAGTTGACAATGGTAAAGCAGTGGATGTTGTCTATATGGACTTCAGTAAGGCCTTTGACAAGGTTCTGCATGGAAGGTTAGTTAGGAAGGTTCAATCTTTAGGTGTTAATATTGAAGTAGTAAAATGAATTCAACAATGGTTGGATGGGAGATGCCAGAGAGTAGTGGTGGATAACTGTTTGTCTGATTGGAGGCTGGTGACCAGTGGTGTGCCTCTGGGATCTGTACTGGGTCCAATGTTGTTTGTCATATACATTAATGATCTGGATGATGGGGTGGTAAATTGGATTAGTAAGTATGCAGATGATATTAAAGTAGGTGGCGTTGTGGATAATGAAGTAGGTTTTCAAAGTTTGCAGAGAGACTTAGGCCAGTTAGAAGAGTGGGCTGAACGATGGCAGATGAAGTTTAATGCTGATAAGTGTGAGGTGCTACATTTTGGTAGGAATAATCCAAATAGGACATACATGGTAAATGGTAGAGCATTGAAGAATGCAGTAGAACAGAGTGATCTAGGAATGATGGTACATAGTTCCCTGAAGGTGGAATCTCATGTGGATAGGGTAGTGAAGAAAGCTTCTGGTATGTTGGCCTTTATAAATCAGATCATTGAGTATAGGAGTTGGGATGTAATGCTAAAGTTGTACAAGATATTGGTAAGGCCGAATTTGGAGTATTGTGTACAGTTGTGGTCGCTGAATTATAGGACAGATGTCAACAAACTAGGGAGAGTACAGAGAAGATTTACTAGGATGTTAGCTGGGTTTCAGCACCTAAGTTACAGAGAAAGGTTGAACAAGTTAGTTCTTTATTCTTTGGAGTGTAGAAGGTTGAGGGGGGACTTGATAGAGGTATTTAAAATTATGAGGGAGATAGATTTGACGTGGATAGGCTTTTTCCATTGAGAGTAGGGGAGATTCAAACAAGAGGACATGAGTTGAGAGCAGCCAAAAGTTTAGGGGTAACACAAGGGGGAATTTCTTTACTCAGAGACTGGCAGCTGTGTAGAATGAGCTTTCAGTAGAAGTGGTAGAGCCAGGTTTGGTATTGTCATTTAAAGTAAATTGGATAGGTATATGGACAGGAAAGGAATGGCGGGTTATGGGCTGAGTGTGGGTCAGTGGGGCTAGATGAGAGTAAGCATTCGGCACAGACTAGAAGGGCCAAGATAGCCTGTTTCCGTGCTGCAATTGTTATATGGTTTATATGGTCACACCAAGCTGTGTATTTTTTTTTTAATAGTTTCGCCTTTCTTCTCCAAATTCTTGAAAGAGGCAAAAGTGTACATAGTTTCACAGCAATTATGCGAGTCCTCTCAGTACTATGGAAAGAAGCTGACTGGCAACATGTTGTGTGCTGCTCACCCTGAATGGACTGCAGATTCTTGTAAAGTAAGTAAATGGAAAAAAGATTATTTGTTTTCTTATGAAAATCTATGAATCCGAGGAACACTTCAAAATATTAGCAATAAACTGTGACTTGTAATAGTTTTTTGACAACTGCAATCAGATTTTACCTAGAAAGTATATCTGCTCGCAAAGTGCATATCATTTGGCTTAAGACTAGAGGAAAGTACAACACTTGTCTATATAAAAAAATTTATGATTTATCACATTTCTGAAAAATACCTAAAAAGCACTGACATACAATATTTGCTTCCAAGTGCAATGATATTAAATATTGCCAGTAAAGGGTAAAATTATCATGTGATGTTTTAATCCAAGGTTCTTTTAGAAATCAGGAATGAGACATAAAACTTACTGCTTCATGATAATTTTATTAAGAGTCGATGGAACAAATAGTGACTGGTTTACTAGTCAGAATAAGAGAAACTAAAATTAGCCTGACCTCAGTGGTTGGGAAGATGTTAGTCGATTGTTAAGGATGAGGTGATGACACAGGACAAAATAGGACAAAGTCAGTATGGTTTCCTTCAGGGAAAATCCAGTCTGACGAACCTGCTGGAATTCTTTGAGGAGATTACAAGTAGGATAGATAAAGGGATTGCAGTGGATGTTGTATATTTGGAGTTTCAGCATGCCTTTGACAAGGTGCCACACAAAAGGCTGCTACCAAGTTAAGCCCATGGTATTACAGAAAAGTTAACTAACATGGTTCGAGCATTGGTTGATAGTTATGAAGCAGCGAGTGGGAATAAAAGGATCCTTTCCTGGCCAGTGACTAGTGGTGTTCCACAGGGGTCGGTGTTAGAACCACTTCTTTTTATGCTGTATATAAATGATTTAGATGATGGAATAGATGGCTTTGTTGCCACATTTGCAGATGATATGAAGATTGGTGGATGGGCAGGTAGAGTGGAGGAAACAGGTAGGCTGCAAAAGGACTTAGATTAGGAGAATGAACAAGAAAGTGGCAAATGAAATATAATATTGGAAAATGCATGGCCATGCACTTTGGTAGTCAAAATGAATGTGTGGACTATTTTCTAAATGGGGAGAAAATCCAGGAATCTGAGATACAGAGGAACTTGGGAGCCCTTGTGCAGAACAGCCTGAAGGTTAACTTGCAGGTTGAGTTGGTGGTGATGAAGGCAAATGCCGTGTTAGCATTTCATTTCAAGAGGTCTAGAATACAAACGCAAGGATGTGATGCTGAAACTTATAAGGCACTGGTGAAGCCTCACCTTGAGGTATTGTGAACAGCTTTGGGCCCCCCATCTTTAAAAAGATGGGCTGGCATTGGAGAGGGTCCAGAGGAGGTTCACAAGGATGATTCCAGGAATGAGAGGGTTATCGTATGCAGAATGTTTGATGGCTCTGGGTCTGTACTTGCTGGAGTTCAGAAGGATGGGGGGTGATCTCACTGAAACCTTTCGAATGTTGAAAGGCCTAGACAGAGTAAATGTGGAAAGGATGTTTCCCATGGTGGGAGAGTCTAGGACAAGAGAACACAGCCTCAGGATAGAGGGGCACTCTCATTTCAAAACAGGGATGCAGATAAATTTCTTTAGCCAAAGGGTGGCAAACTTGTGGAATTTGTTGCCACCTGCAGCTGTGGAGGCCAGGTCATTGGGTGTATTTAAGGCAGAGATTGATAGGTTCTTGATTGGACAAAGCATCAAAGGTTATGGGGAGATGTCTGGGAACTAGAGTTAAGGAGGAGATAAAAAAAAGGGTCAGCCATGATTGAATAGCAGAGCAAACTCTCTGCGCCAGATGGCCTAATTCTGCTCCTATGTCTTACGGTCTAAAATAGCACCTACCATAAAACAACTATTTCACACTTCCAACATCAGAAAAAATTCCATTCAATTCTGTAGATGAGGAACATTCAAATACTGCAGTCCCAAGTTAACCAATGAGAAAGCTCATTCACTTACTGCAGAACAAAGAAACACAGAAACATAGAAAATAGGTGCAGGAGTAGGCTATTCGGCCCTTCGAGCCTGCACTGCCATTCAGTATGATCATGGCTGATCATCCAACTCAGAACCCTGTACCTGCTTTCTCTCCATACCTCTGATCCATTTAGCCATAAGGGCCATATCTAACTTCCTCTTAAATATAGCCAATGAACCGGCCTCAACTGTTTCCTGTGGTAGAGAATTCAACAGATTCACCACTCTCTGTGTGAAGAAGTTTTTCCTCATCTCGGTCCTAAAAGGCTTCCCCTTTATCCTTAAACTGTGACCCCTCGTTCTGGACTTCCCCAACATCGGAAACAATCTTCCTACATCTAGCCTGTCCAATCCCTTTAGAATTTTATATGTTTCAATAAGATCCCCCCCTCAATCTTCTAAATTCCAGTGATTATAAGCCTAGTTGATCCAGTCTTTCTTTGTATGAAAGTCCTGCCATCCCAGGAATCAATCTGGTGAACCTTCTTTGTACTCCCTCAATGGCAAGAATGTCTTTCCTCAGATTAGGGGACCAAAACTGCACACAATACTCTAGGTGTGGTCTCACCAAGGCCTTGTACAATTGCAGTAGAACCTCCCTGCTCCTGTACTCAAATCCTTTTGCTATGAATGCCAAAATACCATTTGCCTTTTTCACCGCCTGCCGTACCTGCATGCCCACCTTCAATGACTGGTGTACAATGACACCCAGGTCTCGTTGCACCTCCCCTTTTCCTAATCGGCCACCGTTCAGATAATAATCTCTTTTCCTGTTCTTGCAACCAAAGTGGATAACCTCACACTTATCCACATTAAATTGCATCTGCCATGAAGTTGCCCACTCACCTAACCTATCCAAGTCACCCTGCATCCTCTTAGCATCCTCCTCACAGCTAACACCGCCGCCCAGCTTCATGTCATCCGCAAACTTGGAGATGCTACATTTAATTCCCTCATCTAGATCATTAATATATATTGTAAACAACTGGGGTCCCAGCACTGAGCTTTGCGGTACCCCACTAGCCTCTGCCTCCCATTCTGAAAAGGTCCCGTTTACTCCAACTCTTTGCTTCCTGTCTGCCAACCAATTCTTTATCCACATCAATACCATACCCCCAATACCATGTGCTTTAAGTTTGCACACTAATCTCCTGTGTGGGACCTTGTCAAAAGCCTTCTGAAAATCTAAATATACCACATCCACTGGCTCTCCCCTATCCACTCTACTAGTTACATCTTCAAAAAATTCTATAAGATTCGTCAGACATGATTTTCCTTTCACTAATCCATGCTGACTTTGTCCGATGATTTCACTGCTTTCCATATGTGCTGTTATCACATCTTTGATAACTGACTCTAGCATTTTCCCCACCACCAATGTCAGACTAACCGGTCTATAATTCCCCGGTTTTTCTCTCCCTCCATTTTTTAAAAAGTGGGGTTACATTAGCCACCCTCCAATCCTCAGGAACTAATCCAGAATCTAAGGAATTTTGAAAAATTATCACTAATGCATCCACTATTTCTTGGGCTACTTCCTTAAGCACACTGGGATGCAAACCATCTGGCCCTGGGGAATTATCTGCCTTTAATCCCTTCAATTTACCTAACACCACTTTCCTACTAACATGTATTTCCCTCAGTTCCTCCATCTCACTAGACCCTCGGTCCCCTACTATTTCCAGAAGATTATTTATGTCCTCCTTAGTGACTTAGTGAAGACAGAACCAAAGTAGTTATTCAATTGGTCTGCCATGTCCTTGTTCCCTATGATCAATTCACCTGTTTCTGACTGTAAGGGATCTACATTTGTCTTGACCAATCTTTTTCTTTTCACGTATCTATAAAAGCTTTTACAGTCAGTTTTTATGTTCCCTGCCAGCTTTCTCTCATAATCTTTTTTCCCTTTCCTAATTAAGCCCTTTGTCCTCCTCTGCTGGTCTCTGAATTTCTCCCAGTCCTCAGGCGTGCTGCTTTTATTTTTGCTAATTTATATGTTTCTTCTTTGGACTTGATACTATCCCTAATTTCCCTTGTCAGCCACGGGTGCACTACCTTCCCTGGTTTATTCTTTTGCCAAACTGGGATGAACAATTGTTGTAGTGCATCCATGCGATCTTTAAATGCTTGCCATTGCATATCCACCATCAACCCTTTAAATATCATTTGCCAGTCTATCTTAGCTAATTCACGTCTCATACCTTCAAAGCTACCCTTCTTTAAGATCAGAACCTTTGTCTGAATTAACTATGTCACTCTCCATCTTAATGAAGAATTCCACCATATTATGGTTACTCTTACCCAGGGGGCCTCGCACCACAAGATTGCTAACTAACCCTTCCTCATTGCTCAATACCCAATCTAGAATGGCCTGCTCTCTAGTTGGTTCCTTGACATGTTGGTTCAGAAAACCATCCCGCATACATTCCAAGAAACCCTCTTCCTCAGCACTCTTACCAATTTGGTTCACCCAATCTATATGTAGATTGAAGTCACCCATTATAACTACTGTTCCTTTATTGCACACATTTCTAATTTCCTGTTTAATGCCATCCCCAACCTCACTACTACTGTTAGGTGGTCTGTACACAACTCCCACCAGCGTTTTCTGCCCCTTAGTGTTATGCAGCTCTACCCATATCGATTCCACATCCTCCAGGCTAATGTCCTTCCTTCCTATTGCATTGATCTCCTCTCTAACCAGCAATGCTACCCCACCTCCCTTTCTTTCCTGTCTATCCCTCCTGAATATTGTATATCCCTGGATGTTGGGCTCCCATCCTTGTTCACCCTGGAGCCATGACTCTGTGATCCCAACTATATCATATTCATTAATAACTATCTGCACATTCAATTCATCCACCTTGTTACGAATGCTCCTCGCATTAACACACAAAGCCTTCAGGCTTGTTTTTACAACTCTCTTAGCCCTTATACAATTATGTTGAAAAGTAGCCCTTTTTGCTTTTTGCCCTGGATTTGCCTGCCTGCCACTTTTACTTTTCACCTTACTACTTTATGCTTCTACCCTCCTTTTACACCCATCTGTCTCTCTGCACTTGTTCCCATCCCCCTGCCACATTAGTTTAAATCCTCCTGAACAGCAGTAGCAAACGTTCCCCCTAGGACATTGGTTCCAGTCCAGCCCAGGTGCAGACCATCCTGTTTATACTGGTCCCACCTCCCCCAGAACTGGTTCCAATGCCCCAGAAATTTGAATCCCTCCCTCTTGCACCATTTTCAAGCCACATATTCATCTGAAATATCCTCCTATTTCTACTCTGACTAGCATGTGGCATTGGTAGTAATCCAGAGATTATTACCTTTGTGGTCCTACTTTTTAGTTTATCTCCTAACTCCTTAAGTTCACCTTGTAGGACCTCATCCCGTTTTTTACCTATATTATTGGTACCTATGTGTACCACAACCACTGGCTGTTCACCCTCCCACTCCAGAATGTCCTGCAGCCGCTCAGAGACATCCTTGATCCTTGCACCAGGGAGGCAACATACCATCCTGGAGTCTCGTTTGCAGCCGCAGAAACACCTATCTATTCCCCTTACAATTGAATCCCCTATCACTATAGCCCTCCCACTCCTTTTCCTTCCCTCCTGTGCAGCAGAGCCACCCATGGTGCCATGAACTCGGCTGCTGCTGCCTTCCCCTGATGAGTCATCTCCCCCAACAGTATCCAAAACAGTGTATCTGTTTAGGAGGGAGATGACCTCAGGGGACTCCTGCATTACCTGCCTACTGCTATGCTGTCTAGTGGCCAACCCTTCCCTTTCTGCCTGTGATGTTGTGCCGACATCATCAATGCACTTGCTGATGTAGCTGGTCACTGATGCAGTATACTCCTCTAAGTTGGTAGAGTCGCCATAGGTTGCAGACTCCCTGAACATGTGCCAGTCAGTGTGCTCAAAGCAGTCTTGAAGAGCAGAGATGGCTCCTGCTGGCCAGGTTTTCACCTGTTTCTGAACTGGTCTGGAGCGCCTGACGAGCGGTCTGTATGCTGGGATTAGCATCACAAAGATGTGGTCTGAGTAATCGAGGTGGGGGCAGGGCTCTACCCCGGTACGTGTCAGGGATGTTTGTGTAAACCAGGTCCAATGTGTTCTCCCCCCCCTCGTTGTAAAGTCCACAGACTGATGGAATTTGGGGAGCAACAGAGAGTGCTCCTCTGTTCAGCCAAAGTAGCTTGCAGAGGGTAAGAAACATTGTACAAAATTGCCAGGTTTTTGTGTAGGGTCCTTTCTTGTACCACAGCCTCCAGTGTGTCTATTTTGACTCCTATAGCAGAGCCAGCCTTTTCAATCAGTTTATTGAGCCTGTTGGCTTCACTTGTGATAATGCCATTACCCCAGCACAACACCACAAAGAAGATTGTACTGGTGACAACAGACTGGTAGAATGTGTGAAGGAGAGACTTGCGTACTCCAAAGACCTCAGTCTCCTTAGAAAGAGAAAGTAAAGGCGACCTTGTATACAGCTTCTGATTTGTTGCTCCACTCAAGTCTGTCATCCATATGCACCCCCAGGTACTGGTAGGTCCTCACCATCCAATTGTAACAGAGAGAAGTGCACACTTAGTCTTCCTAAATCCATCACCATATCATTTGTCTTACTGATGTTGAGCTGCAGATAATTCATCTTGCACCATTTGACAAAGTCCTCCACCACGGTTCTGTTTTTATTCTCCTGTCCTCCCTTTATAAACCCAACTGTTACTGAGTCATCAGAAAATTTCTGCAGATGACATGACTCAGTGTTATGTCTAAAGTCTGAGGTATACAGGTTAAGCAGGAGCCAGTGCATTCTCCTGTAGGGCCCCGGTAGGGCCCTGGTGCTGCTTGTAGCAATGTCTGACACACAGCTCAAATTGTGGTCTGCCAGTCAGGTAGTCCATTATCCAGAATACAATGGAAATGCCAACCTGCATTGAACAGAGCTTTTCCCCAAGCAATGAAGGCTGGATGGTATCAAAGGCACTTGAGAAACCAAAAAAACATGAGCCTCACTGTGCTGTCCTGCTTATCCAAATAGGATTAGGCTCTGTTCAGCGAGTAGATGACAGCTTGGTTGACTTAATTGTGCTCCTGCTAGGCAAACTGCAGGGGATCGAGGATTGGTCTGACCAGGGGTTGGAGGTGAGTCAGGACCAGCCTCTAGGCTCCTCATGATGCGTGAGGTCAGGGAAACTGGATGGTAGTCATTCAGGATTTTCAGTTGGCCCTTCTTGTGTATTGGGACCACATGATATTTTCCACACAGTCAGGACCCTTTCCAGACTGGGACTCAGATTGAAAATGTGCTGGAGAACTCCACATAGCTGCTCAGCACACTCCTTCAGAACCTTGGGGTTCACACCATCTGGTCCCAATGCTTTGCCGTGTCTGAGTTTATCCAGAGCCCTTCTCACCTGCTCAGCAGTGAAGATGAGTTAATGATGACTGGGGAGTTGGTGGAAGGTGGGGGCTGGGGGAGGTCAAGATACAGATAATAGTAGTTGGTATGTGGAGGTATGGATAGCAAGGAGGAAATGTAGACAGTGGTAGCCTGTGTCGTTCATCCATATGTTGAACTGGAGGAGGGGTGGTGCAAGTGCTGAGGGAGTATTGGGTGCCTTGGTACCTGGACTGATGTGCCAAGGGGCGTGTAAACAGGATGGCAATTGTCAAACACATTGAAGAATTGGTTTAGCTCATTGGCCCATTCACTGCTGTATTCCAAAGCTCTATAGCTAGGCTGATTGAAGCCAGTGATGTTCTTCATTCTTCTCCATACCTCCCATGTGCTCCTCTGCCCAAGTTTGTTCTCCAGCTCTCTCCTTCATTCCTCTCTAGCAACCTTGATCTTCTCCTTTAGCTTCCTCTGCATATGTTTCAATTCCTCTCTGTCTCTTGATCTAAAGGCTGTCTTTTTGTAGTTGAGAAATGCCTTTAGATCACTGGTGATCCAAGGTTTGTTGTTATGGAAATAGTGAACAGTAAGTAAGAATTAAAATCTAATCTCAGAATTGAACAATCAGATCCATTGCATGTATGCCCTGATCTTAGATGGGTTAAACATGTTAAAAAATCACGTTGCTTGCCAATGCAAAGTCAATTTGTTTACATTGTGACTGAATCATATTTCAATTAATTGATTGTTAATACTTATGTGAAGTATTTTACCAGTAATAGCATTGCAACCTCTTTATTGCAATAATTAGAGCAATAGTTAGCTGATATGTTTTCTGTTTTGATTGACAGGGAGATTCTGGGGGACCTCTGGTTTGTGAAAAGGATGGACTAATGTATCTTCATGGAGTAATCAGCTGGGGAGAAGGGTGTGCCCGAAAAAATAAACCAGGAATTTACACAAGAGTAACAAATTACTTACAGTGGATTAAAGAAACCATGGCTGCCTGATCTGAAACTTTTAAAATCATTTCCAGTAATATTCATCCAACTTACCTGGTTTTACTTCTGAAATATATAATTGTGGATTTATTTTGCAAAGATGAATGAGCTACACACTTTGCTGCTGCAAAAACTTTCTGCTTTTTTCTGCATCAGACAGAATACCTCTTTGTATACTTATCATTTTGTGTAGCTTTAAGATTTGACAAAATATATAAAGATTAATTTTAATTGATGTATGGCAAAAAATCTAAGATGACCTTATGTTCAAAATACTTTGATTTTGTTTAATTAAAATTAATTGATAAGATTGGCAATATTACTGTGCACAGTTTGCTTTACAGAAATGCAAAACATGAAATTCAAATCTAGAACCACAGGCTGTAGGATAAAGCTGAATTGAAAAGACAGTTTTTTTTCTGAGTATCAAGAAATTTTAAGCTTGGCAAGCCTGCTTTTCTCTATCAGTGAGAGTAGAGTCAAATTACACTTTTCTGATGCTGAAAAAGTCAGTTGATTGGATTCAAATGGCAGATTACTTCCACACGTTTATGAACATTCCATGTGTTTTATCTTTTATTGAGCAAATTTAGATTGTCCTGTTAGTATTTCATAATGGTAATGAATAAAATATTGAAACAGTTGCCAAAATGTGTATCTTGTGAATTGTGAATTCTTACATTTTTTGATAATCAGTAGAACTGTGTTAAATAATGGTTTCCAGTTTGAGATACACAACCCCACCTATCCTGCTTCACCTTGCTACAGGGTGCCAAGATCATAGATTTCATAGTGCTATAATAATATTGATAACAAAAAAAAGTAGAACACTAGAACTGACCTTTTGGCCCACAATATTGTGCCAAACCAATTAAATTAGTCAAATGGCTAACTAATTTCTTCTGCCTTCTTTGTATATATCCTTACATTTCCCTTGTATATGCATCTATCTATACATCTCTTAAAAGTCCCTAATGGATACTAAAGAGAGTGCAGAGGAGATTTACAAGGATGTTGCCTGGATTGGAGAGCAAGCCTTATGAGAATAGGTTGAGTGAACTTAGCCTTTTCCCCTTGGAGTAACGCAGGATGAGAGGTGACCAGATAGAGGAGTATAAGATGATGAGGGGCATTGATTGTGTGGATAGCCAGAGGCTTTTTCCCAGGCTGAAATGGCTAACATGAGGGGGCATCATTTTAAGGTGTTTGGAAGCAGGTACAAGGGGGATGTCAGAGGTAAGTTTTTTCCACAGAGTGCGTGGAATGCCCTGCCTTTGATGGTGGTAGAGGCAGATACAATAGAGACTCTCGGACAGGAACATGGAGCTTAGAAAAATAGAGGGCTATGCGGTAGGGGAATTCTAGGCAGTTTCTAGAGTAGATTACATGGTCAGCATGACATTGTGGGCTGAAAGGCCTGTAATGTGCTGTAGAATTCTGTGTTCTATATATCTCCCTCCATTACCACACTAGCTAGTGCAATCCAGGCACCCACAACTTCCTGCATGTTTTTTTAAACTTGCCCTGTCTTATTTAGTGGAGGCTAAGGGTGCTGATTCATTTGGAATTAGTTGATTTCAGAATTTAAGCTTGAAATGTTAGAACCAAAGGTATAAAAAGCGCAGCCAGTATGGTATGGAATGGTATGGCTATGGAATGCTCCTCCCTTAAGACATGGGATTGCAGGGTACCTGAAAGTCTCCCTGATGATTGTCTGCAGGAAGTGCACTCAACTTCAGCTCCTGACTGACAAGGTCAAGAAGCTGGAGCTGGATGTACAAAGGCTGAAAACTCAAAGATAAGACTTTTACTTAGATGGTCACAACCAGAGAGTAGGCTCCAGATAGTACATGGGTGACCACCAGGAGAAGTAAGGGGAGTAAGCAGTTAGTGCAGGTTTCCTCTGTGGCCATTTCCCTCAGCAACAAGTACATCCCTTTGGATACTGAAGGGGGCATGACCTACCAGGGCACAACAGCGGCAGCCAAGCCAGAGGCACTGTGACTGGCTCTGTGGCTCAGTAGGGAAGGGTAAAGTCATGAAAGTGATAATGACAGAAGACAATAGTTAGACAATAAGATATAGGAGCAGAATTAGGCGAATTGACCCACTGAATCTGCTCTATTTCATCATAGCTGATTCAACTTTCTTCTCAGCCCCGACCTCTTGCCTTCTTTCCTTATCCCTTCATGCCCTGACCAATCAAAAATCTATCAAACTTGGCCTTAAATATACATGAAGACTTGGCCTCCACAGCTGCTTGTGGCAAAGAATTCCCACAAATTCACCACTTTCTGACTAAAGAAATTCCTGATCTCTGTTCTATTCTAAGGCTGTGCCTTCTGGTCTTGGACTCTACCAACAGAGGGAACAACCTCTCTATATCCACTCTATCAAAGGTTTTCACAATTTGATAGGATTCAATGAGGTCACTCCTCATTTTTCTGAATTCTAGTAAATACAGGCCCAGAGTACATCAAATGCTCTTCATATGACAAACTGTTCAATCAGGAATCATTTTTGTGAACCTTCTTAGAAACCTTTCTACTTTCAGCACACCCTTTTTAAAATAAGGGGTCCAAAACTGCTCACAATACTCCAAGTGAGGCCTCACTAGTGCTTTATAAAGGCTCAACATTACATCTTTGCTTTTATGTTTTAGTCCTCTTGAAATGTATGCTAACATTGCATTTGCCTTCCTCACCACAGACTTAATTTGCAAATAAACCTTTAGGGAATACTGCATAAAGACTACCAAGTACCCTTGCATCTCAGTTTTTTTTCGTGTTTTCTCTCCATTTAGAAAACAGTCACCTTTTTCATTTCTTCTACTAAAATGCATAACCATACATTTCCCGACACTGTATTCCATCTGCTACTTCTTTGTTAATTCCCCTAATCTGTCTAAGTCCTCCTGTAACCTCTCTACTTCCTTAAAACTACCTGCCCTCCACCTCTCTTCTTATCTCCTGTAGATTTTGCAACAAAGCCATCTATTCTATCATCCAAATCATTGACATATGATGTAAAACTAAACAGTCCCAACTCAGACCCCTGTGGATTACCAGTACTCACTAGCAGTCAATCAGAAAAGGCTGCCTTTATTTCCACTCTTTGCCCCCTGACAATCAACCACTGCTTTATTCATGTTAAAATCTTTCCTGTAATACCATAGGCTCATAGCTTGATAAGCAGTCAAATGTGTGGCACAAACCGAGGAAATCTGCAGATGCTAGAAATTCAAGCAACACACTCAAAATGCTGGTGGAATGCAGCAGGCCAGGCAGCATCTATTGGAAGAAGTACAGTTGACGTTTCAGGCCAAGACCCTTCGTGAGGACTAACTGAAAGAAAAGATAGTAAGAGATTTGAAAGTGGGAAGGGGAGGGGGAAATCCAAAATGATAGGAGACGACAGGAGGGGGAGGGATTAAGCTAAGAGCTGGAAAGTTGGTTGGCAAAAGGAATACACAGCTGGAGAAAGGAAAGGATCATGGGATGGAAGGCCTAGGGAGAAAGAAGGGGGAAGGGGAGCACCAGAGGGAGATGGAGAACAGGCAAGGAGTGATTGTGAGAGGGGCAGAGAGCGAAAAAAAAGGGGGGGGGGGGGGTTTGTAAATAAATAAATAAATAAATAGATAAATAAGGGATGGGGCAAGAAGGGGAGGAGGAGCATTTACAGAGCATTGGGACATTGTGAGAGTAAGCGTTCAGCATGGACTAGAAGGGCCGAGATGGCCTGTTTCCGTGCCATGATTGTTATCTGGTTATATGGAAATTGAAGAAATTAATGTTCATGCCATCAGGTTGGAGGCTACCCAGACAGAATATAAAGTGTTGTTTCTCCAACCTGAGTGTGGCTTCATCTTGACAGTAGGATGTGTGGCACCTTGCCAAAGGCATTCTGAAAATCCAAGTATACAACATCAACCGATTCTCATTTGTCTATTCTGCTTGTTATTCAAGACCACAAGACACTGGAGCAGAATTAGGCCATTCGGCCTATCGAGTCTGCTCTGCCATTTCATCATGGCTAATCCTGGATCCCACTCAACCACATACACCTGCTTTCTCACTATAACCTGACAAATCAATTTTCACTTTAAAAATACCGACAGTCTTAGCCTCCACAACAGTCTGAGGCAGGGCATTCCACAGATTCATTACTCTCTGGCTAAAAAAAAATTCCCCTGTTCTAAAGGGTCACCCTTCAATTTTGATGCTGTGCCCTCTAGTTCTGGACACCCCCACCATAGCAAATAGCCTCTGCACGTCCACTTTATCTGGTCCTTCCAACATTTGGTGGGTTTCAATGAGATTCCCCCCCCCCCACATTGTTCTAAATCCCAGTGAGTACAGGGCTAAAACTGCTAACTACTCCTCATATGTTTACTCCTGGAATCATCCTCATGAAAGAGTTTCTTCAAGTAATTCCAACAGATTTGTCAGGCAAGATTTTCCCCTAGGGAAACTATGCCGATTACTGCCTATTTTATCATGTGCCTCCAAGTACCCTGAGACTCCAACATTTTCCCAATCACTGAGGTCAAACTCACTAGCCTGTAGCTTCCTTTCTTCCACCTCTCTCTTCTCTTGAAGAGAACCTTCTCTCTAGTTATGGAAACTTCAAACATTTCATGACCACTGACATTTGGAACTTCAACCATCCTGCTAGTGACTTCCACAGTGCAGACTGACACAAAATACTTATTCAGTTCATCTACCATTTTGTTGTCCTCCATTACTACCTCTCCAGCATTGTTTTCCAACAGTCCGATATCCACTCTCCCTCTCTTTTACACTTTTTATATCTGAAGAAATTTTTGGTATCTTCTTTATTAGTTAACTTAATCCCATCTTTACCTTCTTAGTGACTTTTTTAGTTGCCTTCTGTTCATTTTTAAAAGCTTCCCAATCCTCTAACTTCACACTAATTTTTGCTCTGTTATATCTCTCTCTTTGGCTTTTATGTTGGCTTTGTCTTCTCTTGCTAGCCATGGTTGTGTCGTCTGCCCTTTAGAACACTACTTCTTTAGATGTATATATCCTGTGCCTTCCAAATTGCTTCCAGAAATTCCAGCTGTTACTGCTCATAATTTTAAATACCTCTATCAAGTCCCCTCTCAACCTTCTACGTTCCAAAGAATAAAGATCTAACTTGTTCAACCTTTCTCTGTAACTTAGGTGCTGAAACCCAGGTAACATTCTAGTAAATCTCCTCTCTATGTTGTTGACATCTTTCCTATAATTCTGTGACTAGAACTGTACACAATACTTCAAATTTGGCTTACCAATGCCTTGTACAATTTTAACATCACATCCCAACTCCTATACTCAATGCTCTGATTTATAAAGGCCAGCATACCAAAAGCTTTCTTCACCACCCTATCCACATGAGATTCCACCTTCAGGGAACTATGCACCATTATTCCTAGATCACTCTGTTCTACTGCATTCTTCAATGCTCTACCATTTACCATGTATATCCTATTTGGATTATTCCTACCAAAATGCAGCACCTCACACTTATCAGCATTAAACTCCATCTGCCATCGCTCAGCCCACTCTTCTAACTGGCCTAAATCTCTCTGCAAGCTTTGAAAACCTACTTCATTACCCACAACACCACCTATCTTAGTATCATCTGCTTACTTACTAATCCAATTTACCACCCCATCATCCAGATCACTAATGTATATGACAAACAACATTGGACCCAGTACAGATCCCTGAGGCACACCACTAGTCACCAGCCTCCAACCTGACAAACAGTTATCCACCACTACTCTCTGGCATCTCCCATCCAACCACTGTTGAATCCATTTTACTACTTCAATATTAACACCTAAAGATTGAACCTTCCTAACTAACCTTCCATGCAGAACTTTGTCAAAGGCCTTACTAAAGTCCATATAGACAACATCCACTGCTTTACCATTGTCAACTTTCCTAGTAACCTCTTCAAAAAATTCAATAAGATTTGTCAAACATGACCTTCCACGCACAAATCCATGCTGACTGTTCCTAATCAGACCCTGTCTAACCAGATAATTATATATACCATCTCTATGAATATTTTCCATTAATTTACCCACCACTGATGTTAAACTTACAGGCCTATAATTGCCAGGTTTACTCTTAGAACCCTTTTTAAACAATGGAACACCATGAGCAATACACCAATTCTCCAGCACCATCCCCATTTGACATTTGAAATATTTCTGTCAGAGCCCCTGCTACTTCTACACTAACTTCCCTCAAGGTCCTAGGCAATATTCTGTGAGGACCCGGAGATTTATCCACTTTTATATTCCTTAAAAGAGCCAGCACTTCCTCCTCTTTAATCGTCATAGTTTCCATAACTTCCCTACTTGTTTCCCTTAACTTACACAATTCAATATCCTTCTCCTTAGTGAATACCAAAGAAAAGAAATTGTTCAAAATCTCCCACATCTCTTTTGGCTCCACACATAGCTGTCCACTCTGATTCTCTAAGGGACCAATTTTATCCCTCACTATCCTTTTGCTATTAATATAACTGTAGAAACACTTTGGATTTATTTTCACCTTACTTGCCAAAGCAACCTCGTATCTTCTTTTAGCTTTTCTAATTTCTTTCTTAAGATTCTTTTTACATTCTTCATATTCCTCGAGCAGCTTGTTTACTCCATGCTGCCTATATTTATTTATTAAACAGTCTGCTGTGCGAAGTTGGAACTCACTGATAAGTCGATTGCCCTCACACCAATAATAATGAAGTGTTTTGAGAGATTGGTCCTCTCCCACGTTAAAGTCACTGTCCCTGCTACAGTGGACTCACACCAGTTTTGCCTATAAAGCAAACAGGTCCGTGGAGGATGCCATCTCATTAGCTCTTCACACTGTCCTGACACACCTAGAGGAAAAGGGCACATACGTGAAGACGTTGTTTACAGATTATAGCTCTGTTTTTAATACTGTCATCCCCAGCAAACTCATCTCCAAACTCCATCAGCTAGGCCTCAGCTCATCACTCTGCAAATGGGTCCTGAATTTCTTGTTCAGTTTACACACTGTGTGACTGGGCCCTCATTTGTCCTTCACTACTATCCTGAACACTGGTATACCACAAGGTTGTGTATTGAGTCCCATACTCTACTCCCTCTTCACTTATGACTGTGTACCTGCATTTAACACCAATTCCATCATCAGATTCACAGAAACACAACAGTGATTGGGTTGATCTCCAGCAGAGACGAATCAGTGTACAGAGCGGAGGTACAGAACTTAGTGAGCTGGTGCTCAGTGAACAACCTGTCTCTTAATATCGTAAAGACTAAGGAGCTAATTATCAACTTTGGAAAGTCACAGGATGACGAGTACGCTCCAGTCTACATTAATGGAGACATAGTGGAGAGAGTGTCCAGTTTCAGGTTTCTGGGAATATACATCTCAGAAGACCTTACATGGTCCACTAACACTACAACAATAGTAAAGAAAGCACAGCAATGCTTGTTTTTCCTCAGGATGTTGAAGGAAGCTGGTCTACCTGAACAGAAGCTGGTGACCTTTTACCGACGCACTATAGAGAGCACCTTAACATACTGCATCTCTGTGTGGTATCCCAGTTGTACAGCAGCTGATAGGAAAGCGCTTCAGCGGGTTGTCTCTAGTGCACAGAAGATCATCGGGACACAGCTCCCAGCCCTGGAGGACACCTACAGCTTACGCTGCCTAAGAAAAGCTACAAGCATTTGTAAGGACAATACACACCCATGCAATCATTTGTTTGAACTTCTTCCATCTGGCAGATGTTATAAGATTTTCTATGCCCGCACTTCCAGACTGAAAAATAGCTTTTTCCCCAGAGCAATAATTGCTCTGAACCAATTGATCAAGCACCATCCATAAATTTGTTATATTGCTACTTTTAATACTGGTTTTATGGCTATCATGCATCTGAGTTGCGCTTTTGTACTGCTGGACATTGCTTGTACTGGCTGGTTACTTGATTTTATTTGTTGTTTTATAGCATTGAGCACGAGAGTTGCAAACTCATTTTCGCTGTATTGGTGCATGATAAATTGTGCAATGCAATGAAAATAAAGATATTTCATTTTCCACCATCGACCTCCTCCAATTGTCGCTGCCCTTTAGACCCTTGCTCCGTCCACCCTGTCCAGAGGTCTACCAAATCTCTCTATTCACGTCTTCTTTCCTCATCTCTCCCCGGCAAAAGGACCACAAAAAACTCTCTTCCAGCTCCACAAGACAGAGCAACAATCTCCTCATTGGCTAACATGCTTACCACAGCCATAACCCAAACATTGCTGCTACAGAGAAACCATTACCTCAGCAGTGAACATTACAGAGAAGCCATTACATTACCAGTGAATCCTCACAACATGCTATACAAACATAACATTTTCAGTCCAGTATTTCTTGCCTTCTGTTTTAACAGCACCACACCTCTATTGCCCTGTAACTCATCCCACTGGCTATGATTATGTGTCATCTCCTGCCTGTCCTCTCTATCATCTCTGTTGGATGCTATCTTTGATTTATTTCTGTTTTCCCCTTCCTCGGCCCATTCACTCCAGTTCCCCCTGCCAAATTAGTTTAAATTTACCGAACAGCTCTACTGAACCTGCTTGTTAGGATATTGGACCCCTTTAAGTTCAGGTGTAACCCATCCTTTTTGTAGAGGTCATACAAAAGAGGCCCCAGTGATCCAGGAACCCGAAGCCCTGCCCCCTACAGCAGTCTCTCAGCCATGCATTAATATGCCTGATCATTCTATTCTTATGCTCTTTAGCACATGGCACAGGCAGCAATCCTGAGGCTATGTCCACACTAGACCGGATAATTTTGAAAACACCGGTTTCACGTAAAAACGATAGGTGTCCACACCAGGCATTTTTGAAAATACCTCTATTCACATTAATACTGGTATTTGGGCGAGTCTCCTCCTACTGGGCAGGCGCAGGGCACATCTACAGAAAACAAGCAACATGTTTGGTGTTGAATCTCGCTGTGAAAGACTTGGAGTGCGTTTGTCCAGTTACAGACTAGAAAAACTTAAAAGGTAATTGCCAAACGACGGACAGCTGTTGGTTCTCAAGCAGGAGGACTTAAAACTAAAGAAAATAAATACTGAAGCGTATGGAGGCAATCGACAGTATTGGAAACACTTCCTACAGCCATAGTCTCTTCACCGATGAAAGGGATGACAGCTACAACTAAATGCAATAAGGCTTGTTACTGTGCAAAAGTGAAATTTGTTGCAACTTCATTTGTTTGCCTTTATTTTTGCTATGTCTTTCTGTATTATTTTGCTGTATTTAACATGTGCAATAAAACAAGTTACTGGGCAAAAGTGATTTTATCTTTACCTGAGTAAAAGTGAAACTTACAATTGTCCTTTTTTGGTCTTAACATTTTCACGTCTATGCCAAATATAAGCTACTACTTAAAAATGACATTTTGGAAGTAGTGACAATTGCATCTATTGAATGTTTGCACAAGCAATACATTAATAAAGCACCTTGTTAAATGTATAAAACATGTCTGTTTCAGTGTTATCTTGTATTTCCATACAATGTTACATTAGGCTGTAACACATCTATTGTCAGAGAAGTACCTGCATAAATAGGTAAACCACCTTCATACAAGCAAGGACAGAAAAACAGGACAAGGTGAGTATACTTATTTATTCAATAAGTTGTGGGTCAAAGTATTTGGTGAGTACATTTCTAACTCTTCTGGCTTCAGTCTCGTTGCCGTCTGTTCTGAAATTGTTAGGTTGTGTGGTGGGGTGGGGGGGGGGGGGTTGAAATTCTCTGTCATACTGCAAAGCTGCATTAACATTCTGCTCAGGGACAGACTCCTGAAGCCATCTGCCATTATTGTTGTGGTGTTGGAGGTTGTGTTCAAGAAAACTATGAAATGGTGCACTGCTGCCACCATCTGATCGGGCACGCCATGACAGCGTTTTTAAAAAGCTTCAGTTACCTCGTGCACACATCTGCCAATTGGTGTATTCAGATTTAAACTCTCTGGAGAGCGTTTTAGAAAAGCTCTGTTTTCAGGGGAGGAAAATGCCATTTCAGTGTGGATGGAGGGTCAAAATGAAGAAAAATGGCTTCGGTTACGAATTTATCCGGTCTAGTGTGGAGGTAGACTGAGATTACTACCCTGGAGGTCCTGGTTTTTAGCTTCTTACCTAACTCCCTGAATTCTTTCTTCATAGGTACCAATGTGTACCAAGACTACTGGCTGTTCACCCTCTCCTTTCATAATACTCTGCACCCGATCCGAAACATCCCGTACCCTGACACCTGAGAGGCAACACACTATGCGGGTATCTCGATCAGGCTGACAGAACCTCCTCTCTGTTCCCCTCACTATGGAATCCCCTGTGACTATCGCATTCCTCATCTTCTTCGCTCCCATCTGCACCACAGAACCAGGCTCAATGCCAGAGACCCAATCGCCATGTTCCTTCCCAAGACCACATTTTGGCGAGTCAGATCATTTGGCTGAACTCCTATTACCTGCATACAGTCAGAGCTTAATGAGCAAGGCTCCAGAGATCAAGACAACTAAGAGGTGGTCGCATGAGGTTGAGCAATGGTTACAGGACTGCCTTAAGTAAGTGGACTAGACCATGGTCAAGAAGTCATCTGAGGATCTGAATGACTACATCAGGGTTGTGGCAGACTTTATTGCTGCTGTGGATGAGTATGTCCCCTTGAAATCATTCAGGGTTTTCCCTAGTCAGAACAAGGAAATCCAGAACCCACTGAGAGCTGGGTCAAGAATGCCTCAAGAGGTGCTGGTAGGATCTCCAGAAAGCCATCTTTTGGGTGAAGTTGAGGTTCCGGACTAGACTGTGATCAATGAGGAGTGTTGACAGCTGCGGCAGGGTTTGAATGCCATAACCTCCCTCAAAGCTAAATCTTGCAACATAGGGGACAGGAGAGCTTCACTTCCAGATGAGCCCCATGCCATCTATGCTCGCTTTGACCACCAGAACAGAAAGGAACCATTGTGCACCCCCAAGTGTCCTTTGGTCTCAGTATCTGAAGACAACATGTGGGCTGTCTTCAAGAGAGTGAAAACAAGCATCTGGGAGCCACTATCTCAGAGGACCTGTCCTGGATCCATCTGTGGAGGTTCGGAAAGTCATTGAAAGCCTTGGCAAGCTTTCATAGAAATGTGGTGCAAAGTGTGCTAACTGGCTGCATTACAGCCTGGTACAGGAACATCAAAGTTTTTGAGTGGAAATTCCTACAAAACATAGTGGATTTGGCCCCAGAACATCATGGGTAAAACCCTCCCAGCTATTGAGCACACCTGGATGAAACTGCCATAGAAAAGCAGCATCCATCAAAGACCTTCACCACCCAGGCTATGCTCTTTTCTCACTGCTATCATCAGGTAGAAGTTAGTCTTACCACCAGGTTCAAGAACTGCTCCACCCCTCAACCATCAGGCTGTTGAACAAAAGGGAATAATTACACTCATTTAAGGACTCTTTTATATTGTTATATTCATGGATGTTATATTGTTATTTCACGCTCTTAACTTATTTTTATTTATTTATATCTGCATTTGCAGAGTTTGTTTATAGCTTACAGTTACTGTTCTATAGATTTACTAAGTATGCCTGCGGAAAAAGCATTTCAGGGTTGTATGTGGCTACGTGTATGTACTCTGATAATACATTTTACTTTGAACTCACATGTATCTGGGTTAAACTCCATTTGACATTTCTCTACTCATATAAGCAACTAATCTATATCATACCGTATTCGTTGTTGGTCTTCTACACTATCCACAACTCCACCAATCTTGGTATCATCTGTAAACTTATTAACCCATCCATCTACATTTTCATCCAGGTCATTTATATATATCACAAACAGTAGAGGTCCCAGCACAGATCCCTGCAGAACACCACTAATTACAGACCTTCAGCTTAAATATGTCCCTTCAACCACCACCTTGTCTTCTATAAGCATCCGTAAATCTCGTGAGACCATAGATTTGCGCCTTGGAAGGTTTCCAGGGTGCAGGCCTGGGCAGTGTTGTATGGGAGACTGGCAGTTGCCCAAGCTGCAAGCCTCTCCACGCCACCGGTGTTGACCAAGGGGAGTGCAGTAGGACCCAAGCAGCTTAGCACCGGTGTTGTCGCAGAGCAATGTGTTGATAAGTGTCTTGCTCCTCAAGGACACAAACACACTGCCTCAGCTGAGGCTCGAACCAGTGACCTTCAGATTACTAGTCCGATGCCTTATCCACTAGGCCACGCACCAACACTCTGTCTTCAATGCACAAGCTAGTTCTGAATCCAGTCAATTCGCCACAAGACCCATGTATCCTAGTATCCTAATCTTCTGCATTAGCCTCCCATGAGGGGCTTTGTCAAATACTTTACTAAAATCCATGTAGGCAACATCCATTGCTCTGCTTTCATCAATCTCTCTTGTCACCTTTTCAAAAAATTCAATAAAGTTGGTAAGACATGACTTGTCCTGCAAAAAGCTATGCTGGCTCTCCCTAATTAGGCCATGGCTTTCCAAATGCTCCAGCAATTTCCCTACAACCTTAGAAGGGGTACAGAGGAGATTACAAGGATGTTGCCTAGATTAGGGAGCATGCCTTATGAGAATAGATTGAGTGAACTCACCCTTTTCTCCTTGGAGCGATGGAGGATGAGAGGTGACCTGATAGAGGTGAATATGATGAGAGGCATTGATTGTGTGGATAGTCAGAGGCTTTTTCCCAGGGCTGAAATGGTTGCCACAAGAGGTCACAGGTTTAAGGTGCTGGGGAGTAGGTACAGAGGAGATGTCAGGGATAAGTTTTTTACTCAGAGTGGTGAGTGCGTGGAATGGGCTGCCGGCAACGGTGGTGGAGGCGGATTTGATAGGGTATTTTAAGAGACTTTTGGATGGGTACATGGAGCTTATAGAAATAAAGGGCTATGGGTAAGCCTAGTAACTTCTAAGGTAGGGACATGTTCAGCACAACTTTGTGGGCCGAAGGGCCTGTATTGTGCTGTAGGTTTTCTATGTTTCTATGTAAAATACTCATTAAGGATCTCACTCACATTCTTCACATCCAAACAAATGTTCCCTTCTTTATATCCAACCCTCTCCGTAGTTTTCCTCTTGCAGTTGATGTATGTATAGAATGCCTTGGGATTCACCTTAATCCTACTTGCCAAGGTAGATGAATTGGTAAGGCAGTTAAGGCCAATTTATACTTCTGTGTCAAATCTACACTGTAGGTACGCATACCCTACGCCATATATGTCAAACTCAAGGCCCGCGGGCCAAATCCGGCCTGCGGTGGAATTATCTTTGGCCCGCGAGATAATATCTAATTACTATTAAAGCTGGCCCCAGTAATCGAAGCGCCTATGGCGTATGATATGGCTAATGCTAGTTTATTCAGGTACCAGGTTTTCAGTGTTTTTAGTGTTTATTCGGTTTCCCTGATTTATTTCTGAATATCATTAATGAATAAATTTTTTTTCTATTAGATATTGCATGCACCACTAATACTACAAATCCCACAATGCACTGCCAGTGCATTGCTCGCGCTTGCCTTACTCTCTCATCAGCATCCTTATAGCTCGAGTCACGTGTGGTCAACTTTCAGCTATCCCTCACCCCAAAAATGGCTGAACGAAAGGTGGACTTTGAAAACAGGGGTTTTCAAGGCAGGTGGGAGGCAGAGTATATGTTCGCAGATATAAAGGGCAAACCTGTTTGTCTTGTGTGCGGAGACGGTGTGGCTGTAATTAAAGAATATAACGTAAGAAGACACTATGAAACGAAACACCACTACAAATACAAGCATCTGGACAAGAAACAGAAGTCGCGATGTGCCATCAAAAGAGTGAATTGGTGGGCAGGATCCGGGAGAAGATGCGAGAGGAAAGCGGAGCAGGTGAGCTGACAGCTTATCACTGCATCATACACCAGGAATCGTTGTGTGGCAAAGCCTTGAAAATGGAACATATAATGAGCACCATAACACGAGCAGTTAACTTCATAACAGCCAAAGGTTTAAATCACCGCAAGTTCAAGTCGTTTCTGAAGAAGTTGGGTTCAGAATATAATGATTTGCCCTATCACACAGAGGTGCGATGGTTAAGCCAAGGAAAAGTGCTGAAAAGATGTTTCAAGTTGCGTGAGGAGATCTGTCAGTTCATGGAAAGCAAAGGGAAAGACACAACAGAGCTCCGGGATAAAAAGTTGCTTTGTGAAATGGCGTTTCTGTGTGACATCACGAGCCATCTCAATGCGCTCAACCTGCAGCTTCAGGGGCGGGTTCGTGTGATCACAGACATGTACGCTGCAGTGAGGGCTTTTAAAACCAAGCTGCACCTGTGGGAGACGCAGATGCAGCAAGAAAACTTGAGCCATTTTCCGTGTTGTCAAACTATGAAAGAGCAGGTTTCTACCGCAGTGTTCCCACGTGCAAAGTTTGCTGAAAAACTTAGCATACTTGGTGCCGACTTCACACGGCGATTTACCGACTTTGAAGCCCAAAAAAGCAGGTTTGAACTGCTCAGTAATCCATTTGCAGCTGACGTGGAAAGCGCACCAACCAACATACAAATGGAGCGGATTGAACTCCAATGTAGTGACACACTCAAGGCAAAGTATGACTCGGTGGGCGCTGCACAGTTTCTACATTTCATTCCCGACACAATGCCCCAGCTGCGTACCCAAGCTGCTCAAATGCTCTCTATGTTTGGCAGCACATATCTGTGTGAACAACTGTTCTCTTTGATGAAGATAAACAAAACATCACACAGGAGTCATCTTTCTGATGAACACCTTCACTCAATTCTGAGGATTTCCTCAGCTCAGAGCCTGACTCCAAACATTGATGAACTTGCATCCAAGATGAGATGCCAAGTATCTGGCTTAGACTAGTGTGAATCACAGAGTGTTGGCCTGTGGAAAAATGTTTTCATTAGAAATTACTCCGGAAAAGCTGCAGATAAAGCCATAAGAAATAAATGTAACTGATTTTTTATTTATTTAATGTTCAATGTTGTTTTTGTAGGCAATAAGCTAAGCTTTGTTAGTTCCAGGTTAATATGTGTAATAAATTCATTTCAATAAGTTTTGCAATAAACGCTGAACCAGTCCGGCCCTTGACTTGTACTGATTTTTTAATTTTGGCCCACTGTGTATTTGAGATTGATACCCCTGCCCTATGCCGTAGAGTGATGTGCACCTCCCCAAAAAAGGTAACTCGTGTCGCGGCGATGCAGACCGTAACAACTGTGATCGGTCTGCTTGGTAGCATCATATTTCTGGTTGTATCTTCTCCACCATCCCTGTACACCGATGCGGAGTCGGTGAACCAAATTGTGAAATCTACCTGCCGACATGCGAAAATGTTTGAAATGCATTTCCTTGTCCATATCTGTCATGGAGAAACTCAACACAGTGGCATAGAAACCCTACTGCCAACTAGCGTTTTGGTGCACACCAATGCATGCTCACTACGGTGTACAGCCTATGCAGAAGTATAAATCAGCCTTTACAGATTGGCATGAATGACACTGTGGACATCACTGAATCATGGCTGAAAGATTATAGCTGGGAGCTTAATGTCCAAGGAAACACATTGAATCAAAAGGGTATTTTTAGGTAACTATGTACTTGTACTCCTAAGAATAAACATTGATAATTTGCATATATTCACATTTAAATATTAATTCAAAATGAATTCTAAATGCTGGAATTCTGAAGCAAAATTGAAACTTGATATGTAACATTTAGGGATGGCAATACAAGATTATGTAAGAAGTCCAGGTACAACACCTGCAAAGGCATTGTGAGTGCAAAGAGGCAATATTGGGCTAAACTGAAATCACAGATGAGCACGTGACAGCAGTGGTAGGGCTTGGACAATATAACTTCCAACAAGGCATGATCACGTAGCATTAGTGGCAATGACCCATCACTCCCAGATGAATTCAATGCCTTTTATATGTGTTTTGGTAAGGAGAACTATGAAACACATGAGCTCCAACATTTCTGAACATGCCTGTAATTTCATTCTCAGAGGCCGATATTCAGGCTTCCTTCAACAGGGCTAATCCACAAAATGCATCTTGTTCAGATGGTGTACCTGGCTGAGTACTAAAGATCTGTATGGACCAACTCGATGGAGTATTTATGAATATATTCAAGATATTGCTTTTGTGGTCTGAGGTTGCCACCTGCTTAGGGCATCAATTGTGTCAGTGCCCAAAAAGAGCACAGTGAACTGTCTGAATGACCATCTGGTGGCACTTACATCAACTGCAATGAAGTGCTATCAGAGCTTGGTTATGATGTAGCTTGCCCAAGTGGATTGGAGAGACATTTTGGTGGGGATGACAGCAGAGCAGAGATGGCTTAAGTTTCTGGGAATAATTGACAAGGTTCAGGATAGCTTTGTCCCACAGATGTTGTCAAATGGCAGCCATAGGCAACTCTGGCAGACAAGGGAAGGGCATACAATGTAGAAAAAGTTAGTGGGAAGTTGAATGATTGAGAAGTTTTTAAAAATCCAAGAAAAGGCAACTAAAAAGCCATAAAAGGGGAAATGATAAAATATGAGGGCAATCTAGCCAATAATATAAAGCAGGATACCAGAAGTTTTTTTTTCAGCTTTATAAAGAGAAAAACTGACATAAGAGTTAATATTGGACCACTGGAAAATTATGCTGGTGAAGTAGTAATGGGGAACAAAGAAATGGCTAGATGAACTTAAGAAGTACTTTGCATCAGTCTTCACTGTGGAAGACACTAGCTGTGTGCCAGAAATCGAGTGTTAGGGAACAGGAGTGAGTGCCATTACTATTACAGTGGAAAAAGTGCTAGGTAAACTGAAAGGTCTTAAGATGGATAAATCACCTGGACCAGATGGATGACATTCCAGAGTTCTGAAAGAGGTTGTTGAAGAGATAGCAGATGCATTGGTTATAGACAATAGACAATAGGTGCAGAAGTAGACCATTCAGCCCCTCGAGTCTGCACCGCCATTCTGAGATCATGGCTGATCATTCACTATCAATACCCAGTCCCTGCCTTGTCCCCATATCCCTTGATTCCCCTATCCATCAGATATCTATCTAGCTCCTTCTTGAAAGCATCCAGAGAATTGGCCTCCACCGTCTTCCGAGGCAGTGCATTCCACACCTCCACAACTCTCTGGGAGAAGAAGTTTTTCCTCAACTCCGTTTTAAATAACTGACCTCTTATTCTCAATCCATGCCCTCTGGTACTGGACTCTCCCAACATCTGGAACATATTTCCTGCCTCAATCCTATCAAATCCTTTAATTATCTTAAACGTTTCAATCAGATCCCCTCGCAATCTCCTCAATTCCAGTGTGTACAAGCCCAATCTCTCTGCGTAAGACAGCCCTGCCATCCCAGGAATCAACCTAGTGAATCTACGCTGCACTTCCTCAATTGCCAGAATGTCCTTCCTTAAACCTGGAGACCAAAACTGTACACAATATTCCAGGTGTGGTCTCACCAGGGCACTGTACAAATGCAAAAGGACATCCTTGCTCTTGTACTCAATTCCCCTTGTAATAAAGGCCAACATTCCATTTGCCCTCTTCACTGCCTGTTGCACTTGCTCATTCACCTTCATTGACTGATGAACTAGGACTCCTAGGTCTCTTTGCATTTCTCCCTTACCTAACTCTACACCGTTCAGACAATACTCTGCCCTCTTGTTCCTGCTTCCAAAGTGGATAACTTCACATTTATTCACATTGAATGACATCTGCCAAGTATCTGCCCACTCACCCAGCCTATCCAAGTCTCCCTGTATTCTCCTAACGTCCTCTTCGCATGTCACACTGCCACCCAGTTTAGTATCATCAGCAAATTTGCTGATATAGTTTTCAATGCCCTCATCTAAATCATTGACATAAATCGTAAAGAGCTGTGGTCCCAATACAGAGCCCTGTGGTACCCCACTAGTCACCTCCAGCCAGTCCGAGAAACACCCATTCACTGCTACCCTTTGCTTTCTATCTGCCAACCAGTTTTCTATCCATGTTGAAACCCTGCCCCCAATGCCATGAGCTCTGATTTTACTCACCAATCTCCTACGTGGCACCTTATCGAATGCCTTCTGAAAATCTAGGTACACTACATCCACTGGCTTACCCTTGTCTAACATCCTTGTTACACCCTCAAAAAACTCCAACAGATTAGTCAAGCATGATTTGCCCTTGGTAAATCCATGCTGGCTCAGCCTAATCCTATTACTGCCATCAAGATATGCCACTATTTTGTCCTCAATAATGGACTCAAGCATCTTCCCCACAACTGACGTTAGGCTAACAGGGCGATAGTTCTCCATTTTCTCCCTCCCTCCCTTCTTGAAAAGTGGGATAATATTAGCCACTCTCCAATCTTCAGGAACTGATCCTGAATCTAAGGAACATTGGAAAATGATTACCAATGCATCCGCAATTTCCTGAGCCACCTCTTTTAGAACACTCGGATGCAGACCATCTGGACCCGGGGATTTATTAGCCTTCAGTCCTATCAGTCTACTCATCACTGTTTCTTTCCTAATGCCAATCTGTTTCAATTCCTCTGATATCTTATGACCCTGGCCAATCCATACATCTGGGAGATTGCTTGTGTCCTCCCTGCTGAAGACGGATCTAAAGTACGCATTAAATTCTGTTGCCATTTCCCTGTTTCCCATAACAATTTCTCCCAATTCATTCTTCAAGGGGCCAACATTGTTCTTAACTATCTTCTTTCTCTTCACATAGCTAAAAAAGCTTTTGCTATCCCCTTTTATATTCCTGGCTAGGCTGAGCTCATACCTGATTTTTTCTTTCCGTATTGCTTTTTTAGTTAAGATCTGCTGTTCCTTAAAACTTTCCCAATCATCTGTATTCCCACTCATCTTAGCCCTGTCATACTTCTTTTGGTTTAATGCTATACAATCTCTGACTTCCTTTGTCAACCACTGTGGCCCCTTCCCCCTCTTTGAATCCTTCCTTCTCATTGGAATGACCAAAGGTTATGACCTTTCAATTCTGGCATGGTTACAGAGGAATGGAAAATTGCAAATGTCGCTCCACTTTTTAAGAAGGGAGGAAGGCAAAACAAAGAAAACTATAGGGTAGTCAGCCTAACCTCAGTGGTTGGTTAAGTGTTGGAGTCTATTACTGTAGATGAGGTTTTGGGGTGCTTGGAGAATAATGATAAAATAAGTCAAAGTCTGTAAAGGGAAACCTTCCCTGACAAATCTGTCAAGTTCTTCGAGGAGGTAACAAGCAGGGTGGACAAAGACGAGGCAGTGGATGTCATTTACCTGGATTTTCAGAAGGAAATTGATAAGGTGCTTAACAAGATAAAATCCTATTCTGTTACAGGAAAGATATTGGCATGCATAGAGGAATGGCTGATGGGCGAGAAGCAGTGAGTGGGAATAAAGGGAGCCTTTTCTGGTAGGCTGCCAGTAACTAGTGATGTTCCTCATGGGTCAGTATTGGGACTGCTACTTTTTACATTGTTTGTCAATGATTTAGGTAATGGAATTGATGACTTCACGGCAAAGCTTGCAGATAATATGAAGGTGGGTGGAAGGGTAGGTAGTGCTAAGGAAGCATTGTGATTGCAGACCTCAAGACAAATTGGAAGAATGGGCAAAACAGTGGCAGATGGAATACAGTGTTGGGAAATGTATGATAATGCATTTTAGTAAAAAGAACAAAATGGCATACTATTATCTAAATGGGGCAAAATTCAAAACATCAGCGGTGCAAAGGGACTTAGAAATCCTCATGCAAGACTCCCAAAAGATTAATTTATAGGTTGTTCTGTGGTAAAGAAGGCAAATGCAATGTTGGCATTCATTTCAAGGGGAATAGAATGTAAGAAAAAGGAGATAATGCTGAGGCTTTTTAAGACACTGGTCAGGCCACAATTGTAGTATCGTTAACAGTTTTGGGCCCCATATCTCAGAAAGGATGTGTTGTCATTCAGAGTCCAGGGGAGTTCACAAGGATGATTCCAGGAATAAAGGGGTTAGCATCTGAGGTTTGGGAGCTCTGGGCCTGTATTCACTGGAATTTAGAAGAATGAAGGGTGGGGCAGGGAACCTCACTGAAACCTACCAAATTTTGAAAGGACCAGATAACGTGGATGCGGAGATGATGTTTCCTATGGTGCGGTAACCAGAACTAGAGGGCACAGCCTCAAAATTCAGTAGATAAGAGGTAAGGAGTAATTTTTTCAGCCAGAGAATAGTGAATCTGTGGAATGCTCTGCCACAGACAGCTGTGGAGCCCAAGACCATGGGTATATTTAAAGCAAAAATTGGTAGTTTCCTGATTGGTCAGGGCATCAAAGATTATGTGTTGAGTGAGATCTGGGATCAGCTATAATGGAATAGCAGGACTGACTTGATGGGCTGAATAGCCTAATTTTGCATTTACGTCTTATGGTCTTACAGCACAAACCACATCCTTCCTCAGAGTCTCCTCAGAAGGGTCTCAGCCCGAAACATTGACAGTGCTTCTCCTTATAGATGCTGCCTGGCCTGCTGCGTCCCACCAGCATTTTGTGTGTGTTGTTTGGATTTCCAGCATCTGCAGATTTCCTCGTGTTTGCTCCTTCCTCAGAGATTACGTGATGCACCCCAAGCTCCCTATTACCACAGATCATCTTTAAGGAAGGTGTTGATTAATTGCCATTTTGTGACATTTTTCTGGCTTTTCTCTGTTCTAATTAACAGGAAATTTTATGTCAAGTTGCATTTGTATATCAACTACAGCTTGGCATTCAATACAATTATCCCATTCAATTTCATGATCCAAGCTTTCAGACCAGGGCCTCTGTACATCCCTCTGTAAGTGGATACCTGACTTCCTCAGTGGCTGATATCTCTCACTGAGGATTGATAACAAAATCACCTCACACAGACAGACAGACATACTTTATTGATCCTGAGGGAAATTGGGTCACTCATCACTGACGATCAACGGAGATGCATCTCAAGGCTGCATGCTTAGCTTCCCTGCTCTACTCTCTTTCTACAAAAGACTGTGGCTAAGCACTGCTTTAATGCCACCTGCAAATGCACCAAGACACTAGAGTTGTTGAACAAACCACAGATGACAAAAGCCAATTTACTGGAGCAAGATGGGTCACCTGGATCAGTGGTGCCCGTAAAACAACCTTTCACTATGTCTAACCTAAGGAGCTGAATGAAAGAAAGGGAAAGAGGGCAAACATGTACCAGTTTATATTGGCTGAAATCAGCAGTGGAGAGTGTCTGTACCTTTAAATTTTTGTATAGTAACATATTGGACAGCCTGTCTTGGCACAGCACATGGATGTAATTAAAAAGGAAGTCCACCAGCATCTTGGCTTCTTTTTAGTTTTTAAAAAGCACATTAAGGAGGTTGGCTTGTCACTAAACTCTTCAATAAATTTCTACAGATGTACTGTTGAAAGTATCTGACAATTTGCATTACAGTCTGGGAAAGCAATTTGAATGTACAGGAACACAAAAAGCTGTAGAGAGTATGAATTACATTAATCAGAACATAGAAACATAGAAAATAGGTGCAGGAGTAGGCCATTCGGCCCTTTGAGCCTGCACCGCCATTCAGTATGATCATGGCTGATCATCCAACTCAGAACCCTGTACCTGCTTTCTCTCCATACCCCCTGATCCCTATAATCCACAAGGGCCATATCTAACTTAGATTGAACATTGAGTATAGGAGTTGGGATGTAATGTTAAAATTGTACAAGGCACTGGTAAGACCGAAATGGAGTATTGTGTACAGTTCTGGTCACCAAATTACAGGAAAGCTGTCAACAAAATAGAGAGAGTACAGAGAAGATTTACTAGAATTTTACCTGGGTTTCAGCACCTAAATTACAGGGAAAGGTTGAACAAGTTAGGTCTTTATTCTTTGTAAGGTTGAGGGGGGACTTGATAGAGGTATTTAAAATTATGAGGGGGATAGATAGAGTTGATGTGGATAGGCTTTTTTCATTGAGAGTAGGGGAGATTCAAACAAGAGGACATGAGTTTTGCAAGGGGGGGGGGACATCGGATCAGGAGAAGTAGAGTCTGTGTGGATAGAACAGAGGAACAGTAAGGGCAAAAAGACCCTAATGGGTGTTGTCTACAGGCCCACAAACAGTAGCGTAGATATTGCGTGCAAGTTGAATAGGGAGTTAACATTGGCATGTGGCAAAGGTAATGTCGCAGCAGTTATGGGGGATTTCAACATGCAGGTGAACTGGGAGAATCAGGTTGGTGCTGGACCCCAGGATAGGGAGTTTGTAGAGTGTCTACAGGATGCATTCTTGAAACAGCTTGTACGAGAGCCGACCAGGGACAAGGCTATTCTGGATTTAGTGTATAATGAACAGGATTTGATAAGCGATCTTGAAGTAAAGGAGCCATTAGCAGGTAGTGACCATAATATTATAAGTTTTTATCTGCAATTTGAGAAGGATAAGGGCAGATTGGAGGTGTCAGTGTTATAGTTGAACAAAAGAGACTATGGAGCCATGAGGGAGGAGCTGGCCAAATTTAAATGGACAGCTATCCTAGCAGAAAAGACAGTGGAACAGCAATGGCAGGTATTCTTGGGAATAATGCACAAGGTGCATATCAGTTCATCCCCTGGAGAAGGAAGGATTCAAAGGGGAGAAAGGGGCCACAGTGGTTGACAAAGGAAGTCAGAGATTGCATAGCATTTAAAAAAAAGTATGACAGAGCTAAGGTGAGTGGGAAGACAGATGATTGGGTAATTTTTAAGGAACAACAGAACTTAACTAAAAAGGCAATAAGTAGAGAAAAAATGAGGTACAAACGCAAGCTAGCCAGGAATATAAAGGAGGATAGCAAAAGCTTTTCTTAGGTATGTGAAGAGAAAGAAGATAGTTAAGGACAACGTTGGGCCCTTGAAGAATGAATTGGGTGAAATTGTTATGGGAAACAGAGAAATGGCAGAAGAATTTAATAAGTACTTTAGATCTGTCTTCAATAGGGAAGACACAAGCAATCTCCCTGATGTATGGATGGGCCAAGGACATAGGGTAACAGAGGAAATGAAACAGATTGACATTAGGAAGGAAACGGTGATGAGTAGACTGATGGGACTGAAGGCTAACAAATCCCCAGGTCCAGATGGTCTGCACCCTAGGGTACTAAAGGAGGTGGCTCTGGAAATTACAGATGCATTGGTAATCATTTTCCAATGTTCCTTAGATTCAGGATCAGTTCCTGAGGATTGAAGAATGGCAAATGTTAACCCACTTTTTAAGAAAGGAGGGAGGGAGAAAACAATCATCCTGTCAGCCTAACATCAGTAGTGGGGAAGATGCTAGAGTCCATTATTAAGAATGAAATAGTGGCATATCTAGATAGCAGTGATCGGATTGGGCTGAGCCAGCATGGATTTACCAAGGGCAAATCATGCTTGATTAATCTATTGGAGTTTTTCGAGGATGTAACCAAGAAACTAGACAAGGGAGATCCAGTAGATGTACTGTACCTCGATTTTCAGAAGGCATTTGATAAGATCCCACATAGGAGATTGGTGGGTAAAAGCAGAACTCATGGCATTGGGGGGAAGACACTGACATGGATAGAAAACTGGTTGGCAGATAGAAAGCAAAGGGTAGAGGTGAATGGGTGTTTCTCAGAATGGCAGGTGGTGACTAGTGGGGTGCCACAGGGCTCGGTATTGGGGCCACAGCTGTTTACGATTTACATCAACATTTTAGATGAAGGCATTGAGAATAACATCAGCAAGTTTGCTGATGATACTAAACTGGGTGGCAGTGTGACATGTGATGAGGATGTTAGAATTCAGGGTGACGGATAGGCTGGGTGAGTGGGCAGATACTTGGCAGATGACGTTTAATGTGAATAAGTGTGAGGTTATCCACTTTGGGAGTAAGAACAGGAAGGCAGATTATTATCTGAACGGTGTAGAGTTGGGTAAGGGAGAAATACAAAGAGATCTAGGAGTCCTTGTTCATCAGTCACAGAAGGTGAATGAGCAAGTGCAGCAGGCAGTGAAGAAGGCTAATGGAATGTTGGCCTTTATTACAAAGGGAATTGAGTACAAGAGCAAGGAAATCCTTTTGCATTTGTACAGGGCCCTGGTGAGATCACACCTGGAGTATTGTGTACAGTTTTGGTCTCCAGGGTTAAGGAAGGACATCCTGGCTGTAGAGGAAGTGCAGCATAGATTCACGAGGTTAATTCCTGGGATGTCCGGACTGTCTTACGCAGAGAGGTTAGAGAGACTGGGCTTGTACACGCTGGAATTAAGGAGATTGAGAGGGGATCTGATTGCAACATATAAGATTATTAAGGGATTGGACAAGATAGAGGCAGGAAATATGTTCCAGATGCTGGGAGAGTCCAGTACCAGAGGGCATGGTTTAAGAATAAGGGGTAAGTCATTTAGGACAGAGTTAAGGAAAAACTTCTTCTCCCAGAGAGTTGTGGGGGTGTGGAATGCACTGCCTCAGAAGGCAGTGGAGGCCAATTCTCTGGATGCTTTCAAGAAGGAGCTAGATAGGTATCTTATGGATAGGGGAATCAAGGGATATAGGGACAAGGCAGGAACCGGGTATTGATAGTAGATGATCAACCATGATCTCAGAATGGCGGTGCAGGCTCGAAGGGCCGAATGGTCTACTTCTGCACCTATTGTCTATTCTGTTGAGAGTTAAGGGGCAAAAGTTTAGGGGTAACACAAGGGGAATTTCTTTACTCAGTGGTAGCTGTGTCGAACAAGCTTTCCAGTAGAAGTGGTAGAGGCAGGTTTGGTATTGCCATTTAAAGTAAAATTGGATAGGTATATGGACAGGAAAGGAATGGAGGGTTATGGGCTGAGTGCAGGTCGGTGGGACTAGGTGAGAGTAAGCGTTCATCATGGACTAGAAGGACCAAGATGGCTTGTTTCTGTGCTGTAATTGTTATATGGTTATAGACACAGGAGCAGAATTAGGACATTCAGCCCATCAAATCTGATCCATCATGGCTGATTTATTTTCCCCCTCAATCCCATTCTTTTGTGTTCTCCCCTGACCTTTGACACATTTACTAATCAAGACTCTGTAAAATACATTATGGGCACATCCCTCCTCACCACTGGTAGCACCTACAGAAGGTGCTGTCTATAGAAGGCAACATCCATCATTAAAGAAAACCATATTCTGTCACACCATCCTTTCAAAGCTACCATCAGACAATATGTACAGAAGCCTCAAGTCCCACACAACCAGGTTCAAGAAAGCTACTTCCCTTTAACCATTTGATTCTTGAAATAACCAGCAAAACCCCAATCACTATAGTTTAGCAAAACTACAAATGCTGCTTTATATTGAAATGGATTATTTTGAGTCAAGTATACAATTTGTTTTTCTTGTGATTGCTACTTGTATGATGCTGTGTGCTTTGTTGTTGCTGCAAGTTTTTCATTGCACCTGTACATAAATGCATTCATGCATCTGACAAACCTAACTTAAAATAAACAGTAAATGCTGGAGAGAATAAAAAAAACCTCAGCATTCAACCATCATTTGTAGAAACAGTCAACATTTCAGGTTTTCAAAACTCTTCAGCATGATTGAGATAAGGAAAGATCCAAGTTGGTATGAGTGAGAGGATGGGGGATAGAGGAGTAAAAGAGCCCGAGATAGGGTAAGTAAAATGATTTAATACTGGCAGTTACAGTGTTCTTCATCTTGCAATGAGTTGTTAATGAGACCAACAGACTCCCCAGTACAAGAAATGCTAAGAAAAACACCTAATGTGAGACAAGAACCAAAATGGAAAATACCATCAGGCAAGAGTAAAAGAGTAGCACGCAGTGTTTTTGACAACCTGAATGTGGCCTCATCGTGGTAGTATAGAAGGCCATGGACTGATATGTTGGAATAGGAATTGTGATGGGTGGCTAAATCACACTTCCCATTCCAACATCAGTTCATGGTCCTCTACTGCTGAGATGAGGTCACACTCATGTTGAAGGAGCAAACACTTATATTCTGTCTAGGTAGCCTCCAACCTGATGGCATGAATATCAGTTTCTCAAACTTCTGGAAATTGCCTCCCACCCCCCACTATTCTCCATTCCTATTTCCCTCTTTCAACTTATCTCCTTACCTGTCCATCACTTCCCTTTCTTCCATGGTTTGCTATCTTTTATCAGATTACCCACACCTCCAGCCCTCTACCACTTCCACATCAAACTCCCAGCCCTTTACTTCACCCCTCCCCCAGTTTCATCTATCACCTACTGCCCTCTACTTCTTCCTCCCCTCCCCCAACCTTCATACTCTCGCATTTTCCCCTTCCTTTTCAGTCTTGATGAAGGGTCTTGTCCCGAAATGTCGGCTGTTTACTCTTTTTCATAGATGCTGCATGGCCTGCTGAGTTCTTCCAACATTTTGTGTATGTTTCTTTAAATTTCCAGCATCTGCAGATATTCTTGTGTTCGGGACCTCAAACAGGTTTGTCATCTGGAATTCTGGATTGCCCTTGCATTGAGTCTTTTTGCTAATATCTCCAAACGCTCGAATGAAAAATGGCCGTTCATTATCATCCAGTTCAATGGAGTTCCAGGTAAAAGATGGTCTGGAGAGTCTGCCTACGCCTTGAGTGGCTTCAGCCGCACTTCAACAGCGCCAAACATTCCATACCAGAGGACAGAATTCCCTTTTAAGGAAGTAGACCGCCTTACGTCACCAGCACTCAGAAGGTCCAAGAGAGAAACAACGCCCGTTCGCCAATCCCGCCGGAAACGACGCACACTAAGGGGCGGAATTAAAAAGAAAACCGTGCCTCATAGTTGATTGAATGCTACACAGACCAGTGAGAGGGCACTCTCGCCGAAGATGACGTTAGACAATTGGCGAAGGGCGGGGTGGGAGAGAAAGTATCCACTAGAAGGGAGACTTGCTCGAGGAAAATCGTTTGGGAGTGTTCTTTTCTTGTGTATTGTAAAGTAGAAAGCGGAAGTATTTCGAATATATCTTGACTAGAAGCATCGTCTTCTTCTCTTTAACTTTGGGTGCACTTTGATTTTGGTCCTGCTTGAGTTGCAACGATGCCTGTGTTTCATACGAAGACGATAGAAAGTATCCTGGAGCCCGTGGCTCAACAAATTTCCCATCTGGTTATTATGCACGAAGAGGGTGAAGTGGATGGAAAAGCTATTCCTGATCTTACGGGCCCGGTTGCTGCTGTACAGGCTGCTGTCAGTAATTTGGTGAGGGTAAGTATATCCTCTCTAATCTGGGTGTATTGTGGTCTACCACTACTTAAAATGCAGCACAATGAAAAGGATCTTGTTTTCAAAGACAAAGGTACTCCCAGTATAAATGTTCCATAATTCATTTCTTGCTGCTAGGGTAACAGTACAGTAAGAATTTCCCTCCCAAATAAGTCTACGATGATGTTGAATACAGTTTACAACTTTGGACTGATCGAGTTCCACCACTGATAAATAGACGGTCCACACACAGTTTGGTCTACTGAATAGTTAGACGTGTTGTTCTGCATGGTTCCGATGTCTCATTTAAATATGTGCATAATGTTTTACTGGATGTGTACGTAATATTGCATTTCCATAAACATTTAATAGCTTCATGTTTTAATTGTATAAAGCAAACCATGTCAGAGCTATGAAAGGCTTTGTTTCTCACAAGCAAACGGTGGGGCATCCCCTGCGGGAACGATTTTCCATCGTGACCATTAAAATTTTGCAGCTGATTAAAAGCAAGAAGAATAAAACTTTGCAGTGTTATGTTCTTAGAACTCGAGCCTTGAAACCAGGGTTCTTCCTTTTTTATTAACTGTAGTTTGTTTTGTGGTTGGTTTGATCGAGAGATTTGTATGACAGCTACCAGAAAGCGTTGGTACGCCCAAAGACAGCTGGTTACCTTTTATGAATCTACAGTTTATTGGAATATTTATTGTTGCGCCACGTGTGTATTTATGTTTTTGGCAATATTGAAGAACATAGTGTTACTCAACGATTTGAGGCGTTTTCAGTATGTGTTTCAGATATGTGCAAAGTTGACTCATTTATCACGTAGATGGTTTTCATCACAGAAACATGTTCAATTTTGCTAATTGCTTTTTGTCCATTATCAAATTATTTGACTATTTGACTATTTGTGGTTAACTGAATATGTGCAACGCTTTTTTTTACTTTATATAATTAGAGCTTAAAGTGAAAGTAAAATATTGAGGGTTTTGGAAATCTGGAATTATAAAAGAAACAAACTAATAGCACCAAAAAGCTCTATTGATCTCAAAGTTTACCATTTCTGTAGAGGAATATCACCCAGCAAGTTGTCTAGATACAGGTGCTTCTAGTAATGGGGGAGATTATGGATAGGTTGAGTTTTTTTCCTTGGAACAAAGTAGATTGAGAGATCTGTAGGGTAGAAGATCAAAATCTTGTACCCATGATACAGATAACAAAAACAAGAAGAATAGGTTTAGATGACAGGGAGGGGTTTTTAAATGAATCAGAAGGTTATGTTTCTTTTACATGCAGTTGCTATTTGGAATGCTGTACCAGAGAAGGCAGTGGAATCAGTTCTGATTACATACTACATTTAAGATGTATTTCGATAGGCAATTAAAGAAAGCCCAGCAGGCATAGGAGCTGAATTGAGTCAATTGCCTCTTCGAGTTTGCTGCACTATTGTCATGATTGATTTGTATTCCCTCTCACCACCACTCTCCTGCTTTCTTCAACCTTTGACATTGTACTAATCAATAACTATCAATCTGCGCTTTAAATGTACCAAATAACTAGGCCTCCACAGCTGCCTGAGGCAATGAAACCCATGATATACTGACCTCTGGCTAAAGGGACACCCTTCTGTTCTGAGGCTATGTTCTCTGATCCTTGATTCTTCTGCTATTGGAAATATCCTGCCAACATCCACTTCATCTCAGCCTTTTAATATTTAGTGGTTTTCACTGAGGTTTTCTTCTCTTCAGTGCCTGAGTCAGTGGTGGAGGTAGACGCACTAGTGAAGTTTAAGAGACTGCGAGACAAATATATGGAGGAATTTAAGGTGGGGGGTTATATGTGAGGCAGGGTTTGAGGGTCAGCACAACATTGTGGGCCAAAGGGCCTGTAATGTGCTGTACTATTCTATGTTTTTTCCCCATGCCCCCCCCCCTCCATTCTTCTAATCTCCAGTGAGTACAGGCCAAGAGTTAACAAACACTCTTCAAATGATGGATTAGGTCTAGTTCTGCTTCTATGTTTGATGTTAACCCTTTCATTCTTGAGATCATTCTTGTAAATTTCCTCTGAACCCTCTCCAATGGCAAAACATGTTTTAGAAATGGGCCCAAATAGGCAAAGTATAGAAGAATGTAGGCAGAATTTGGGCAAATGGGATTATGTAGGTGGGCGAAAGTCAGCATGGATGTGGTGGACTGAAGGGACTATTTCTCTGCTGTACAGCACTAGCTCTACTAGCATAAGTCAGGCTAACATGGGAACTGCTTATTGATTTCAGGAGGAGGAAACCGAAGGTCCATGAGTTGGTCCTCATCAGACATGGATGGGGTCTGCCCCTTTAAATTCATAAAACATAGAAAAACTACAGCCCAATACAGGCCCTGCGGCCCACAATGCTATGCCGAACACATACTTACTTTAGAAATTACCTAGGGTTACTCACAGCCCTCTATTTTTCTAAGCTCCGTGTACCTATCCAGGAGTCCCTTAAAAGACCCTATTGTATCCACCTCCACCACCATCGCTGGCAGCCCATTCCACGCACTCACCACTTTCTACATAAAAATACAACAACAACTTACCCCTGACATCTCCTCTGTACCTACTTCCAAGCACCTTAAAACTGCCCTCTCGTGATAGCTGTTTCAGCCCTGGAAAAAGCCTCTGACTATTCACACGATCAATACTTCTCATCATTTTGTACACAAATTCCTTGCTGGTTGCATTTCAGAGGACCTTTCCTGGGTCCAACACACAAATACCATTATGAAGACAACACGGCAGTGCCTCTACTTCCTTAAAAGCTTGTGAAGATTCAGTATAACGTCTGAAACTTTTGACAAATTTCTATTGCTGTCTGGTGGAGAGTATATTGATTGGCTGCATCACAGCCTGGTATGGAAACACCAATGCCCTTAAACAGAAAATCCTACCAAAAGCAGTAGCTATGGCCCAGTGCATCACCAGTAAATCCCTCTACACTATTGAGCACATCTACACAGAGTGTTGGTGCAGGAAAGCGGGATCCATAATCAGGGATCCCATTTATCCAGGTCATGCTCACTTCTTGCTGCTGGCATCAGGAAGAAGATATAGAACCTCAGGACTCGCACCATCAGGTTCAGGAACAGTTATTACCCCTCAACCATAAGTTTCCTGAACCAGAGAGGGTAACCTAAAGACCCACTCTCAGGGGCTCTTCATCTCACGTTCCTGATAATCATTTGCTTGTTTATTTTTGTTATTATTATTTGTATTTGCCGTTTGTTGCCTATTGTACACTGGTTGTCCATACTTAGTACAGTCTTACATTGATTATATTATTATCTATTGAATTCTCTGCCTAATGAAGCAGTGGAGGCTACCTCACTAAATATATTTAAGACAAGGTTGGATAGATTTTTGCATAGTGGGGAAATTAAGGGTTATGGGAAAAAGACAGGGAGGTGGGGATGAGTCTGTGACCAGATCAGCCATGATCTTATTGAATGGCGGAGCAGATGGCCTACTCCTGCTCCTATTTCTTATTTCTCATGTTATTGGATTTATTGAGCATGCCCTCAAGAAAATAAATCTCAAGGATGACATATATGTACTTAATTAATAAATTTTCTTTAACTGTGCAGCACAATATTATAGGAAAGACGTTGTCAAGTTGGAGAATGTGCAGAAGAGACTTACTAGGATTCAAAGGTCTGGATTATATGGAGAGATTTATCATGCTGGATCTTTATTCCTTGATACATAGGAGAATAAGGGTGGGCAGACATTGTCTTTTTTCCAGGGTTGAGGAGTCCAAAATGAAAGGGCACAGACACAAGGTGAGAGGAGAAGAGATTTAAGAGAGAACTGAGAAGTAACTTCTTTCCACGGAGGTTGCCTTGAATGAGCTGCCACAAAAAGTGGTTGAGGTTATACAATTTCAATGTTTAAGAAGTGTATGGAGGGGAGGGGCTTAGAGAGTTATGGGTTGAATGCAGGCAACTGTGACGAGCAAAGAGGATGCTGTGATTGACATGAGCCATTTGGACTGATGAACAGTATAACTCTGATTCTCTATGACTCTTACCCATCGGTCTCTGTTCTATAAACACTGAAGTGCCATGCCATTTACTGTACAAGACCTTCACTAGTTAAACTTTTTAATATGCAACATTTTGTCCTGTCCATGTAAAATTTCAACTGCCATTCAGATTCTTATCAATTTCAATATACTGTGGCGGCTCATTTCCTAGCGTATGCGAACCGACTCACAATTAGATAGCCTACGGGGGTTTGCGAGCACAGAGCTTTGGAGCCTCTTCGCCATGGGGGGCCGGTTGACAGAGGCTTAAAAGTGAGGCTGAAGTTTTCGAATAAAGTTTTTCCTTCGACTGCAGTTACCGACTCCGTGTCGTAATTTTAGCGCTGTTTGTAGCACACCGCTACAATTGGTGACCCCGACGGTCCAAACGATTTTTGGACCAGAAATGACCGACGCCGCCTCTGTTCATGCGGTTTCGTTGAAACTGCCGGGTTTCTGGACACAGCGCCCGGACCTATGGTTCCAGCAAGCCGAAGCCCAATTCCACGTTCGCCGGATCACCTCAGAAGACACCCGCTACTACTACGTGGTGGGCTCCCTCGACCAGGACACAGCTGCCCAGGTCGCGGAGTTCGTACAGTCGCCCCCGGCAGACGGCAAGTACATGGAATTCAAAGCCCTGCTCCTCAGGATTTTCGGACTCTCACGGCGCGAGCGGGCTGCCCGTTTACTGCACCTGGATGGCTTGGGCGACAGACCTCCATCGGCTTTAATGAACGAGATGTTGTCTCTGGCCGAGGGACACACAGGCCTCATGTTTGAGCAGGCATTCCTGGAGCAGCTGCCCGAGGACATACGCCTGCTGCTGTCCGACGCGGATTTCAGTGACCCCCGGAAGGTGGCAGCCCGGGCGGACTTGCTGTGGAACGCCAAAAAGGTGAGCGGGGCGTCCATCGCACAGATCTCCCAGCCACGCTCCCGGCAGCAAACCAGTCCAGGCCCGGCCGCAGAGCCCACTAACCCCCGGCCCAATGACCACTGGTGCTTCTACCACCAGCGGTGGGGCGCAGAAGCCCGCCGTTGCCGCCCGCCCTGCAAGTTCCCGGGAAACGCCAGGGCCAGCCGCCGCTGATGGCTACGGCGGCTGGCCATCGGGATAGCCTCCTGTATGTGTGGGATAGCAGGTCGGGACGCCGCTTTTTGGTCGATACTGGGGCTGAGGTCAGCGTTTTACCTCCGACAAGTTACGACACTCGCAGCAGGGCACCGGGTCCCCCCCTGAGGGCCGTGAATGGCAGCACAGTAAGGACCTATGGCACCCGTCAGGTGCAGCTACAGTTCGGCCCCAGCCAGTTCACGTGGGACTTCACACTGGCCGCCGTAGCCCAACCGCTTCTGGGTGCGGATTTTTTGCGAGCTCACAGCCTGCTGGTTGACCTGCCCAGGAAGAGACTGGTACACGCCGAGACCTTTCAGACGTTCTCCCTGGGCGCGGCCCAGTTGCCAGCCCCTCACCTCGGCTCCATCACGCTGTCCGACAACGACTTCACCAGGGTCCTGGCGGAGTTCCCATCGGTTCTGGCACCGCAGTTCACAGCAGCCATGCCCAGGCACGGCGTACAGCACCACATCCCGACACAGGGACCACCCCTCCATGCCCGTGCTCGGCGGCTTCCCCCGGACAGGCTCCGACTGGCGAAGGAGGAGTTCCAGAGAATGGAGGAATTGGGGATCATCCGGCGGTCCGACAGCCCCTGGGCTTCCCCCCTGCACATGGTGCCCAAAGCGACGGGGGGCTGGAGACCGTGCGGCGACTACCGCAGGCTGAACGAGGCTACCACACCGGACCGCTACCCTGTGCCGCACATTCAGGACTTTGCGGCAAACCTGCACGGCGCCCGGATCTTCTCCAAGGTCGACCTTGTCCGAGGGTACCATCAAATCCCGATGCATCCTGACGACGTCCCCAAGACGGCTCTCATCACCCCGTTTGGCCTCTTCGAGTTCCTCCGCATGCCGTTCGGCCTGAAGAATGCCGCACAGACGTTCCAGCGGTTAATGGACGCGGTGGGACGGGACCTGGACTTCGCGTTCATCTATTTGGATGACATCCTCATAGCCAGCGGCAGTCGTCAGGAGCATCTGTCCCACCTCCGTCAACTCTGCGCCCGACTGAGTGAGTACGGTCTTACAATTAACCCTGCCAAATGCCAGTTCGGACTTGATACCATTGACTTCCTGGGCCACAGGATTACTAAAGACGGGGCAACCCCTCTGCCCGCTAAGGTAGATGCGGTCCGCCACTTCCCCCGACCCACCACGGTCAAAGGCCTTCAGGAATTCGTAGGTATGGTCAATTTCTACCGCCGCTTCCTCCCTTCAGCTGCCCGGATCATGCGCCCCCTGTTCGCCCTGATGTCGGGTCCGAGCAAGGACATTACCTGGGACGAGGAGTCCGCCGCTGCTTTCGTTCAAACGAAGGAAGCTTTGGCTGACGCCGCAATGCTAGTACATCCCAGAATGGACACCCCTACCGCCCTCACAGTGGACGCATCAAACACGGCAGTCGGTGGGGTGCTGGAGCAGCTCATCGCAGGTCGCTGGCAACCCCTGGCGTTTTTCAGCAAACACCTGCGGCCACCCGAGCTCAAGTACGGTGCTTTTGACCGGGAACTGTTGGCGCTCTACCTGGCAATCCGGCATTTCAGGTACTTCCTAGAAGGTCGGCCCTTCACCGCGTTCACGGACCACAAACCGCTTACCTTTGCGTTTACGAAAGCATCCGACCCCTGGTCATCCCGCCAGCAACGCCACCTGTCCTACATCTCTGAATACACAACGGATGTCCGGCACGTCTCGGGTAAGGACAATGTCGTGGCGGATGCGCTCTCTCGCCCTACCGTTCATGCCCTTTCCCAAGGGGTAGACTTTGAGGCACTGGCAGAGGCACAGCAGGTAGATGAGGAGATTCCGAGTTACAGGACTGCAGTCTCTGGTTTGCAGCTCCAGGACTTCCCCGTGGGCCCAGGTGAGAGGACCCTACTCTGTGACGTCGCCACCAACCAGCCCCGTCCGGTCGTCCCCGCAGCCTGGCGGCGACGTGTTTTCGACTCCATTCATAACTTGGCGCATCCCTCCATCCGGACAACTGTCCGGATGGTTTCCAGCAGGTTCGTTTGGCACGGACTCCGCAAACAGGTCAGTGAATGGGCCAGGACGTGCATGCACTGCCAGACGGCCAAGGTTCAGCGGCACACCAAAGCCCCACCGCAGCAGTTCCATCCCGCCCACCGGCGTTTCGACCACATTCATGTGGATATCGTGGGCCCCCTGCCAGTGTCGCGCGGAGCGCGTTACCTCCTGACTATCGTGGACCGGTTCACAAGATGGCCAGAGGCGGTCCCGCTCACCGACACCACCTCCGAATCTTGCGCCCGAGCCCTGATCGCCACCTGGATATCCCGCTTTGGTGTACCAGCCCACATTACCTCCGACAGAGGCGCCCAGTTCACCTCCAGCCTGTGGTCAGCTATGGCCAGCCTTTTGGGGACTCAGCTGCACCACACCACTGCCTACCACCCACAGTCGAACGGGCTAGTGGAGCGTTTCCACCGTCACCTGAAGTCGGCCCTCATGGCCCGCCTGCGAGGAGCCAACTGGGCGGACGAGCTTCCCTGGGTCCTTCTCGGCATCCGCACAGCGCCCAAGGACGACCTGCACGCCTCGTCGGCCGAGTTGGTATACGGCGCGCCCCTGGCCGTCCCCGGGGAGTTCCTACCAGCCCCAAGGGGGCAAGAGGAAGAACCCGCTGCAGTCCTGGGCAGACTTCGCGAGAAGCTCGGTAACCTGGCCCCCATACCCACTTCACAGCATGGGCGGCACCCGACCTGCGTACCCAAAGACCTACGGAACTGTAAGTTTGTGTTTGTACGAAGGGGCGGGCATCGGCCACCGCTGCAGCGGCCATACGAGGGGCCGTTTACGGTGCTCCGGAACAACGGGTCCACGTTCGTGCTGGACGTTGGGGGGAAGGAGGAGGTTTTCACGGTGGACCGCCTCAAGCCGGCCCATGTGGACCTGGCGCAACCGGCCGAGTTTCCGGCGCCTCGGCGCAGAGGCCGACCTCCCAAGCAGGTTCTGGCCCAGGCTGTGGACATTGGGGGGTGTATCGCCGGTTCTGGGGGGGGGTTATGTGGCGGCTCATTTCCTAGCGTATGCGAACCGACTCACAATTAGATAGCCTACGGGGGTTTGCGAGCACAGAGCTTTGGAGCCTCTTCGCCATGGGGGGCCGGTTGACAGAGGCTTAAAAGTGAGGCTGAAGTTTTCGAATAAAGTTTTTCCTTCGACTGCAGTTACCGACTCCGTGTCGTAATTTTAGCGCTGTTTGTAGCACACCGCTACAATACCACCTATATTGTTGTCAGCCACAAACTTGGTAACCTTCCCATTCATATCTAAATAGCTAATGTCTATCTTGAACTCAGTGGACTCAACCAATATGTGCAGCACTCTGGACACAGGCCCTCACCCTGGAAAGACAGTTTTTCACTACCATCATCTGACTTCTTCCATCAGACTAATTTTATGCCCATTTGACTTGGCTTACTCTGGACCTCATGATCTGACATTGCCAACCAGCCTACCATGTGTGACCTTATCAAAGATCTTGCTAAAACTTCCTCACTTATTTTGGAGTCTTCATTTCTCAGAAGCCCTGATTTTTTTTTTGTTTCTCAGCCATTCTCCTATTCCTTTTTCTCATGCATTCTGCTTTACACTTTATCAAAGTTTGCTTATCACTCACTTAATTCAAAATTTCCCCAGCCCTCGGTCTTACAATGCACTTTGCTTAGGGCCATGCTGCAAAATGATTTGGTCAATGTCCAAACTTGGAGACATGTATATCCATCCATGCACGTGCTTGAATTGTGTGTGCTTTGCCAAGAACCTGATGTGACTCCTGCCCTCCACTGGCATTCTCCAGCAATTAAATCCCTTGCACCTTAGGTGAGGGTGCTTGTGAGTGCAGGTGTTGGGTAGGCTTTGATGAGTAGAGCTGTTGCTCTCTGCCAAGATGTGAAAATGGATAGGAACTGCTTCATATGTAGCAGCATCACATAGATTCACGTGCTGTCCCTCATTACTATCTGTTGTGCATGATGGAATTTTGCTGGCACCCCAGCTCTCTTAATTCGAGATTTTTCTTTGGTAACAATGTCAGTGGTAGTCACTGGTTGTTGAGTTTGTTACCATAGAGCCTGAGAGCTGTGCAGCCAAAGAAAAAGAGGAGGAGACTGGTTCCACATTGATGTATTGAGTTCTTTGTATCTTTGCAATTTAGTTGTATCAGACCATCTGGAAATGGATGATGAATGGTAACTTTGTCAGTGGGGAGGAAAGGTACTAATGCCAAAAAAGTTCTAACATTGTAATTTTTTTAATATACAGTAAGGGGAAGCCATTTGGCCCGTCTGTGCTAATCAGAAAAAAAAACCTTTGCCACTTTTCAGTTCTGGGGTGTTTCTCTGTAGATCATGTTTAAGTGTGATGAAGGATTCTGCCTTTACAATTGTTTCACATAACTACTGTACTCTGGGGAGGAAAAATGATCTACGTCTACTCTTGAAACTGCTTAATTCTAAATAATGATTTTATCTTGCCTTAGTCTCTGTTCCTCGTGATTTATACACCTGACCCAAGTATAGTTTTGGTTTCTGACTTTACAATAATCAATCATAAGTTTATCCAATCTTTTTCTAAAACTGGCAAATCTTTAGTCCTGTGTATTTCCACTGCACCCTCTTCATTAATTTAAAAAATTGTACTATACCCAACAACTCCAATAAGTTCTGTTGGTTAGAGTAAATGTCTACTTTATATAAAAAAAAAGTTTCTGCTAATTCTTTAGAAAAATGTATTGACATTTTTTTCGAAGTTTTATCTAACAAGCTTACAGAATCCGAATTGGGTCTGATATCACTGGCGTATATCATGAAATTTGTTAACTTGGCAGAAGCAGTACAATGCAATACATAATATAGGAAAAAAAAGTAAATTAATTGCACTGTATATGTATATTAAGAATAAAATTAATACAGTAAAACAGAAATAGTACTAAAAATAAATAGTGGGGCAGTGTTCATGGGTTCAATGTCCATTTAGGAACTGGATGGCAGATGGGACAGAGTTGTTTCTGAATCACTAAGTGTGTGCCTTCAGGCTTCTGTACCTTCTTCCTGACGGTGACAATGAGAAGAAGGTATGCCCCCCCCCCCCCCATTAAGATGAGGGTCCTTAATATTGGTTGACAATTTTAAGTCTTGGATACTATGGAGGCTGATACCCAAGATCGAGCTAACTAATTTTATAATTTCTTGTAACTTCTTTCGATCCTGCATAGTAGCCCCCTCACCCCCATTCCAGACATTGATGTGGTCTGTCAGAATTCTCTCCATTAAACACTTGTAGAAGTTTTTGTGTGTTTCTGGTAACAAACCAAATCTCTTCAAACTGTTGTCTGATCTTTTTAGTTGCATTGATATCCAGGTTAGATCCTCAGATCTTGACACCCATAAATTTGAAATTGCTTACTCTTTACACTTCTGATGCCTTTATGAGGATTAGTTTGTGTTTCCTTGTCCTCCACATTCTGAAGTTCCTGGTCAGCTCTTTGATCTTACTGATATTGAGTGCAAGGTTGTTGCTGTGATACCACTCCACCAGCTGGTATGTCTCACTCCTGTATGCCCTTTTCTCCATCTGAAATTCTGCCAACAATGGTTATATGAATCACAGCAAGCAGGCAGAGGAGTAAGTCGTCGGTTTTTCAGGAAAAAGTTCAGATTTTTTTTTCCAAATTACTTGGGATAAAAGAGGCACAACTGCGCAGGCATGTGACCTCAGAGCGTGGAAAATTTAAAAAGGCAAGCAAGTTTCAACGGTTCTTCTGAATCACAGCAAGCAGGCAGAGGAGTAAGTCGCCGGTTTTTCGGGGAAAAAGTTCAGATTTTTATTTCAAACTACTTGGGATAAAAGAGGTACGACTGCACAGGCAGGGACCTCAGAGAGCAGAAGATTTTAAAAGAACTCTGTAGCTGTGTACTACACGCAGTGCTGAAATAACGACACGTAGTCGATGAACCGCAGTTACAAAAGAGATTTTATTCTAACTTCTTGGCCCCACTTTAAAGCCTTCCTGATCCCGCCCTTCCTGGGCGTGGATGCTGTAGGATGCACAGACTTTTCCCCTTGCTGGTGAAGCAAACTTGGCACCCTTTTGGGACTGGCCTTTATGCCGGCGCGCTGGCTATTTGTGAGCCGGTTCGAGTGCGCTAGGAAGTGGGTCACTGCATAACCCCCCCCCCCCCCCAGAAACGGCGATACACCCCCCAATGTCCACAGTCTGGGCCGGACCCTGTTTGGGAGGTCGGCCTCTGCGCCGCAGTGCTGAAAACTCAGCCGGTTGCGCCACGTCCACATGAGCCAGTTTGAGTCGGTCTACCATGAAAACCACCTCTCTCCCCCCAACGTCCCGCACGAATGTGGACCTGTTGTTTCTGATCACCATAAACGGCCCTTCGTAGGGCCGCTGTCGTGGTGCCCGATGTCCACCCCTTCGTACAAACACAAACTTACATTTCTTCAGGTCTTTGGGTACACAGGTCGGGTTCTGCCCATGCTGCGAAGTGGGTATGGGGGCCAGGTCACCGAGCCTTCCGCGTAGTCTGTCCAGGACTGCTGTGGGTTCTTCCTCGTGCCACCTTGGGGCTGGTATGAACTCCTCGGGGACGACCAGGGGTGTGCCGTACACCAACTCGGCCGACGAGGTGTGCAGATCGTCTTTGGGCACCGTGCGGATTCCGAGCAGGACCCAGGGAAGCTCGTCCACCCTGTTACGTCCTCTCAGGCGGGCCATGAGAGCCGACTTTAGGTGACGGTGGAAACGCTCCACCAGGCTGTTCGACTGTGGGTGGTAGGCAGTTGTGTGGTGCAGCTGTGTCCCCAAAAGGCTGGCCATAGCTGACCACAGGCTGGAGGTGAACTGGGCGCCTCTGCCGGAGGTAATGTGGGCCGGTACACCAAAGCGAGATACCCAGGTGGTGATCAATGCCCAGGCGCAAGATTTGGAGGTGGTGTCGGTGAGCGGGATCGCCTCTGGCCATCTTGTGAACTGGTCCACGATAGTAAGGAGATGCTGCGCTCCGCGCGACACTGGCAGGGGGCCTATGATATCCACATGAATATGGTCGAAACGCTGGTTTGTGGGGTGGAACTGCTGCGGCAGGACTTTGGTGTGCCGCTGCACCTTGGCCGTCTGGCAGTGCATGCACGTTTTGGCCCATTCACTGACCTGCTTGCGGAGTCCGTGCCAAACGAACCTGTTGGTTACCATCCGGACGGTTGTTCTGATGGAGGGGTGCGCTAAGTTATGAACGGAGCTGAAAATGCGCTGCCACCAGGCTGCTGGGACGGCGGGACGGGGTTGGCTGGTGGTGACGTCACAGAGCAGGGTCCTTTCACCTGGGCCTACGGGAAGGTCCTGGAGCTGCAAACCGGAGATTGCAGTTCTGTAACTGGGGATCTCCTCGTCTGCCTGCTGCGCCTCCGCCAGCGCCTCAAAGCCTACCCCTTGGGAAAGGGCATGAATGGTAGGGCGAGAGAGTGCGTCCGCAATGGCATTGTCCTTTCCCGAGACATGCCGGACATCTGTCGTGTATTCAGAGATGTAGGACAGGCGGCGCTGCTGGCGGGACGACCAGGGATCGGACACCTTCGTGAACGCAAAGGTAAGTGGTTTGTGGTCCGTGAATGCGGTGAAGGGCCTACCTGCTAAGAAGTACCTGATTGCCAGGTATAGAGCCAACAGTTCTCGGTCGAAAGCACTGTATTTGAGCTCAGGTGGTTGCAGGTGTTTGCTGAAAAATGCCAGGGGTCGCCAGCGACCCTTGATGAGTTGCTCCAGCACCCCACCGACTGCCGTGTTAGATGTGTCCACTGTGAGGGCGGTAGGGACGTCCATTCTGGGGTGTACTAGCATTGCGGCGTTTACCAAGGCTTCTTTCATTTTAATGAAAGCGGCAGTGGACTCCTCGTCCCAGGTAATGTCCTTGCCCGGACCCGACATCAGGGTGAACAGGGGGCGCATGATTCGGGCAGCTGAAGGGAGGAAGAAATTCACCATACCCACGAATTCCTGAAGGCCTTTGATTGTGGTGGATCAGGGGAAATGGCAGACTGTGTCTGCCTTAGCGGGCAGAGGGGTTGCCCCGTCTGTAGTGATCCTGTGGCCCTGGAAGTCGATGGTGTTGAGCCCAAACTGGCATTTGGCCGTGTTGATTGTCAGACCGTTTTCACTCAGTCGGGCGTAGAGTTGACGGAGATGGGACAGATCGTCCTGACGACTGCTGCTGGCTATGAGGATGTCGTCCAAATAGATGAAAGCGAAGTCCAGGTCGCGTCCCACCGCGTCCATCCATTCTTCAGGCTGAACGGCATGCGGAGAAACTCGAAAAGGCCGAAAGGGGTGATGGGTGCTGTTTTGGGGGTGTCGTCAGGATGCTTCGGGATTTGATGGTATCCCTGGACGAGGTCTACCTTGGAGAAGATCCGTGCGTGGTGCAGGTTTGCTGCAAAGTCCTGAATGTGTGGCACAGGGTAGCGGTCCGGTGTTGTAGCCTCGTTCAGCCTGCGGTAGTCACCGCATGGTCTCCAGCCCCCTGATGCTTTGGGAACCATGTGCAGGGGGGAGGCCCATGGGCTGTCGGACCGCTGTATGATCCCCAATTCCACCATCCTCTTGAACTCCTCCTTCGCCAGTCGGAGCTTGTCCAGGGGAAGCTGCCGAGCACGGGCGTGGCGGGGTGGGCCCTGGGTCGGGATGTGGTGCTGTACGCCGTGTCTGGGCGTGGCTGCTGTGAACTGTGGTGCCAGAACCGATGGGAAATCTGCCAGAACTCTGGTGAAGTCGTTGTTGGACAGTGTGATGGAGTCTAGGTGTGGGGCTGGCAACTGGGCTTCACCCAGGCAGAACGTCTGAAAGGTCTCGGTGTGGACCAGTCTCCTCCTCGGCAGATCGACCAGTAGGCAGTGAGACCGCAAAAAATCCGCGCCCAGGAGCGGTTGGGCTACAGTGGCCAGTGTGAAGTCCCACGTGAACTGGTTGGAGCCGAACTGCAGCCGCACCGTACGGGTGCCATAGGTCCTTACTGTGCTGTAGTTTGTGGCCCTCAGAGTGGGACCCGGTGCCCTGTTGCAGGTGTCGTAACTCATCGGAGGTAAGACGCTGATCTCGGCTCTGGTGTCGACAAAAAACGGCGTCCAGACCGCTTGTCCCACACATACAGGAGGCCATCCCGATGGCCAGCCACCATAGCCATCAGCGGCAGCTGGCCCTGGCGTTTCCTGGGAACTTGCAGGGTGGGCTACAGCGGAGGGCTTCTGTGCCCCACCACTGGTGGTAGAAGCACCATTGTTCGTCAGTCTCCTCACCCCTGCCTCTGGGGTTAGCAGTCTCTGCGGCAGGGCCTGGTCTGGTCTGCTGCTGGGAGTGTGGCCTGGTGATCTGTGCGACGGATGCCCCACTCTCCTTCTTGGCTTTCCACAGCAAGTCCGCCCGGGCTGCCACCTTCCAGGGGTCGCTGAAATCCGCGTCGGACAGCAGCAAGCGGATGTCCTGGGGCAGCTGCTCCAGGAATGCCTGCTCAAACATGAGGCAGGGCTTGTGTCCTCCGGCCAGGGACAACATCTTGTTCATTAAAGCGGATGGCAGTCTGTCTCCCAAACCATCCAGGTGCAGCTCGCTTGCGTCGTGAGAGTCTGAAAGTCCTTATGAGCAGGGCTTTGAATTCCATGTATTTGCCGTCTGCTGAGGGAGACTGTATGAACTCCTCAACCTGGGCTGCTGTGTCCTGGTCAAGGGAGCTCACCACGTAATAGTAACGTGTGGCATCTGAGGTTATCTGCCGAATGTGGAATTGGGCTTCTGCTTGCTGGAACCATAGGTGAGGTCGCAGCGTCCAGAAGCTTGGCAGTTTTAACGAAACTGCATGAACAGATGCGGCGTCGTTCATCTTCGGCCCAAATATCGTTTGGGTCATCGGGGTCACCAATTGTGGCGGTGAGCTACACGCAACGCTGAAATAACGACACGTAGTCGATGAACTGCAGTTACAAAAGAGATTTTATTCGAACTTCGCGGCCTCGCTATAAAGCCTTCCTGATCCCACCCTCCCCGGGTGCAGATGCTGTAGGGGGCATGTACTCACAGTCCTGTCCCGCGTGCGGGCTTTTCCCCTTGCTGGTGAAGCAGTCTTGGCGCCCTTTTGGGACTGGCCTTTATGCCGGCGTGCTGGCTATTTGTGAGCCGGTTTGAGTGCGCTACGAAGTGGGTCGCCACAACACTGCCATATCCAGCGGGCAGCGGAGTGAATGGGTACAGCGTGATAGGGCTTTGGCTCAACGGGCTTCGGCGAAAACGGGGAGGGGCTTCCTGCGATTGTTGAGCCTTACAGTAAAGTGGTAGGTTACAGGCTTATTTATTTAGAGCTGACAGTAGCATTAGCGGTATGCATTTAGGATTAGTGTTGTGCCTGGAGTACCAGATGTGGGGATCCTGGGAGACTCCCAGCCTCCCCCAGGAATACATCTGCTCCTGATGCAATGAGATGAAGCTCCTTAGGGATCCTGTGAGGGATCTGGAGCACCAACTTGATGACCTTCAGCTTATTAGAGAAAGTGAGGAGGTGATCGATAGTACTTGTAGAGAAATAGTTGACAGCACCTCTGTGACTGTCCCCCTCAGGAATCGGTATATAGTTTTAGATACTGTTGGAGAGGTTGACCAGACAGAGGAAGACCACAACCAACAAATCTCTGGCACTCTGCCCAGTGCCGTGATCACGAGAGCAAGGAGAAATGCAGTTATCATAGGGGATTTCATCATGAGGGGAACAGACAATAGATTCTGCGAGCCGGACAAGGATACCCGGATGGTGTGTTGCCTCCCTGGTGCGAGGGTACCAGATATCACAATAGACAATAGGTGCAGACGTAGACCATTCGGCCCTTCGAGCCTGCACCGCCATTAGACAATAGACAATAGGTGCAGAAGTAGACCATTCGGCCCCTCGAGTCTGCACCACCATTCTGAGATCATGGCTAATCATTCACTATCAATACCCAGTCCCTGCCTTGTCCCCATATCCCTTGATTCCCCTATCCATCAGATATCTATCTAGCTCCTTCTTGAAAGCATCCAGAGAATTGGCCTCCACCGTCTTCCGAGGCAGTGCATTCCACACCTCCACAACTCTCTGGGAGAAGAAGTTTTTCCTCAACTCTGTTTTAAATAACTGACCTCTTATTCTCAATCCATGCCCTCTGGTACTGGACTCTCCCAGCATCTGGAACATATTTCCTGCCTCTGTCTTGTCCAATCCCTTAATAATCTTACATGTTGCAATCAGATCCCCTCTCATTCTCCTTAATTCCAGCGTGTACAAGCCCAGTCTCTCTAACCTCTCTGCGTAAGACAGTCCGGACAGCTCAGAAATTAACCTTGTGAATCTATGCTGCACTTCCTCTATAGCCAGGATGTCCTTCCTTAACCCTGGAGACTAAAACTGCACACAATACTCTCGGTGTGGTCTCACCAGGGCCCTGTACAAATGCAAAAGGATTTCTTTGCTCTTGTACTCAATTCCCTTTGTAATAAAGGCCAACATTCCATTAACCTTCTTCACTGCCTGCTGCACTTGCTCATTCACCTTCAGTGACTGATGAACAAGGACTCCTAGATCTCTTTGTATTTCTCCCTTACCTAACTCTACACCGTTCAGATAATAATCTGCCTTCCTGTTCTTACTCCCAAAGTGGATAACCTCACACTTATTCACATTAAACGTCATCTGCCAAGTATCTGCCCACCCACTCAACCTATCCAAGACACTCTGAATTCTCTGAACATCCTCATCACATGTCACACTGCCACCCAGCTTAGTATCATCAGTAAACTTGCTGATGTTATTCTCAATGCCTTCATCTAAATCAGGGGTTGGCAACCATTACCACTGAAAGAGCCATATGGACTCATTTCCCACAGAAAAGAAAACACTGGGAGCCACAAAACCCGTTTGACATTTAAAATGAAATAACACTGCATACAATGGTTTTTTTTTTGCCTTAATGCTATGTATAAACAAACTATAATGTTTTTCATTTATGAAATTGATGAACTCCTGCAGAGAAAACAAAATTACATTTCTGCATGCAACAAAAACATTTTGAACTCTGAAAAAAAGACGTTGGGTTGAAGGTTACTCCATAGTTAGCCTACCTTGGATCGAAGAATTAAAAGAAAGCGCGCACTGGCGGGTGTCAGGCATTGGCAGTGGTGATGTATATTAATAGTGATAAAAAAACATGTTGTGGCGGTGTGCTACACGCAGCGCTAAAATAACGACACTGCAGTCAAAGATAACTTTATTTGAACTAAACAGCCTTGCTTTAAAGCCTCCCTCAACCAAAAGACACGTACTCACAAACCCCCGTAGGCTATCTCCCTTAGCCGGAACGGTGGCTAATTGTGAGCTGGTTCAGATGTGCCAGGAAATGGGGTCGCCACAACGTTTTATTTAGATTATACAAGATCACCATAATCTTCAAATTTCTAATTACATTTCAAAAACTAACAAACCACGGGGAGCCACAGCACAGAGATGAAAGAGTCGCATGCGGCTCCAGAGCTGCGGGTTGCCGACCCCTGATCTAAATCGTTGATGTAAGTCGTAAACAGCTGTGGTCCCAATACCGAGCCCTGTGGCACCTCACTAGTCACCACCTGGCATTCCGAGAAACACCCATTCACCATTACCCTTTGCTTTCTATCTACCAACCAGTTTTTTATCCATGTCAATATCTTTCCCCCCTCCCAATGAGCTCTGATTTTACCCACCAATCTCCTATGTGGGACCTTATCAAATGCCTTCTGAAAATTGAGGTACACTACATCCACTGGATCTCCCTTGTCTAACTTCCTGGTTACATCCTCGAAAAACTGCAATAGATTAGTCAAGCATGATTTGCCCTTGGTAAAT